>NC_081520.1:28530657-28888157 GCF_030273125.1 Centropristis striata | reverse complement strand
ACACTGACATATATTTTTTATAAAGTTAAATATATCAGTCACAAATTTATATACAGTACAGGCCAAAAGTTTGGACACGCCTTCTCATTCAATGCGTTTCCTTTATTTTCATGACTATTGACATTGTAAATTCATCAAAACTATTAATGAACACATGTGGAATTATGTACTTAACAAAAAATTGTGAAATAACTGAAAACATGTCTTATATTCTAGTAAACAAAGGGTGGCTACTTTGAGGAATCTAAAATACAAGACATGTTTTCAGTTATTTCACACTTTTTTTGTTAAGTACATAATTCCATATGTGTTCATTCATAGTTTTGATGCCTTCAGTGAGAATCTACAATGTAAATAGTCATGAAAATAAAGAAAAACGCATTGAATGAGAAGGTGTGTCCAAACTTTTGGCCTGTACTGTGTATATATATATATATATACACACACACACACACACAGTACCAGTCAAAATTTTGGATACACATTCCCATTCAGTGGTATTTCTTTATTTATTTGTTGACTAGTAACAAGTCTAATTAAAGATATACAACCAATTCTAAATTCAACATGTTACTAATGGAAAGTGTTCATTGTAGATATCTGTAACTTTATCAGCCTACAACCACTCAAACGTTACCACTGACTTCTATTCAAACTGAGTTACAGATATCTATGATTCCTTTTTATTTTATGAGACATCTGTGAATCACTTCTGACTCGTCAAAATGTCAATTCTGACATCAACAATTCACTTCATACTAATGGAAATGCTCACTGTAAAAAATATCTGTACCTTAATCAGCCTAGAACTGGACAACTTTCACCGTTGACTTCTATTCAAACTCAGTTACAGTTATCTATAATTCCTTTTTCCTCGTGTTATCTTTAACTAAAATATCTTATCAGTTCTGACTGGTCAAAAAAGTTTTAGTTCTAAATTTGAAAATGTAATTGTAACATGAGATATCTTAAAGTGAACTTAAATCATATTTTGACATCTCGAAATATAATTTCCACTCGTGAAAACTAAATCACTGCTGGTCAGCGCTTCTAATTGTTAAACTTGACGTATTATATCAACTATGTGTCATACGAGTTAAACCGTAGGGACAGGTTAAATAATTCTTTGAGCGATAAATGACTATAACTTACAAGCCACACATAATACATGACAGAACACTAGGAGCTATTAACATTTGCTTTTAATTTGTGTACAAAAATTACATTTATTATACAAAGATGTTTATAGAGTCTATAAAACTAATGTATTGTGTAGAAAAATAATTACATAACTTTTTTTTACATTGTTGTCATTGATAAAAATGGACTCATGGCCGTTAACTCGCTGCATCTTAAATTATTAAAATAAAACATACACATGCAGATAAACGAATTTGATGAATGATTAATAACCTGGTAAATAATAGTAACCCTGATTATTTTTTTATTCATGTCTTTCCTCTAATTTCATGTACCTGATCATGATCTCTGCTGTCCATTGGCATAATAAGTCCTATGAGATAATGCCATTGGGGCTCATTGAGGGCCACGCTGTGCCGTATCCGACCCGTGGCCCTGACTTGGCCTCGAGTGGCCTGACTGAGTCGTGGGGAGATGTGAGGGGAGGTTAGTGTTGGCCGCCGGCGGTGCTGGCAGATGGGTTGTATGGTGCGATGACACAGAAGACACAGCCAGCCTCCTGGAAAGCTTGTCTCATCTCCACCTAGTGGGCCAAACACAGACTGCATCAGACTGCAGGGCACCGATCAGAAACCAGTCAAAAGTTTGGACACACATCATTCAATGGTTTTTCTTTATTTTCAACATTGTTAGATTAACACTAAAGACACCAAAACTATGGTGGAACACATGTAGTGAACGAAAAAGCGTAGAACAAACCAGAATATGGTTTGTATTTTAGATTCTTCAACATAGCCACCTTTTGCTATACAACACTTTTTTACTACATAATTCGGTAACGCTTTATATTAAGGTCCTTGTAATAACCATTAATTAACAAGTAATAAGGCCCTTGTAAGTCCTTACAAGATGCTTATTAACATTATTGTGTGTTTATAAGATTATATAAGTGTTAATAATGGCATTACAAACACCCATGACCCACCCATTATGTCTTTGCCATGCCTTTATTAATCTTATTTTGTTTGCTTATTGATATTAAAATATACTTTATTGCTCATCTATTATAAGTTAACTATACGTTAACTATGCTTTTTGCAACTGTCCGGATCTAAAGCGAGAACAATGCCTTATTACTTGTTAATTAATGGTTATTAAGGACCTTATTATAAAGTGTTACCCATAAATCCATATGTGTTCTTTTTGTTTTAAGTATTATTCTACAATGTTGATAATAATAAAAATGAAGAAAAACCATTGAATGAGGTGTGTCCCAAAGTCTTGATGTATTGATATTATATTCTGAAGGGTTTTTTGACCATTTCTATTAATTCAAATAAAAAAAAGCCTAATTCAGCACCAAATGTCTTAAACTTAATTTTGCAAAAATGTTACAGGTATGGATGCAGAAACACTGAACACTGAACAGAAAACAACTTGTTTGTTTTGTTTTCAATTAACTTAAATAGCAGTGTGAGTACAAGACAGCTGTGATCATTACACAGGCGACTTCCCGAGGTGGAAATCTGTTTTTCTCCACTGTCAAGAAAGTGAAACTTTACAGCTGTTTTGTTTTCTGATAATTTGCTTGGAATGAGAAAAAAAACGTTTTGGGGATGGAGCCAAAAAATATCAACTAGATTATATTTGAAGCAAACCAAACATCACAATTTATGGATAATAAAGCCAGTGGTGGTTATCCCTGCACAGAAACAGAAATCAAAGTGACAAAGCCGATAAATCAAAGTGACAAATAACGACAGATAAAACTGAGGATGATTTCTCTTTATTACATCAGAAACTAGACTGATGGCTTCGGAGGTGGAGATTCTCTCTGACTTCAGCTCACTTTATTATCTATCACATCAAAGAATATCTCAACTAAAAGATCTCATGTTTACTGCAAAAAATCCTGGGCTGGAAACTCCTATTTAACAATGTGAGGGGGTGGGAGGACCATTCTGAAGCATTTTCAAACAAAAATTGATTAAGGTAATGTTACATATAGTGGTAACCCTTTGGAGTTTTGGGCTATTATGTCCGTTATTGAATACTTTTCATTCTACCACTAAAAAAATGTTCACCATGCTTGGTTACAAATACAACATATAAGAGGTAAAATGATCACATGGCAGAAACCAAATGTATTTAGACATGTAGACATGGGGAAGAGAAGCTGCTGAAGTTCAAAGCAGAATGGGGAAGAAAAGTGACTTTGAATGTGTCATGGGTGTTGGTCTGACTGTCATGTTAAAATCGAATGTAGTTCTGTAGATCAGTAGTTCCCAACCTTTTTGAGTCGCGACCCCCAATTTAACATGCATGTTGTCCATGACCCCCGCTCACTTTATATTTTATTGTTACTTTTAATATAAGTCCTTTGCTATAAGTTTAAAGGTCCATTCTGACCTCCTGAGTGTGTAACTGTCAGCTTCAAGCCAGAGACTCCTTGGAAAGTAAGAACTTGCTACTTTGGGATTTGTCAGAAAAGACACAAAACTACCCAAAAAAGAATCAAATTGACCACAAAATGACACAAAATGATCAAAAAAGACACAAAAAATTACCAAAAAAATACATAAAATTAAGCAAAAAAGGACTCAAATTGACCCCCAAATGACAAAAAATGACCACAAAAAGACACAAATTGACCAAAAAAGACACAAAATGACCAAAAAAAAGACACAAAATGACCCAAAAAAGAAACAAAATGACCAAAAAAGACACAAAATTACCAAAAAAGGAAACAAAATGACCAAAAAAGACACAAAATTACCAAAAAATACACAAAATTACCCAAAAAAGACATGAAATGACTAAAAAGACTAAAACACATTAACACACGAACACTTTAACACAGTGGAGACAGAGCTGACTTCCAAAATGATTTGGCGACCCCCAGAAATCATCTCACGACCCCAATTGGGGTCACGACCCCAAGGTTGACAATAGCTGCTGTAGATATGTATGAAATACCACAGATCACTAATATCTGAGGAAACTGTAATGTCAACATGAATATGAAGCCTCAGAGAGGTATAGATAGGAAATGTGCGCTAAAGAAAACAACCTCCATGTGGTGCAGTCTTACCAGTCGGTGTTCATCCACACACAGACCCACCACGGCCCCCCCGCTGCCTGGTAGCTTCACTGCTGAGCCAAACTGCAAGAAGCAGCATAAAAACGTAATTAATGCATAAACAGAAAAACACAGATGGAGACGGAATAAAGAGTGAATGATGTTCAATAAAACATGCTCTGCTTTTAGCAGGAAGTGGAAACTTTAAGTACCCACCTGCCTCGCCAGCTGAACCATCTTCATATTCCCAGGACCCAGACAGTCATCAGTGTAGACGCTCCTGTGAGGGATGTTGTTACTTTAGCTGTGAGTGTAACTGTAAGACAAGTGCCTCGCATCAAAATACACCGCTTACCTCCTTAGCTCAAAGTTCTGGTCCATCAGTTGTGCCAGACGCCTCCAGTCTCTGTCCTGAAGAGCCATCCTGAGGGGAGAACACTTTTTAATCCGTGCTCAGGCAGAGTTTCACCTCGGTAAAGTTTCAGCAGATTTGCATGTGATATTTCTTGGAACTCACAGTGCGTAAACATTTTCAAAGCCCAAAGCCAGTTGGAGCTGAGCAAAGGCCTGACATAATTAATCCCCATGGCTATTGGGGCTTTGCCCTGATATATTTGCTGTTTATTGCATTAATTTCTTATCAACAATCCCCTTCCAAGTAATCAAACCGACCTTGCTTGATCAGTGAGCTCAGCAAAAGTCTTCATGGCCTCGACGACCAGAGGCTCCCCTGTGGAAACACAGAGCAGCATCAAAGTAGTTCAACAAACTAATCAATGTGGTTCCATTTTTATAAGCAACAGAGAGATAATGTAAAAGGACTGAGGAATTTTGTTGAGAGAAAACTGAAATTTGCTGAAGCTCAGAGAAGTCTGCGGATCACCAAAGCTGGTAATATCTATCATCTGAGAACCATGAACTTTTCAAATACATCTTATAACTACAGGGTAGTGCAACCAGGAAGATAACCCTTTGGTGTTTTGGGCTATTTTGTCCGTTTTCGAATACTTTTCATTCTGCCACCTAAAAAATGTTTGTTGGTATCAGCACAACCTCACTTAATGAAGTGGGGCCTCATGTATCAATGCTGCGTACGCACAAAAACATTGCGTACGCTGTTTTTCCTGCACACGCCACATGTATGAAAAGTGAACTTGCCGTGAGAATGTGCGGACCACTCCACAACCTATCGAGGTGCCGTGAGAATGTGCGGTGGCACCGCAAACTTTTGTTTGGCAGAAACTACTATCTTTTATGCTCGATTCAAAACGCGTTTCATTTCTAAACTCAAACTACACACAACTACACACATATGATGATTTTTTTCATCTATTATCATATTTTAGACTTCACCTGCATACTGCTGCTTACTTGTGCAATGATAGTATGTTGAAGTCTATTTGTTTTGATGTTAAGATTGTATATTTTTCTATTGTCTACATATTCTGCTATTTCCACTATTTTTATATATACCGAATTTCCCTCCGGAGATCAATAAAGCTCTTGTGATTCTGATTATGGAGCGCACACATTTTTTACAGATAACCTGCCTCAATCACTGTGTCAGAGTGCAGATTGCCGACCGTTTACCCTTTGGTTTAACATGGAGATGTTAATGCTGCAGGTGAACAGCGATCCAGATCCCTCTCCCCGGAGAAAAAATGTGTGTGGGGAATCCTTTCAGAATAAGTCAGGTGTGGTGCATATTTGATCCCATATGTGATGTTTAATTGGGACAACAAAACAACTAAGTGTGGCTTATAAACTGATGCGTAAAAATGATTTTGGCAGCATTACGCACTGGCAGCTCTAACGGATCTGACTAATTTAATAACAGTGGAGTTTAGAAGGAGCGTGTGTTGAGGGACCCTTCTGTCATGGTGCAGGTCTCTGATCCGGCTGCATTAATAGCCACATTGACACCTTGTTGCTGCCAGGCTTGAGGCAATAAAAAGCTAATTTTTCCTGCCTCCACCTGGAGATCACCACGTCCACCTCACGCGCAGTGGCAGTAAGTTGATTGTGCATTGTTTTGACAATAATCAGTGGGCATGCCGGCGATTTATAGTCATCTGCGTATTCATTTTCGGGAGGAGCCGGGGCGTGGCTGGTGGCTCGTGCATGTGCGCTCAGTTCCACGCTGATTGTGATGTATCAAGGAAAGGTTCGCTGAACATGACGTGAGCACAGTTTGATACATGTGGAGGTGAGTTTGCGTACGTACTTTTCTAGTTTTGGGACTACGTCATCTTTCAGTGTGAAAGCTACGCACTCTTTGATACATGAGACCCCTGATCATTTTGGATGGAAATTCACCAGTGGTGGAAGAAGTATTCACATCCTTTACTTCAGTAAAAGTACTAATACCACACTGTGAAATTGCTACAAGTAAATGTCCTGCATTCAAAACTGAAGTAAAAGTACAAAAGTATCAGCATCAAAATGCACTTAAAGTATCAAAAGTAAAAGTAATCTTCATGCAGAATGTAAGCAGTGTTTTCATTTTCTCAAAGTACGGCTCATTTTAACTCCTGAATATATTTTTATAAGGTTCAATTTTCTTTAAAAAAAAAAGTCGAATCACTTTAAATTGATCATGATTTTTAGGTTAAATCTCGACCTGAGAAGTACCTAAAGCTGTCAGTTAAATGTAGAGGAGTAAAAAGTACAATATTTGCCTCAAAATGTAGTGAGTAGAAGTATAAAGTTACATAAAATGGAAATACTCGAGTAAAGTACAAGTGCCTCATAAATACAGTGCTTAAGTAAATGTACTTAGTTACATTCGACCACTGAAATGCACCTGGTGACTTTTTGACCTGATGGTTCACAGGGAGTCAATGAAATATTGTAATGTTTGACATGAAGACGCACCGCTGAGCCAGCGCTGTCTGATGTTGCTGTGGATGCGTCCAGAGTCACTGGGGTCGCTCAGGTATGCCAGCCAGAACGGTGGGAGACAACTCATGTCCATAGAAACATAGTTCCCTGAGAGTTGAAAATACACACAGACGCATTAGGAAAGAACCATCTCATCTCCAATCATCTCCTCAGCATCTACAGACAGATGGTGACCTCAGTACCGTAGCCCTGCTCCTCCATGAGCTGCTTGCTGAAATCCATGTAGACTAACCCTTCATAGACCTGTGAAGATAAAGGGGAACACTTATAACTCCATAGTCAGTATTTAACCCATAAGAACCCAGACCTATTTATCCTTGAAGGAAAATCATGGGGGATATACCACAGACCAAGTGGACCACAAAGCACACATTTCTCATGTTTTTTTTTTTTATTCTACCCCTAAATGTCAAAGATCTGTGATGTAAAATATATGTCGCATTGGGTGTTTATGGTGTTTATTTTTATTATATTTCTTATTTTTATATAAATAAACTCGACACCTTTTCTGCTTACAGAAACACAAATTTGTCTTTTTCTAAAATTGTGACATTAATCCTGCTGTTTCACAACAAATTATTTTTCAGATCTGTTTTTAAGTAACAGATAAAATAATAATAAATAGTAATAGTAAATAATAATGAATAAATAATAAAAATAAACAACAAACCCTTATAGGGTTAAATGCAACAAAGGACACCCTATTAACGAATTGGAATTGTTAAATGGGTTTAAAACAAAACAAAAAATCATAACAAAAAAAAAAGCTTTTTGAAATTAGCTACTTTTTTAGATTTCTGTTTCCAGTCACACCCACATTTTGGAGAAGTCACTAAAGTGTTTGTTACACCCATGTCACCGTGGGTTCTTATGGGTTAATGAAAGATAAGTGACATGTTGTGCAGTGGTGGCAGAGTCCAGTACATCTTGTGGTAGAATTTTGCATATTTGTTAAACTGAAAAATTTAATGTTTGGTCCAAACTGTAACCAGCAGTGTCTAATAAAGCCATCCAAGGCGGTTTGTCCCTGTTTTATCAATGTTTTGTCTGTGCCATGGCGCCAAAATATTAATAAAATACTTCAGCGTAGGGCTGGTCAACTAAACCGTAAAGACAGGATGCAGTATCTGCGTGCATTGGATGATCTTGTTGTTTTTAACACGTAACCAAAGAAATGCAATGGGATTCACTGAAATACATGTGTGGAAGGTGAAAGGGCGAAAAACAAAACCAGAAAGAAAGTCTTCAGCACCTCCACACGAAAGAATTGGCAGAAAAAAAAGTTGAACAGTGACGTCTATAACAGAAAATAATTTACAGTTAAAACCTAGGGTTTAAGTGTTCATGTGGTTTTTATTTCATGTCTCGATCTGCTACAGAGGCTAAGAAATAAATGATTTAGGAAACATTGACATTCTAAGTTTTTGATAGTTTGTTTTGAAACAATGTTTTGGTTTCAGAGAGCGTTTTTCTAGGTGGACTTAGGCCTTTATGAATTGAAAATGAATCAAAACCGACACTTAGAACCTCTAACTGACGTAATCTTGCCCATGGTGATTATTTCGATTATCCAATCTGTGACATGGAGACAACATGAAGAACTCAAACAGCGAGCCGACTGAGCAACTCAAGCTTTTTGTACCCAAGAAAAATGCCACATCCGTCGTTTTGGACACATTTTGGCTTTAGGGAACACTGAACAAAAAGAAGTCAAGTGTAAACACTGCGGAAAAACAGTTTAAGTTTTAGGTTGTTTTTTTTCTACTGGTTTAGAGAAATTGATTTCTACTTTAATTTCAAGCGATGCTTTGATTTCAGTTTCAGTATTCAAAAATAAACCACAAAATATTTATGCACGCTTTCATTGGAAAACATACCCCTTTAATAGTTAAAGTCAGGTTTTCCACACCACAGAAAAATGTTATTAAGCACCCAACCAAATTTGAATCAGAAAAATATCGGCAAGTTAAAAAAAATAGGTTTGAAAATAGTGAAAAAATGGGCAGACTTCTCGGCTCTGAGATGCTGGAGGTGTGTCGGCTGAAGGCGCTGAAACTACGCTCATTCGGGGGAAGGCACAACCCCGCTGAACTGCACCTGCAAAATGGATGTACAGCCCTACATGTTTGAGCCACAAGAGACACTTCGGAATCTAAGGAGCATATTTACAGCACAGACCATGTCAGTGAACTTAAAAACAAAATAAAATATCATTCAATAATGAAAATTGAGGTAAAATGTTTAACCCTTTATCAGGCAAAGAACTATATTTGGTAACTTCAGGTAATATTTCAAGAAAAAAGTTGCAAATTTACTAGAAAAAAGCTGCAAATTTACTAGAAAAAAAGTTGCAGATTTGAGAGATTTAAAGTGGCAAATCTGCGTGAAAAAAGTAGCAGATTTACGAGAAAAAAAAGGGAAAAAAGCAACTTTTTTCTCCCAGATTCACCACTTTTACCCTTAATAGGACACTCAATGAAATACTTGCAAATTCCAAATTTCAACCCTAGAGAATATTGGAGGATATTACATACAGCCAGAATGTGTAAAAAAAAACAAACATACGAATATAATATATTTTTTTCAGAAAAAAGTTTAGGAGTTTAAAGTGGCAAATCTACGAGAAAAAAATGCGTAGATTTATGAGATTTAAAGTGGTGAATCTGTGAGAAAAAAGTTGCTTTTTTCCCCACTTTAAATCTCTTAAATCTGCAACTTTTTTTCTTGTAGATTTGGCTCTTTAATCTAGTAAATTTGCAACTTTTTTTCTCGAAATACTACCTGAAGTTACCAAATATAGTTCTTCGCCTGATAAAGGGTTAATTAATGGTGTTGTTGATTTGAGGTCATATTGCCCAGCCATCAGGGTCTCATCTGTGCAGCGTTGATCCTGTCACTGACCTGAACGACTCTGTCCTGCAGGCCAGCTGTGATGAAAAGTTCATCCGTCTCCACGTTGAGGATAAAGTTGGCTCGGATCGGCTTTGGAAGATCCTGGAGAGTAAAATGGGAATATGTGAACTGATAAAAAACACATTTATTGACTCCACTGAGAAGGTTATGTTTTTGGTTTGTTTGTTTGTCAGCAGGAGTAAAGAAAACTACAGCCCCGACTTTCATGGACCTTGGTGTATCAGGGTGCTGAGGAAAAACCTTTTATATGTAACAGGACAGAAACACAAATCACTTTTGTTAACATTGCAGCTGAGCATGGCCTTTGGATCTCTGAGTTCCCCTCTTGTTTCAATAACTTTTTCTTTTGGCACGACCTTTTGTTAACTGGTGAGGGTTGTACCTCATCAACGCTTCATTCATAATGGTAACAATAGCCTTCTAACTCAACATTCAAATCAAAGTCCATGCCAGTTTTTCTTTGATGATGATGATAGGCCAAGTAAAATTGGAGATAAGGTCAAATATATTTCGTATAAAAATATAGAACTAGATGTTCTCCTCATTTAACCTCTTATATGTTATATATATTGTGTTGTAAAAAAAAATAGGTGAGGTTGTGCTAAAAAGTAATGATACCAATGTAGCATGATTAACATATTTTAAATATGCTTAAATGTACTGTTAGTGGGGCGGATTAGCTGAACAATCGTTCACTTTGTGATAAAAGCATGAAATTTGGTAGATGTGTTGGTGAATATGTTTCGAACAAATCTGGATATTGGGCCACCTCAAAAGCGCCCCCTAGTGGCCGTGGCAGGCATTTGTTATACAAATAAATCAATGATGAATAAAAACTGCCCTTTTAATAATACCAACAGGTGATGAATTGTATATTGTTGGAAAGCCTGATTAGTCACCTTTACAACGAGGTACAGCTTGTAAGGATCGTGCATTCATGGAATGAGCAACGGGGCTAAACGTGTGGGTAGCACCCCCCAAACATGTGCATCCCCTGTGGGGCGGATTAGCTCAATAAATCACAAGAATTGTTTATTTTGTGATAGAAGCACACAATTTGGTGGATGTGTTGGTGGATATGTTTCAAACAAATCTGTATATTAGGCCATCGCAAATTCGCCCCCTAGTGGCCATAGCAGTCATTTTCTTCGTTAAAATTACAAAAAATATTTAAATTATTTCTTAAAATATTTAAAAAATGTAAACTAAATATACAAACGTAAATTAAAAAATGTAAATACACATATTTACACAATACACAAATTAACAAAAATCCAGTTAGACACTCTTTCAGTTATTTTTCCTGCCCCACCACAATCGGGCTAGCCATTGAGCTAGCTAGCAAATGAGCTAGCTAGCATTTGCTTCCTGGGACAAGCAGTGCAGTGGACTGTCCATCAAGGTATGTCTAAATATTTTATTTCACCTGTTATAATTATGAATAAAATATGCTATGAACATCATAAAGGCTAAAGAGAAAAACAATCATCATGGGCCTTGGCGGAAAAGTAAATTAGCAAGATAGCAAAAATATGTACTTAAGCTAGCTAGTTAGCTTGGAACATGTATCAGTGGCTGTTGGGTGTGAAAGCTTAATGAGACACTGTTAAATTATGTCCTGTGGAATGTGGACATCTCTCTCTGCACACACACACACGAACACATACACTATATGTCATATGTCTCCTTTGCCCACGTGGTTCTTTTTTTCTTTTTTTAATGTATTTTATAACTCCATCACAGTTAGTCAGGCGGCTTAGGACCAGATTTGAGAAGAAAGGGACACGCCGGACAAAAGCACCAACATTTTTCCACATGCTCTCTATCACCAAAGGTTTCACCTTTTGGTAGGAGCCACTTCATCAAGATTGCAGATAGGAGACGGCAGCCATATAAGCCATAAGTCTATGAGAACCAATATACAGTATCTTCCAAGCCACTTAGAAGGTCAATCTTGGTGTCAAAATATACATTTTCTGGGTCAAAGAATCATTTAAAGCTATTGAGAATATCACTAGATGAGTCACTGTAAATAATTTGTTGATCAAGATCTGACATGAGATGAAAGTGTACCCTTGATTTTTTTGAGCAGTGTACATGGCAGCTAATCCACACTCTCCCGTGAACATTGATTCCAAACAGTTTCAACTCAGGATTCCTTGCTGCAGCACTTGAAGCGAGTTGCCTAGTCTGAGTGAAAATGAGCATATCTATTTGATCAAATAATCATCTAGTGATATTCTCAATAGCTTTAAATGATTCCTGGACCCAGAAAATGTAGATTTTGACACCAAGATTGACCTTCTAAGTGGCTTGGAAGATATAGCATTTCTCATAGACTTTATATGGCTGCCATCACCGCAATCTTGATGAAGTGGCTCCTACTAAAAATTGAAACCTATAATGATAGAGAGTATGTGGAAAAAATGTGGTGCTCTTGTCCGGCGTGTCCCCTTTATTTGGCTAAGCTGCCTGACTCAGTCACACACCTCAGTACAAGGATTTTGCCAGAAAGAGTAACCTGCTACAAGTAACCCTAGTAGAATTTTTAAAATGTAGGATTTTTTTCTCTGTCTAAATGTGTTTTGTTTTTATTGTTGCAGGTCATACAATATTGAAAATTATTTTTTCTTTTTAAGGAGCAACAGAAGAATGCAAGCCAAAGAGGAGGCCGTAGCCTGTGAATGTGAATATCAAGACCTAATAAAATGTTATACAAAGTTAATGTTCTTTTCTATGAGACTGTAATAAAGCTTTTGTCACTTTAACATGTCTCTAAATTATATTTGTGGTGCTGAAAACATGAAACAGCAGCTGTAGGGTAGGCAAAGCATTCCTCGCCAGTAACCACCATATTGGGACATCGCAAAAATAATTCTGATGGCTGTGGCGGCCTTTTAAATGGCCATTTTTAAAAATGGCCGCCACAGCCATCAGAATTTTTTTTGCGATGTCCCAATATCCAGATTCATTAAACATGTATTCAGCAATGAGTGTACCAAATTTGATGAATTTATCATAAAATGAACGATTGTTCAGCTAATCCACCCCACTACACAGGGGATGCACATTTTTGGGGGTTGCTACCCACACGTTTAGCCCCGTTGCTCATTCCATGAATGCACGATCCTTACAAGCTGTACCTCGTTGTAAAGGTGACTAATCAGGCTTTCCAACAATATACAATTCATCACCAGTTGGTATTATTAAAAGGGCAGTTTTTATTCATCATTGATTTATTCGTATAACAAATGCCTGCCACGGCCACTAGGGGGCGCTTTTGAGGTGGCCCAATATCCAGATTTGTTCGAAACATATTCACCAACACATCTACCAAATTTCATGCTTTTATCACAAAGTGAACGATTGTTGTAAAATATTGAGCTAATCCGCCCCACTATGTCTAAAATCACAGTAAACTAAAATATAGATTAGAAATCCAGTTATCTTAAACACACTGTAGAAAATCACATTCAAATGTAATATGCTGTAAAAGTGTTACTGTAAATAGAAACACAGCAAGGTACTGTGATTTATTTTACAGTCAGTGGATACCAGTTATTTACTGTGAATTTCACAGTAAAAGTTTCAAAGTGCACTTACATTGTCTGTGATGTTGTAGAACCTCATGAGACACTTCAGAGTAGCCGAGACGATGGCACTGTCAAACACAGGATCATGAACAAGTAAATTACTACATTCAGTGTGCAAAATGATCTTTAAATTGGTTTATAAAGATGAGAAACCATGAAAAAGAACCATTTACCTGCTTCCAGCAAGGCCCTGCATTAAAACAGACAAATAATTTATTATTTTTTATAACATTTTCACATTAAACACTGTGTTGTTGGATTTTATTTCTTAGAGAGCAGTATGTGAATGGATCCTCACCACTTGCCGAGGAATATTAGTGTCATACTTCAGTGTGAAGTTCTGCTTTGTTAGAGCAATACTGCAGTAAAAAAGAAAAAGAAAAGAAAAAGACAGTGAAGGAGCATCAGCAGTGAAAGTGGCTGAAAGAAAAAATACAAATAAGTAAATTAAAAAATAAATAAAATTATATATATATCATATACAAATATGGCCAAAGCCTGCATTCTATACGATGGCCAGCAGGGCACAAGACCACCTGAAAGAACTATTCTCACTTGATTTCAGTTCACACTCTCATAATGAATTTATGGCCTCTATCATCAGTTTCAAGTCTTCGTCAACACATGAACATCATTTTCATTTAGTATATTATGGTCACATTTATAATGTTACAATTTAATTGAAGAGACGCTTTTATCCAAAGCAACTTCCATCTTAGAGTATAAGACAAGCAAAGATCTAGTCAGAAGACAATACATGAGTTAGTACCACTGGGTTATGTTTGAGTATATCAGGTTTTTTTCACTCACTCCTCACCAAATTGTAAAAGTTGCAATGTTGCTGTCTTGTCCTGTACCCGCCTGCCTGCCTGCCTGCATAAAGAACATTCACACACTTAACTGATCCTTTCTGCTTACTTCATCTGCATTTTAGTCCAATCCTGCATTTCCTGGGACTCTACCAACTCTTGAGAAATAAATCTGTCTCTTTGGCTGCTCAATGCGCCACCAGTTAGTTTCTAATTGCGTCTCCCTGCTGTTTGTTGCTACACAGCACAACACAAATATCTTCCTGACCACCAGAGATGGTGTGAAATTATCTGGATGACAATGAACTCTGGTGGTCAGAAAAAAACAGAATACAAAGAGAGTTATGGATGTAACTAAAGTTCTAAAGTTCCCTGTCATCCTGGCATTTCATAAAGTCTCTGGCTGCCAGAAAGAATAAAATGGTACTGAATACTACATTTCTGGTATCGTGACACCTCTTCCCCCACACTGTGCCAGATTATACATCCAAAAGGATTACAAAACTGGTGGGCAAAGTGCCGAAGAAAAACCCTGCAAACATAGCAAAGCGAAACGCCAAGCGGACAAAACGACATCTAACCCAAAAGAGATTGATTCTGAGGCTGGCACTTACAATTGCTGATAGTCTACACTCACCGGGCACTTTATTAGGTACACCTTGCTAGCTAATAAAGTGGCCTGTGAGTGTTTTTGCTTCATTTGAATGTTCTGTTACTAATCTCACCCTTGTTTGGAGCAGAACTGGTAGAACTTCTTGCATGTGGCCTGCAACAGCCGCAGACCTCCTAGGTACCTGGCAATGAACAGAACATTTGGAAAAGATCTGAACAAGAACAACTGTGTTGTGCATTTTAGCCCATTAACTTGTTGTGTACTCACCCTTCCTTCCTGCTGATACAGAAAAGATCTTGCAAGCTTCCAAATTCTGTGGGGTCATTGAGTGGATGAGGGAGTAAAACCTACAGAGTCACAGATATTGACATGATTTTTGCACAATATTGTGTTTAACTAACCAGTGTGTGTGTGTGTGTGTGTCAGGGGGTGGGGTGGGGAGGTGGCTTCTGGGTGTTATTTAGCCCTCTGGAGTCCACCAAAGTGCCAGTGCATCACTTATCATGACGTCACAACTTAAAAAACAAAGCAGTGTGTTTCCTGCTGTGAGCTTCCCTCTAAACTTCTGACTTAAACTCCATGCCAGTTTTTGTTTGATGATCATAGGCCAAGTAAAACCGAAGATATGGGCAAATATGTTTAGTATAACAATATAGAACTAGATGTACTAGATTTTAAAAAAATAAACCTTTAAGAAAAAGAGAAACTGTTAAAATAAAAAAAATAAAAAAGGGGGGCATCAACATCAGATTTTTCAACTTTCCAAATGTCTTTGAATGTAAAATTTTTTAGATTTTCCAATCCGGTTTTAAAACATTGCACAGCACAGAATCAGCGCTTTTAAGTGTTTTTAATGATATCTTTTTAGCTACTGACTCTGGTCATTTTGTTGTCCTGGTACTTTTAGATTTGACTGCAGCATTTGATACAGTGGACCATGAAATCCTGTTGGCTCGTTTGGAGCAGTGGGTGGGCATCAGTGGCACAGCACTACAATGGTTCAGGTCCTAACTGTCACATCGGACTTCCTGTGTCAGCCTCGGTGACTCTGTGTCCTCCACTGCTCCTCTCTCATGTGGGGTCCCGCAGGGCTCTGTGCTTGGCCCTCTTCTATTCTCCCTCTATCTACTCCCACTTGGTTCCATTCTCAGGAAACATGGTATTTAGTTTCAGTGCTATGCGGATGACAGCCAGATCTATGTCCCCCTCAAAAAAACTGATTCCTACTCTGTTGACCCACTCCTAAGGTGCTTACATGACATTAAAGCTTAGATGTCCTCAAATTTTTTGAGTTTTAATGAAAAAAAGAGGAAAGTCATGGTCTTTGGTGGCATTTCTGTAACCCCCCCCCCGGTTGATCGGGGTTCTTTGGCACAGCATCGAAAGCCAATTGTAAGCAATCTGGGGGTTAAAGTGGACGCGGACCTTAAATTTGACAGCCAGATTAAAGCTGTGGTGAAGTCCAGCTTCTTCCAGCTACAGCAGATGGCAAAAATAAAACCACTCCTGTAAACACGGCACTTTGAGACAGTAATCCATGCCTTGGGTCCTCCATTGCCCGCCTTCAACTGGTACAAAATGCTGCTGCACGTAATTTAACTGGCACAAGAAGTATGAGCACATTTCACCTATTTTAGCTTCACTGCACTGGCTGCCTGTTCATTTTAGGATTCAATTTATCTGCTTTTAAAGATTTGAATGGCCTTGCCCCACCTTACCTCTCTGAGCTGCTACACCCCTACTCTCCCACCCGGTCTCTCAGGTCAGGTGACCAGCTGCTCCTGAGAGTGCTGAGAGCTAGGCTGAAGCTCAGAGGGGAACGATAGTTTGCCATTGCAGCTCCAAAACTTTGGAATTAATTGCCGCTGCACATCAGACAGGCCTCCTCACCTCCTCATTTTAAATCTCTTCTTAAAACCCACCTCTTGTTGTTGGCTTTTAACACCACATAGAGTGTTGATTTTACGATTTTATGTTTTTATGTGTATACATGCATATTTTATTTTGTGCGTGCAGTACATTTTATTTATTCTATTTTATTTTATTCTATCTTAATTTATTTTATCTGATTTAATTTTACAGTTCTATTGTTTACTTCATCTCTTTGTATTGTGCTATCTATATATTGTTGTGCAGCACTTTGGAAACCTTGTGTTTGCTAAAATTGTGCTATATAAATAAAGTTGATTGGATTGGATCATTTGTGACAAATTTCATTTTTGATTTCAAAATGATGAAGAAAGTTTGATAACTATCGGATACAAAATATGATTCTACAGGATTATTTTATTCTTTTACAACTATCACATTTTGCCAAAATGTTTTACAGATTTCTGGCATTTTAGATACATATTTATTTAAATATAGTTCATATCTACAGTAAATAGGAACCCAAGGGATGGGCTAAGCCTCAAATGTTACAAAGTCCAGCTCTGCCCCTGGTGTGTTAAAATGTGTGTGTGTGTGTGTGTGTGTGTGTGTGTGTGTGTGTGTGTGTGTGTGTTTTACCAAGGTCTGGCTCTCCACTAGAGTGACCTCTGCCCAGAAGTTAGAGATGGACATAGCAATGGTTTTTCCGTTAAAACCGTCAGAGGGATTCCCCATTAATCCAACCCTGTGGGTCATCATATAGTTATATATTTGAGTCTGTCGGGTTGTGTTCTAACATTATAAATGCTCTTATTGTGACTTAAGAGAAGAAAGGGGCTTTTATTTGCAAGCTGGAAAAACCCACAGTAATCCGAGCTCAATTTAAAGCAAGTGAAGTGAGAGTTCTTTGTGTTGGTGTTTCCTTACCTGGCAAATGATCTGCATGTGATTGGTTTAGCAGGATTGTCTTGTTGCTTGGTGGAGTAGTGAGTGAGCCACTTGGTGTAGTCTGACAGGCCCTAAGTTGTCAAGAGGAAGCACGTTATAGGGCGGAAATGTGGATCCAGCAAGTCAAAGTGAAGAAATAATTATCAGATCATATAGGTGAGGTTGTGCTGAAAGAAATGATACCAACATGGCATGGTAAACATTTTTCAAGTGGCAGAATTAAAAGGATTTAAAAACTGACAAAATAGCCCAAGACTCCAAAGGGTTATGGTCTAATTTAAAACAAACAAAATGTATTTTTAATCATGTGTAAACATGCCAAATGTGTAGAATTAATAATGGTAATTTTCTCCCTTTTTATCTAAGCCTTTAAAGAGATACTGTGTGACAAAAAAACAACATAAAACATGTTTTGAAACTGCTGTAAGTATACAAACCACTTGTCCAATGAGCTGGAAGCCAGTAGGAAGCTTCATCCCAAACACCTCCAGTTGTTTCTCATTAATGAGCCACTCCTGAAGAAAAAGGAGCCGTAAAGGTGCTGTTAATGCAGTGAAGTTTCATATAGAAGGACCAATTATAATCTAAGTGAGTCCAATGTTCTAAGAGATTTATCTAAAAATAACTAATTTTGCTCTTACATACCCAGAACCGTCCGAAGGACCTGTCTGTGGCTTGAGGCTTGAGGCTGAGGAAGTCAGACAGGTAGGACAGTGTGTTCTTCTGGATGCAGTAAAACACAACGCTGGCCAGTCGGGATGTGGTCACTCCCTCCTGGGGTTTCTCTAAGAAGCGAGTTATCCTGATGCAGAAAACTACAATAGATTAAATTTAAATCTGCAACCTAGTGACATGTATAAAATGTACGTCAACGTACAAGTCCTGAGACGGGGACATTTCTGCTCATTTTCATGTTTATACTTTACTACTTATACTCTACTTTTGGGTTTATTTCAGATCATGTTAACAGCTTTAATGTACGGAAATTATTTTTCTCACACTTTCTGTCTGAATAAAGCTGAATTCACCCTCTGTCTGAAACGCTGTTTGAGCGCCTGTCTCTTTAAACCCAGTCTGCTCTGATTGGTTAGTGTTTGTAGGGCTAACACAGCTGCACGCTCTGCGTCTCTGCACCATCTCTGCATCCAAGGAATAACTGTAACGGCCCTGAAACAGCACTTTCTACCTATATATATATATAACATGGTTTTGATACTTTGACAGTATTTTAATAGCACATATACCTGCTGTATAATTAAAAAGAGTGGCATGGAAATCTTACTGTTTACAATAAAGGACATTTTATAAAGCTGTTACAGCATGCGATGCAATATGGGACGAGAGCTGGGTATAATAGTCGGATAGTAATAGTAATAGTAATAGTCTATTATGCTAGTTTTTACTGTTTAATACATCTTCAGTGGGCCTTTAAATCTAGATTATTAGAACTGTATTCTAAAAAAAACACATGGATCCAACCTGGATTTTTAGATTCAAAATTAATATCAACCTTCATTTTCCGTTATTGATTTATATTCCAGTCTAGGCAAAGCTCTCACCTGGCCTGTTAGTCTATAAAAGGTAATATGTTTAATAATGCAGTGGGTTCTTTGTACAATTTACAGCATTAAGTCTCTCAAAAATCTCTTGCATATACAAGACAAAATTGTATTGTAACTGAAATATCTGCAATCAATTTGAATCGGGACCTTGTGAATCGGATAGGCTAAAAGAAATCTGTGATCTGTGGCGATACCCAGCCCAATATGGGACTAAGAGCGGAGCTCACCTGTGGGTGTCAGGGCAAACCTCCACGATGCCTCTGGAGCTGCTTTTCTCACTTTCCTCCAGCTCGTAGTATATGATCAGCTCTCCAGGCTGCAACACACAGAGGATGCTCATGACTTCACCTCCACATACAAGATTTATCAGGCCTTCAGAAATATGTTTTGCACACACAATCTATTAGAGCCCGACCGAGATTTTTGAGACCGATGTGATACTGATTTTAGAGGGGCAAATTAATCGATAATTGATATTGTGGCCGAGCTGGAATGAAAATAGACCCTTTTTATGTGGATTGTGCACTGATTTTTCCCCACTCTGCAAATGTACCCAGAGAACTACTTTCTCAAACATAAAACTTTATTAAGTAATATTCAACAGTACTATACGTTATACAAACAATGCATTACATTGTCAGCCAGTTCTATAAATGATAACTGAGAAAATAAAGAATAAATAGAAATACATTTCTTAATATACTATTTAATAAAAATAATGAATAATAATAAATATATCTAACACCATTACTAAATCATGGCAAGCAACATTTTCAGCATTATATTGTGTAAAAAAACTCAAAATGTTTTAATAACGTCATATATCAGACAGCATATACACAGATACCAATAGGCCTTTGATAGCCCTAGATCAGCCAATGATATCCATCAACTCATATATCTGTCGGGCTCTACACTGCATGTAAAAATTGTCCACTAAAATGTATAAACGTTATTGTGGTAAATCACCTCCGACCTGAAGAAGCGGATAACTTGAGCAATGTCAAAGTTCTGGTCTGCACACAGCATGTCTCCTGCAATCTGTATCAGACACATTCATTTAGTCCTACTAGAATACACCTGGTAAGCACAGTGAAATGTAACTGGGCATCCTCTAAGATCGACAACAGATGGATTCATCTTACCACCATGATGTCGTCCTGCAGCTTGCGGCTCCGTATGGCCAGCTCCAGGTCAGCCACGGCCCCCAGACGGTCCTCCAACGTAGTGCTGCCGTCATTTACAATATTTTCCACCGGGAAGTCATTAGCCGTGGCCCAGCGCTCATAGTACTTATACCTGCTCAGTGGAACACAATGAGAATGGAGCAGGGGCAGAATAAAGCCATTTTTGGCAACAAACTGCAACAAAACTGCTGAACCAATCGGTGCCGTACAACAGTTAGAACTCACTTGTCTGCATTAGTGACCAGATAGACTTCAGTGAACAACTGTCGCCTGGAGAGCAATAAAGGATGCATCAGTAAATGTTTTAGAGTCAAAAGATTACAAGTTTGGCCTCTTCATGTTGGAGCTACTGTTACGCACATGTTGACCGTTTCCCACCAAAAGTCAAGGATCTTCTTTCCTCCGATGCCAGGAAGCAAAGCCTTTGGTACCCCGGTCAGGTGGCTGTATAAGCCTGTGTCGTCATTCTGGGAGAGGAGAAGAAACAAGAGTAGACAAGGGAAAAAATGGACTGAAATACAGGTTACAAATCACCACGCTTACAAACTGCACTCTTACTTAAAGGCGCTTTATTAGGTACATCTGTTCAACTGCTCGTTAACGTAGATCATAAACTGTATGACGCAGATATCTAATCAGCTAATCACATGGAAGAAACTCAATGCATTTAGGCATCTAGACATGGTGAAGATGAGCTGCTGAAATTCAAAGCGAGCATCAGAATGGGGAAGAAAAGTGATTTAGGTGACTTTAAACATGGCATGGTTGTTGGTGCTAGACAGGTGGTTACACAGATTGAGGCTACTAAATGCCAAAATATGTGATGTCGCTTTGTACAGAGTTTAGTTTTCTATTTTCAATTTTGTTGTATTTCAATTGTAAACATATACATTTGATGAGCAAAATTTGTAATATATATATATATGTATATATATTAGTTATATATATATATAAACTTTTTTTCCCTCTTTCTAGTAAAAATCATCATTACAATTTGGACATTAGAGCCAAGAATACAAATACAGAAACACTTAGGCATCATACGGAAATAAGGAAAATGTAACAGCCATGACGTTTTAAATTGCATTAAATCATATTATCAGGTTACATATCGTCACACTGTTAAAACATTTGCCTGTCATTTTTTGTCAAAATTGTTTTTTTTTCCCTAAATCATCTCCTCATGACGCCGGCCACCTATGGTAAAATTGCCTGCATCCTCAGTTGATCAGATCATGTGATTTTACCCCTTTAAGATCATCACTTCTTTGACAATTTGATTTGACAATCAGATAAGAACCCAGAAAAGAAGAGCTAGAGGGAGATTGTTTAGTAATCAGTTTAGTTTATCAGTGTTTTATTGTTGACACTAATATTGGAAACACTTTACTCTAAGGTGTCTACATAAGAGTGACATGAACGTGTCATAAACATGACATGCGATGTGTCATGAACATTAATGACACTTTGAAGTAACATTAATGCTCATGATACTTGTCATGTCATGTTTCTGACAGGCTTGTGTGACTCTTATGTAGACACCTTCAAAATAAAGTGTTACCTAATTCTTGCTTAAGTCACAAAGGCATGTTCAAAAAATTGCCTAAGTCATTTACTTCTCTTAAGTTACATAATTTACACACAGTGTTATTACGCCAATAGCCCTCCTTTGTTACATCCTTTTTTGAGTGAAATGATCAATAAATGTCATATGTTTTTTGTGTTTCCTGCAAAACTTGAAAAAATGAGTGAGGCGATTATTTTAACAGGGTGACGAAATAACGTTGGTTAAAAATGTAAAAAAGGTGAGAGAAAAAGGGCAATCTCAAGGATCAGAGGTGTTCCTGGACAACACGTCCACTCCTAACCTAACACGTCTCACACGTACTTATAAAGAATGCTCCAAACTGTTCGCTTCGGTCAATAATCTGGCACATTCAAGCCACTAAAAAGGCATACATTTTCACAATTAACCTAAACCTTTAATAATTGTTCCCCATTAAATTGGCGGTGAAGCCCGTGAGTCAATGATAAACATGTTGTATTATACAAATTGCTAGCAATGTTGTTGGGTCAGATTAAGCCGAATGCACCAGCGTTTCTTTACGACCCCATAAATAATATTAATGGTGGTCTAACTGGTATATAAGCAAGGGGTCAATTGAGCCACTGGTAAGGTATCAGAATATTTAAGGTACTTCGGTACTATGGCCGCTACTTTACACACCAAATGCGGACTTTGCTCTGCTTCAAGTTATCTCCTTTCTACCGCTACATTCAAGCTACTTACCTTAATTTGTGTCTCTAAGACAGTGCCGTGGCCGGCTACCAGAAGTATACAGATCATTTGTGAAACTCCCCTTTGTCCTTACGTTTCTGTGCAGGGGATTCAAATATATCCCAAGCAAATCTAATATACCTGAAACAGCTTTACTCTGTCTGTGACTCTGTGTCAATACAGTATGTACTTCCGCTAAAAACCTTCAAAATAAAGCACCAAAGGCCACTTCATGACAGTGAAACTAACAGTGGTGCATGGAGTATTAAGATGTTCTACCTAACCCGTTCAGAAACAAATTGTTAGTAGAAATCCATGGATTTTTACTCTAAATGCATCAATGTGGGTTTGTAACAGTTGCACTACTAAATTATTAAAATTGACCAGTGTCCCTCTAAAGTTCTGGCTTGAAACTTTTCGTTTGATCATGATAGGCCAAGTAAAACCAGAGATAAGGTCAAATATATTTAGTATAAACATACTGAACTAAACGTTATCCTTATTTTACCTCTTATATCTTATATTTGTAATCAACATTTAAAATTCTTCATTGAGCATGATTGTGCTTTGAAAGTAAAACATTTTCAAAATCAGATGTTATTGGGGGTTTGTGCATGTTTTTTTGTGTTTAAAATATTGATCCAGTAAGTCAAAGTGAAAAAATTTTGATCAGGTCATATAGATGAAGTTGTGCTGAAAAACAAATGATACCAATATGGAATCAGTGGTGGAATGTAACTAAGTACATTTACTCAAGTATAATTTTTAGGTACTTGTTGTTTACTTGAGTATTTCCACATGTCACTTTATAGTACTCCACTGCATTTTAGCAGCAAATATTGTACTTTTTACTCCACTAAATAAAGCTGACAACTTTAATTACTTTTCAGATTAAAATTTAACATAAAAACATTTACATAACAGTTTTAAATGATTATGTATGTTTAGAAATTAAATCACATAAGAGTATATAATGTCATTAAAATGAGCCCTACCAAACAGTAAAATGCTGCTTACATAAATGCATCAAAAATACAAATCCAATAATATAGTTGTATTATATAAATCTGCATAACGAGCACTTTTACTATTATACTTAAGTACATTTTTATGCTGATACTTTTGCATTTTTAATACAAGGAGTAGCAGAAGGCTCTTGCTTGTAGTAAAGTAATTCTGCAGAATGGTATTAGTGCTTTTACGAAGAAAAGGATCTGAATACTTCTTCCACCACTGCATGGCATGGTGAACATTTTTTTAGTGTCAGAATGAAAAATATTCAATAATGGGCAAAATATCAAAAAGGAAAACAGTCCATCTTTTAACCAATTTACCAACTTTAATAAACGCAACTGAAAGTGGCTTATGACATATAGTATATTATTAGATTTTTTTTTATTATAAAGACATACATAGCCTACCTACAATGCAATGCTTACCAACCCATGTTTATTTAGTTAGTTACATTATTGCAATGCAATTATTGTCCCCAGTCAGGTTTCATGAAACATACAAAAATACAAAGCAAAGAGCTGAAATATGAACATGATGACAGACTCGTTGTCAACTGATCAAAGCGATCAGATGAAAACAAGTCGAAGCATGAAAACAGTGCTTCTGTGATGCGAGTGAGTGCATTTGATACGGAGAAGCTGCAGAGGTTAAGCTAAAGAATCAGAAATAAGTAGTTGGTCATGTTTTAGAGCTTACTGTACTGGAGGTTAATGAACAATCCTAATGTTTGTGAAGGAAGATATTCAATAAGGGCTTTGTTAAACTAATGACTTCTTTCCAAATGCATCATGTTATTATGATTGATTCACCAGGCAAATGGTTTCAATCCTGTAAAAAGCTTCAAATATCATATTCAAGGGTGTCATTCGGTAAAGAAGTCAGATTTGAATATTGGTGACAATATTCAATTACTACCACCCCTCTTCCATGCACTCCTGATCACAAATAAAGTATCTCAAAGCATTTCAAGTTCTCTTTTGGCCCATACATGGTTGTCTTCAAATGCCCGCTGGCAGCAGGCGTCTCACTGGGGGTCTGTGCTGGATGATCCCACAATGCCGTGCTGTCGCAGCAGGTTCCTCAGGATCTGATTCTTGGACTTCCAGTCTTCTACCTGAGAAACAGCAACAGATCATACAGCATATGCCTCATCAGTTGAATCAGACAGGAATGCAACAAGCATTACCAAGCATTACCAGACATGTTTAATTGTGGAAATAGGTTGATTTGTGGTCTTTTATTAGTATGTAGACATCAGCTACATGCCTTATAAGTATTATTCTGGCTTTAAATAAATAAAGCTGGGTTGGTATTTGAAATGAACATGACTGTAGTGGCATCTTGCTGGTAAACCAACAAACAACACAGTAATATATGCAAGGCATTTTACTTTTTAAAATGTACACTCGCCAGCCACTTTATTAGGTACACCTGTTCGACTGTTCATTAACGCAAATATCTTATCAGCCAATCATATGGAAGCAACTCAATGCATTTAGACATGGTGAAGACAAGCTGCTGAAGTTCAAAGCGAGCATCAGAATGGGGAAGAAAGGTGATTTAAGTGACTTTTAATTTGGCATGGTTGTTTGTCTGCTGATCTAACAACCATCTCTAGGGTTTACAGAGAATGGTCCCAAAAAGAGAAAATATCCAGAGAGCCTTGATGCTTGTTGATGCCAGAGGTCAGAGGAGAATGGAGACTGGTTCAACAGGAACTCAAATAACCACTGGTTACAACCAAGGTCTGCAGAAGACCATCTCTGAACACACAACATGAACACCTTGAAGCAGATGAAGACCACAACGCCACTTTATTAGGTACACCTTGCTTGAGGTGTTAAACGCTGTTCAGACTTTTTCACACTAACAAGAACTAAATTCTGACAAAAAAACAAGTAATGAGGCTGGGCAGCTTTAGCAGACGAACCTCCTGTCTGAGTAGCTGGTTGTCGATCCTGAGTCGATCCAGAGTGCTGATGTCTTCCCCCAGCTTCAGGTTGCTCGTTCTGAGTTCTTTGATGTACTCGCAGGCTTTGGACAAGATTCCTCCTTTACTCTGAAACAAAACACAAGCGAACTCAAAAAAAAACCCAAATTGTCTGTTTTTCTTTCTGATCATTTATTCTATGGGGCAGCTGTGGCTCAATTGGTAGAGCGGTCGCGGTGCTGCGTTCATAGGTGTGTGGATGAACTCCCAATGGTGGCAGGTGGTACCAGTGTGCCCTGATAGCCTCGGCCACCAGTATGCATGTGAGTGTGAACTGGGGAATGAGTGCAGTCTGTAGTGTAAAGCGCTTTGGATAAAAGTGCTATATACGTGCAGTCCATTTAACATTTCACCATTCTTGTCTACTATGTCTGTCATCCTGTTTTTTTTTAGTTTTTTGTTTTTTTGGGGGGGGGGGGTTGCAGTGTTTTACATACTTTTAACTTACAGTTGTAAGGAACGGCCATCTGAAAGGGGCTTATGATGCTATAGTAATTCCTGTTCAAGCCTCTGACAACTGGCCGAAAATTAGTCAAATGCATAACTTATTGAGTGTTATATGAGTCTTTTCAAAGTAAAAGCCATCTAAAGCTTCATACATTGATTCATACCAATTTTTATGGTCTTATTTTGGGGAAAAAATGACCTAGGTCCAGACCTCAGTGAACTCATAGCTGGGTTTGCCCACGGTGGAGTGAAGGCTGAACTCACCTGTCCTGTCTTGGTGTAGTCGATGTTACAGTCTGGGATGGCCTTTGACAACTGCACTATCCAGTTGTTGATCTTGTCTCTGCGCCGGCGCTCAACTGTCAAAAAACATTTGACTTTACTCTATCATTCATACCCGTCGGATGTTTTTTTATGTTACTCAACTTTGGATGTGAGCACTAACCTTCATTGTGCTGGGCTCGCCGTTTATCATCTCTGGAACCCCGTGGAGCCTCTTGCTTTCTAGAAAACAGATTAGAAACAAACACATTAAACTGGCTCGACTTACTGGACTTTTTTTTTTAATATTAAGCTGTGCATTAATGCAACAGTGCTGTATTTCTGTTAAATTATGATGGAATTACGCTATGTATGGCTGAGTGCGAGGTGCGATTGTCCTTTGATTGGAACCCGTCAAAACTTCCTGGGGTGACATCATCACGTAAAGCTGCCCTGAAAAATAAAAGCACAGAGAACAAGCAAACAAATAACATGTTATAATGAACATCTTTACTCAAGCCACAACTAAAACAAAAACAACAGTTTCTCAGTTGTGAGAGATTTGAAGAACGATAGAAATGCCGACAGCCAATCAAAATCCATCCAAACTTACAACGTTCCACCTTTAAACTCTATTTAATTATAAATAAAGAGAAGTAGAGTTTACACAATGCATTAACAGCATATCTCTGTCTCTTTGCCTCCATGGTGCTGAAAGACACATGGCACCACGCCTGCTTGAATGCACCATGTTAGACAAACCCTTCCATCAGAAAACAGTAACCTAATCTAAGCCTAAAATATTGATATTTTATCAAAGGGTGCCAGGCAAGAGACAAAAATTCTGCAAAACTTCCACATCACTGCAATCTGATTATATAGAGCAGAGAGGAGAGGGCAAGAGAAGTTATTGGTAGAGGTTGTGAAGTAAAAAAAAAAAAAAAAAACATTTTCATTTTTTAAAAATTCAACTTGAGCTTCTTTTTTGTGATTTATGGCATTGTAACACTTTTATACTCCACACAAATTTAGTAATAGCTTTAAGCAAAAAACGCCTGGAAACTGCTTCGGGGAGTCAGAGAGTCCCATTAAAATTAGCTTGATGCAGCGTCAAAATTAGTGTTTCCCTGCTGTCAGCTTCTCTCTAAAGTACTGGCTTTAAACAAGTAAAACCAGAGATAAGGTCGAATATATTTAGTATAAAAATATAGAACTAGATGTTCTCCTCATTTTACCACATTTGCAACATTCTTAATTGAGCATGATTATGTGTTTCTTGTTGTTGTTTTTTTGGGGGTTCAAAATGTTAATACAATAAGTCAAAGTGAAAAAATAATTATCAGATCATATAGGTGAGGTTGTGCTGAAAAACATGATACCAACATGGCATGGTAAACATTTTTTAAGTGGCAGAAAGATAAGTATTATATATATATATATATATATATATATATATATATTATATTGTTATATTAAAAAAACTGACAAAATAGCCCGAAACTCCAAAGGATTAATGGTTTAAAAAGTTGCATTTCATTAATTTAATTGTAAAAATGACACTTTAAACTTTATCATAGCTATAGTATATGCCAGGCTGTACTTACCTGTGGGTGTGGTCTGACCCAGCAGTGTGTCAGAGGCCTGCACCGTGGTCACCATGGTGCCAGTGGTGGCGTCTGCGATGGTGGCAGGGTAGTAGGTGTACTGCGTCTCTGTGCTGCCATCTCCCTCCAACCCCTCCGGCTGAGAGAACACCGCCTGACAGCAGAGATTTTAGACAACGTCACAACTTTTTTAAAATCTGCGTTGTAGGAGTTGAAACCAAGTTTGAAATGATTTGATAATTAGTTATTCTACACAGGAAAATGTTATTGCAGCAGAAACAAATGAGCAGCATCGTACTGATAAGTAACTTGAATAACTAAAATACACATAAAATGGTTTTAAAAAATTGTAAAAAGTCTGGCAGCAAAAGTTACCAAGTTACCAGAATACTAATAATATACATAGTGGGGCGGCATAGCTAACCTGTTGTTCATTTTGTGATAAAAGCACCAAATTTGGTACATATATAGCTTAATATATTTAGAAAAAGACTGGATATTGGGCCATCGCATATTCACAATCTGTTGACCATGGAATAGATAGAATCTGCCGCCTCCAAGCTGCTGTTTACATGTTTTCAACACCACAAATATTAATTACATAAAAGTTCAAGTGAAAATATATTTTATGACAATGTAAAACAATAAAAAGTTAAAGAAAATGCAATGAAACGTTGAGATTGCCTCTGCATGTTACAGGAATAAATGGAACCCCTTGGCTTCATTTTCACATTATATATATCTAATGAAACTGGAAGGTCTAAGGAATCCATTGGTAAAAAGCGTGCCAGAATATCATATCGGAAGCTGAAATATTAAGGCAGCAATGTGAGGCTTTTTTTTTTGCTAGGGCAATTTTACATGACGATATTCAAAGTGGTCACTTGACCTCTGGCATCATGCTTTCTCAACCAATGGGCTGTCTGGGTTCCCAAGAGTCTCCCCTTTACAGACATGTCTACTTTATGCTGATAACATGCAGTTTAAGGCAAAAACCACATTGTTTTTCTCATGCATTAACATTTTATTTTTTCCCCAACTGTATTTGAACATTTGTGCATATTGGGTTCCCTAAATTTGCTTTTAATTACATAAATTGGAAAATGGAAAAATGGGAAGCTGAGATCCTTGTGGTTCCAGTGAGCCCACTCTAATTCATGTTGGATGATGTCAGTTCCCATAAGAGCCCATGAGGGAATTTCTTGAATCTTGACCTCACTGTATAAAATGAGCTAATGTGACCTCTGGGATAATCACAGCAACATGGAGGGCTTTCCGATGATGTTTAATATATCATTTTTAAAAAATGTGATAAAAGAACCAAATTTGGCAGATGTATTGACAGATATATTGGGAACAAAACTGGTTATTGGGCCATCACAAATTCAGACCCTGGTTGTCGTGGGGCTGAGGGTTTCTCAGCACTGCTAAGAACAGAAGTGATTGCTATCCAATCATTGAAAAAACAGAAATCTCCAGAATGATTAACGTTTTTGAAGCCAAATCACAGCATGGATTTTTCTGTTGTTCCAACGCTCTTGGTGTATTGATGTAATATCTTGAAGGGTTTTTGATATTTTTTATAGATTCTTGACATTAGAAAAATGCCTAATTCAGCAACAAATGTGTGTAACGACTTTAACCACAAAATTGCTGTAACATCTTATGGGACATAGTTGAGCATGAAAATGGACTTCAGAAAGACAAAAAAATATTAATATTCTGAACCTTAATAGGTTTATTAGATTCACAGTGCTGAGCTGCATCTCAAATTAATCTTCAGGTTCACAGCTTTCAGATGATGTACACCACTTTTATGTGGCATTTACTGTTCCTCCAATTCCCTATACAATGGTTAAAGCGGTTTTAACTGTAGAACTTGTACAGATGCGTATTAACATAGGCCATGTTACATTGTTGCAGTAAATGTATTGACACCATTATGTACACCACTAAAGTTATTTGAAAACACCAGTTTAACACTAAAATGTCCCTGCTTTCAGCATTCACTACCAAATTTTTCTTTTTAGCATCAATGTAAAAAAAACTTACATTGCCATGATATAGAGGATAAATATATAAATATACCATATCCCAGTTTTGACCACAATTAAAATAAGAATAATTTAATCTATAAAAACATGTTTTCTGCGCCTAATCAATGTATCATTGTCATAACTGTCGCATTTGCACCTAATGTAGAAGAAAAGGAAAAATCCTGTAAAACTAAAATTGAGCATGAAAGAAACAAAATGAAGGTTCACATATGAGACACCAAAAATAATTAGTAGCTATAAAGTGTGCTGAGACAAAAAGTAATGACACATAGTGAGGGGGCAATAAAATTGCAAGTAAATGATTAATTCAAGATTAAGAAATAGAAAACATGAGGGGTCTGTTTGAGCCCTGATCCTGATCGGAGGTTGAGATTGGTTAATCAGTGACTTGTAGTTCCTTCTGGTCACCAGATCAAGGTCAGCGTTTCTGAAAAGGAAAGTTAAACCTTCCAACTCCTAAATAATCAGTCTGTGAATCGAGAATCGAGCAAAATTTCCAATCATTGACTGCGTCGATGCATAATCTTTCAATTTAATTGAATGTAATAATCAAGACTTTTCAACAGCTCCATTTCTTTAAGATACATTTTGAAATGATAAAAAGTGTGATTCATTTGCAATTCATTTGCAGTTAACTATGGACAATTATGCAGTTAATCACAATGAAATATGTAGATTAATTGACAGCATTACTCTCTTGCAAGGAAGTTACTTGTTCCAGGTTCATTTTTTTTCCAGATAAGTGGAGACTTGTGTGCTATGTTTGGTGCTTTTGGCCCCATCCCCAATCAAAGTCCTTTAACCCATTTAGTTCTTTAACCCATTTAGACTGAAAGAAGTCTGCGTGTTCCGGATGAACCAATGAATTGTAACAGGATTCACTGAAATACACACGTGGAAGGTGGAAAACAAAAACAAAAAATAAAGGTAAAGGTAAATCAGACAATGACCCAGACTTTAATGAGCCTCCAGACCTGCTGGTCCACTACTGTAGTTACAGCAGGATGATGACGTACACTAACTATAGTTATTGCTCTACTACTGACCATTTGTCCCCTCTTTTTGTTTCTGTGCCAGACCATTTTTCAATATTTTTTGTTGTTGTTTATTGATGTTTTAAAAAATGTTAAAGCACTTTAGGGCAAAGGCAGTTCTCTACAGTTAACCCTTTACAAGGCAAAGAACTATATTTGGTAACTTCAGGTAATATTTCGAGACAAAAGTTGCAAATTTACTAGATTAAAGTGGTAAATCTACAAGAAAAAAGTCGCAGATTAACAAGAAAAAAGTGGGGGAAAAGCAACTTTTTTCTCCCAGATTCACCACTTTAAGTCTCATAAATATATGCATTTTTTTCTCGTAGCCACTTTAATCTTGTCAACTTTTTTCTCAAAATATTATTTTTGTATGTTTGTTTTTTTAACACATTCTGGCTGTATGTAATATTCTCCAATATTCTCTAGGGTTGAAATTTGCAAGTATTTCAATGAGTGCCCTATCAAGGGTTAAAGTGGTGAATCTGGGAGAAAAAAAGTTGTTTTTTTCCACTTTTTTCTCATAAATCTGCGACTTTTTTCTTGTAGATTTGCCACTTTAATCTAGTAAATTTGCAACTTTTTTCTCGAAATATTACCTGAAGTTACCAAATACAGTTCTTTGCCTGATAAAGGGTTAAAGCCTAGGGTTTAAGCTTTTAGATGATTTTAATTTCATGTCTCTATCTACTACAGAAAATGATTTAGGAAACATTCTGTGCAGTTTTTCAGACCCTCAGGTTTTGGGAGGTTGTTTCGGCAGACTTAGGTCTTAATGAGTTAGTATCTATCTGCCAAACAGAGGCCAATCTGAGCCTTAAATGTTGATTAAACATGCATCTGGCACATTAACGACTGCTGTCTACTTATTTTTCACAAGGCTTGTTTATTCAAAAACTGGAACCGGGAGAATGTGATGGAACGCCCTAAGCTACAGAGAAGAAGGCTGCAGGGAGCACTATAAGTTGAATTTTATCCTTTTACAGAGATCACAAACACGTGTTTATGCAGTGTCGTCAGTGTCATTCTCACCTGTGTGACTGTTTGAGTGGTTGCTGGGAATCCAGTGACCAGGCTGACCGCTGCAGCTCCATCTGTCTGACCCTCCAACTGGCCATCTGACACCTGGATCACTCTGTAGGTCACCTGGGACACAAAACATTACACTGAGTGGTCAATATTTCATTACACACTGAGTCTGAGACTACGTTCACACTGCATGTCTTAACCCATAAGAACCCACGGTGACACGGGTGTCACAAACATTTTAAATGTTCTAGTGATGTTCATGTATGTTTTCTCAAGTACATAAGTGTGTTTTTCAGTGTTCTACAGCTACAGTAGCTTGTTAAGAAGCCATCCAATGAGGCAGTGTTATTTATATTTATTTATTATTGATTTATTATTATTTTTTGTTACTTAAAAACAAATCTGAAAAATAATTTGTTGTTAAACAGCACTATTAACCCATTGACGCCGGGAAAGCATTATCGCATTTCTACCATTAAAGCCGGGAGCGCTGTTGCGTCACTCTACCATTAAGGCTGGGACAGCGGATATGTCATTTTGTAGTATTTGTATTTTTTTCCACCTATTTTCGGTCTCTTGGCCAACGAAATGCATCAGAATACAAGTGTGAGTGTCAAAATGCAACATTTGACTTTTCCAGAACTTATAAATCATGGAGGAAGACGACTATAGCGGAGGAGCTCAGCAGTAAGTGACGGAAGCGATCTGATGAAAACAGCGCCGATGATTTAATTGCTGATCCGGACTTTGAACCCTCGGAACCAATCGACCGGCATTTATGGATGAGGAATATGTTTTTAGACGACATATTTTCACAGAAGAACAGACAGATTTGTGGCCATCTGGAGATAATAATAATAATATTATTAATAATATATTAATATGAATAATAATAATAGGCTAATTGATTGTGATGATGATATAAGAAATCATGACTGTTTATGTCTTATATTACTTTATGCATCATTGAGTACCCTGAAAAGTGCAATATATAAAATGTATTATTATTATTATTATTACTATTATCATGATAATTATTTTTTTATTACAGTAGGCTAATGAGAACTATGTCTTGTTCTTCTAGTGGTCATATCATGTTTGCATCTTGCTAATGGGCATGTATTAGTATTATGCATAGGATTTTTTTATTCAGTCAAATGTAACATTTGCTGAGTTTGTTGATTTTTAAAAAAACTTTATTGAAGGTTTGGACAAATAAACTCAACTTCGTATGAAAGCCACGGGTATAAGCTCTCAAATACTTTTTGAATTTCATGTTTATCTGCTACAGAGGCTGAAAAATCTATTATTTAGTAGGTGTTGAATTTCCAGAAAAACTTCAGGTTTTAGGGGGTCATTTGAAAATCGCCCATAGGTTTTCCAGGCATTTTTTCCCAGGCGCTTTAGGCCTTAATGGGTTAACGTCACACTTTTGATATATGTTGTGGAGATGCAGAGAAAAAGGAAAATGTGTGTCTCTGTAAGCAGAAAATGTGTCTAGTTAATCAATTTACAAATAAGAAATATCATAAACTTAAATACCATAAGCACCCAATGTAACATTTATATGTTACATCACAGATCTTTGACATTTAGGGGTAGTATTTTTTTTTTTTAAAACATCATAAATGTGTTCTTTGTGGTCCACTTGGTCTGTGGTATACCCCCCATAAGTTTCCTTTAAGGATTACTGGGTCTGGGTTCTTATGGGTTAATGCTCAGTCCAGATTAATTGCTCAGATCTGATTTTTTTGTTTGGCTGTTAACATTATTTTTTAAATGTGGCCTATATCAGACTCCAGTGTGAACTGCTCACGGTCCTGAACTGAGCCGCCTGCTCAGAAGAACAATAATAAAGACGTCACACGCAGCACGCTGTGTACAGGAGTAAACATGGAGGCTGCTGAAGTCAGTGTTTACGGTGGAAGCTGGTCAAGTTATGAGCAGATGATAACGAGAAGAAGGATGAGGAGAAAGAGAGCAACATTTTTAACAACAGCTTTCGTTGTGTGAGTGGAGGAGGAGTCGGCGCCAGGAGTGATGGGATTGTGACGATATGCATTAGAACACAGACAGGTTACAATGCCACCCCTCAAGTTTAGCTTGCACCACAAATACTTCTGAAGTCTAAGGGGACATTAACGCCTGAGTTGTTTCATCTGCTTGAAATGAACTCTGGTGCATATTGTCACACAGTCCGTTTGGTTTTTGCACGTGAGAACGCAGTCCAAACCAAAGGAAGGAAGCAGACAAAAACAGAGAGCATTATGGGTTGAATTTGGGTGGGAATTTGTGAATAAACATCAGGCACAGTAGTGGCAGGCTTAAGAAATGTCTCGTGGACAGACGTGGTCTAATGGTGACGTAAAGGCACTTATAGAAATATGGTCAGACGACTAAATGACACAAAAGCAACAAAGTCTTCAAATCATTTAGGGACTAAATAGTGGTTAATGGATTCAATCTCACAGCGGATAAAAGACGCATAAAAGTGAAAAAACTAAGCCAACAATACCTTAAAGTTGACTTGTTCTAAATAGTGTCAGCTCTTTCCCTCACATATTCTGTCCAACAGACGAAGGACATTTGTTTACGATGCTTGGTGATGAAGCACAGTGTGGAAGCAAAGCAAACCAAATGAAATATGCAACAATGCAACTTCACCAACGAATCACCAGACTTTATATGTGAAAGCGATCTAAAACCTCCCTGTCCTTACACTGACTGCCTCCATCGCAGCTGTCCGACACGTTTGTAATCACAGTGTCCAAGTGAAAAGCGCAGTATTGTGACGACTGGCGCTCTACAGCAGGGATGGGCAACTTAAATGCTGGAGGGGGCCACAATTTGTCATCGACACTACCACAGGGCCACATATAGGACCGTGCACTTAACCAGACATGATGAAACTGCTATTTTTCAAATATGTTTACAGTGCAGTAACTTGATCAGGAATGATCTTGCTGCATGGACAGATAATTTGACTCGACAAGATTTCTTTAATTAAGATTGTTAAATCTAGAAATAAGCATGTTGAGCGCTTAAAATAAGAAATTAACTCTTAAAGCAAGATAAATTATCAAACACTTCTAAATCTAAGTTTGTTTTATCTTAAGAACCAAATAGTTTGCAGTGTATAACAGTATAAATAGGAATACAAAAGGTTTGAAGCAAATAAAACATAACCACTTACTGTGATTTCTTTTTTTTTCAGCGCAAGAACAGCAGACCAACATTAATTGCAAGAATTAATTTTGTGCATTTTTACACAGCACTTGTAAGATTTTATGCTCAAATGAATTAAGTTGTACTGAGGGCCACTTCAAGTGAGGGCGCGGGCCGTATGCGGCCCCCGGGCCTCCAGTTGCCCATCCCTGCTCTAGAGTGACGTAAAAGGGACTATTCGGACTGAAGTCACATTGAAAAATTCAGATTGATGTGATTTGAGCTGTTCGCACTGTTTTGAAACACATATGAGCAAAAAACAAATCAGATTTGGGACACTTTTTCTTGCATTGTGATCGTAGCCTAAGTCTAACTTCTACTTTTAGGTCAGCATTAAGTGAAGTGGGTCATGAGTACTGGGACCAGGGGGTAATGTGACTGGCATACTGACACAATTATCAAGGATTGTGGAGTCATAGACAAAATATGCACTTGTTAAAATCAGTTTGCATGCATCCAATGACATATCCTTCTGGCGTCACAAATGACAAGTATTTCCATTTAAATCTATTGTGCCAAATGCTATTTTCTGCTCACAAGACACAAACTGTGTGCAGCAGAAGTGCTCAGACAACCTGATCAACAAGTACAGCCTTGAGGGGGACCTTGTGACGACTGGCCAATCAAAGGAGCTACTCTAGGCTCTTACTTTTTGTTTGTTTGTTTGTTTGTGTTTGTAGGGATGTGGTGGATACAGTCATCAGTCACATGACCACCAAGTAATGGATGTCTACTCCTCAGTTTGCTTCAACCTGAGTGTATTTATGATTATGTGTCTCACGCTGGAATTAATAGTCAAAGAACGTCTCTCCATACTTGAAACAACAGCTCAAAGTCTAAGTTTATCTAATGTTTTTGTAAACATACCTGCCCGCCTGTTCCTTCTGTCTTGAAGAGATATTTGATGGGTTGGTCAGTGAACGTGGCAGCAGACTGAATGGTGGCGATAGCTGCTGGATCTTCTGCCGTGGCTACAGACCCTGAAGGAGCACGAAGGCAGAGAAAATGTTCGTCAACTAGCTAATAGAAAGAATAAAAGTAAAACTACTGAATACAATATTATTATTGCTGGTGGTATGATTCAACAACCATGTGCACTCTTGTAAAGAAATAATATACACTGAGCAAACACAGCATGTTTCCATGGTTAAAATGTCTCTCTTCATGCACTCATAGTAGCTTTAAAAGGTTTTCATTGGGTGGAGCTAAGACACTTGTGAAACACACAGCATTAAAAGGCTGAACTCATGATTTTCACCTTCCAAACACAGTGCCTGAAATCAGAATCAGAAACACTTAAATGAATATACTAATATCCATCCCCAGAGGGAAACTCAGTTTTGCTACAGTTAATCCAACAAGAATAAAAAGAAATAGAAGTATTTATAGTAAAATATACACAGACATAAAAGATATACAGACTACAAAAATGAAGATTTATTAACTTTAAATAGCTTTTCACCAGAGTTAGGAGAGTGACATTAATTTATTAAGCAAAAATAATAGTTTGCGGTTTAGTTTCTCCTAGATATGAATATATAAATTGATATACATTTCTTTTACTTAATTAATTAATTTTATCTTATTCTACTTTTTTACTGTATTATTATTATTACTTTCAAACATTTTTTTTATAGAAGAATAGTTTGTAGTGTAGTTTCTTCTCAATATAAATACATACATTATATAAAATTTTAAATGTATTTATCTTTATCTATTTTTTTCTTTTCTATATTTTTTTTGATTGCATTATTAATATTACGCTTTTTCTCCCTTTCATTTGCTTTGATATACCATTCCCTTACAGTATTTATTAACTTTAAATGTTTTTTTCAGCAGAGTAAGGAGAGTGACATTAACTTAATAAGCAAAAACGTTTGTAGTCTAGTTTCTCCTAAATATAAATACATATTATATATAATTATTTCTTTCAATTTGTTTATCTTTTTCTTATTCTAGCCCCCATTTTTCTCTATTTTTTAAAAATTGTATTATAAGTATGACTTAATTTCTCATTTTCCTTTCCTTTATATAACATTCCCTTCTTACATACAGTATTTATTAACTTTAAATGTATTTTCAGCGGAGAGTTAGGAGCGTGACATTAATTTAATATGCAATTTTAAAAAATAGTTTTGGATGTATTTTTGTTGTTGTTTTACCTTCTTCGTTGACGGTAACACTCCCATCTGGTTCAGGGCTTTTCTGCTGGCTGCACACGTAGGAATAACGGAGAGGAGTCATGTTGTGGTTAAATTAGTTGATGAATGAATGAACTAGCAGGTAGTCGGTGGACTGGTAGCTTAAATATGAGTGTATGTTTGTTATTAGTTGACAATGTCCCCGTCCCACTCACCTCTTCATCTCTGCCGACAGCCTTGGACGAGGAGACCGCCTTCACTCGCGCCCACTGCCAGATGTTGAAACAAGTTCATAAGTTTGACAGAAAGACGAAATAAAACTTTGCTTACAGCTACACAAAACTGGGCATCGATAGGACTTTAAAGGACAGTGACAGCAGAGCCTAAAGCTGAAAGGTCTTAGAAATAGGCTGCTGGTAGCTAGCTGAGTCAGAGCGAACGTCACACGACGGCTGATAGCGGAAGCTGGCCGTCTTTGCCTTCAAAATTAAAGCATAAAATTAGAATCGCGGGCAAACCAGCCGCCATTTGTTTGGAGGTGCGTGTATGTACTATGCGTTACGGTAAGAACGTGTACGAGCCGCCTTCAAAATAAATGCAATGCTCGTTGCATTTTCACAAACAAAAGATGAATCAAATTAATATTGAGTGACAATCTGAGGTGATTAATTACAAATATCAGGTAAAATACAGTACTTATTCTTATAAATCGTCACCCTGTTAAAATAATCACCTAACTCATTTTTCAAATTTTGCAGGAAACACAAAAAACTGTGTAACATATGACATTTATTGATCGTTTCACTCAAAAAGGATGTAACAAAAGGATGGCTATTGGCACAGTAATAACACTGTGTGTAAATGATGTAACTTAAGAGAAATAAATGACTTAGGCAATTTTTTGAACATGCCTTTGTGACTTAAGCAAGATATGGTAACACTATATTTTGAAGGTGTCTACATAAGAGTCACACAAGCCTGTCAGAAACATAACATGACAAGTATCATGAGCATTAATGTTACTTCAAAGTGTCATTAATGTTCATGACACATCGCATGTCATGTTTATGACACGTTCATGTCACTCTTATGTAGACACCTTAGAGTAAAGTGTTACCAATATTAGCGTCAACAATAAAACACTGATAAACTAAACTGATAACTAAACAATCTCCCTCTAGCTCTTCTTTGCTGGGTTCATATCTGATGCCTATGAATGTGGCAAATTTCCAAAGAAGTGATGATCTTAAAGGGGTAAAATCACATGATCTGATCAACTGAGGATGTAGGTGATTTTACCATAGGTGGCCGGCGTCATGAGGAGATGATTTAGGCACAAAAAAACAATTTTGACAAAAAATGACTTAGGTGATTATTTTAACAGTGTGACGAAATAATTACTATTCACCATCTCATGTTTTTTATTTAATATAATTATTTCCATGCATGTATTTTATAAAGATTATACTGTATTTTATTTTTTACTTTTGAGTTGTTTGCTGTGCTTGGCTTGGCTTGTCTTGTCTTTGCTGTATAAGCTGCTTGATACCTGATTTGCCCTCTGGATGAATACTGGTGTGTCATAATGGATAGGTTAAATGCATAGATTGAATTTCCCCATTGTGAGGGAATCTTAATAATTAAGTATCTATCTAAATATGGTTGTGGCAAAGAGCTGTTTCCTTCTAATAAAAAGTTGAATTTAGAAAGATGAAAAGCTCATATTTTAAATTCAAATTAAATTCAAATTATGTTGGCTAAATGTAGTGGAGTAAAAAGTATAATATTTGTATAAAGTATAAAGTTACATAAAATGGAAATACTCACGTAAAGTACACATACCTCTAAATAGTACTGTATTACATGATCTTAGTTAGATTTCACCACTGGCAGTGGTTTGAAAAAGTATTCAGATCCTTTACTTAAGTAAAAGTACTGATACCACACTGTGAATTACTCCTGAAAAAGTCCTGCATTCCAAACTTACTGAAGTAAAAGTACAAAAGTATCAGCATCAAAATGTACTTAAAGGACCATAAGTAAAAGTACTCATTATGCAGCTCAATAAACTACTTAATAGCCTGTTATGAGGTTTAATTAAATACATAAAAAGTCTGATCACTTTAAATTGATCAAGTTCTTTTAATAATAAATATAGACATGAGTAACTAAAGCTGACGGCAGAACATATACTATTTGCCTCAAAATATAGTGGAGTAGAAGTATAAAGTTATATAAAATGGAAATACTCAAGTAAAGTACAAAAGCCTAAAAAGTGTACTTAAGCACAGAACTTGAGTAAATGTACTTAGTTACATTCCACCCCTGACCACTGGTGACAATGCAGTAAAATAAAGTTGACCGGAAAATTGCTTTTATTTTAAAGGCGGTTCTTACACGTTCTTACCGTAACTCCTAGTACAGACACGCAGGAATGACCGCAGTGAATTTGAGCGGACCAAACGTTTCTGAAGTGGGAAGAAAAACTGTAAAATGAAACCGCGTTAACATTTATTTATTATAATTCCCTTACAAGGCATGCATCTCAACTTTTATATTCTTTTACTAAGATGGAATTCAATAGGAGAGTAAACGCTATTTTTTGTTTTGACGTTTCGCACCGGAAGTCAGGTTTCATTGTGTCTAGCTCGACACGGATCTTACCTTTTAGCTACACTCGGCCCAGCGGTTTGTACAGATGTGAAACAAAGCACTTTCCCTTTCGCTAACTTTGTCGGAACACTGCACGCAACAGCAAATAAATACAACCTGAAGCGATATTCAAAGCGCTAAATATGGACACAGCCATAAATTATGTTGAATATATTTCAGTCTGGACAAAGATCTACTTACGCCGCAGTGGTCCCTCCCCCGATATTTGTCAACAGATCAGCGGCTGTGACGGCTGTGCGCATGCGTACATGGACATTAATTCCCCCGATTCCAGATCAGTTGATAAACTATTGAATATAAGTATAAAACACGGAGCAAATATGGTTATCTGACCCCCGGTCTGTGGTTGGTGATGACATTTTTTCAGTGGCGATGGTACGTTGAGGGACTATTGTTATTCTGAAATAGTGGTTTTAAAACATCAATATGTATTTAGGATTATACATGTACAAATTACTTATTATCTTTGTCTTACAAATATAAATGTATTACTTATATATTCATATCAAATATATAATGTCATAACTAAAATTCTCTGCCTTAAAGACATTGTACAATTTACTGCATTCACCTAGCGGCCACTTCATTAGGTACACCAGTACAATGTAATACAACAGCTCTGCCATTAGTTCTGCATTTATGAAGATTGTAGTTTTTCAGGTTTTTTGGATTGTCAGAAAGGTAATAATTCTACTTTATGTTTATTACTGAGGTCACAGTGGGTGGTGGTGGTGGTGGTGAACTGGAGTGCATTATATTGACAGGTGTTCCTAATATTCTGGCACTACCATGTATGTAAATTGGATGAACCAAAATATTAGAAACACATCTTAATATAATATTTAAAACTACTGAAAACTACAACCTCTATAATGAAGATATAGTTAAATTGATACCTATCTGACAGTGTCAAGCAAAACTTAACATTATTATTACTATTGTAAAGGAAGAATTCATAGATGGAGATGTTATATTAGAACACATTAGGTTATACAAGTGGATCTAATGAAAATAACAGTTTCCCGGATCAAGTTAGTCTCCACCGAGAGGGGTCACTGTCGAGTCGCGAGTATCAGCTGCATGTTTGACTGCATTATTTCTGCAAAATCGTCAAAATAGTTACTGTAACATTATATGGTGGTGAGTAATTGTTTTATTTAAATAAAAGCTCAAATGGTGCACAAAGAAAACAGCGGGGGAAAACATCAAAAACATGATAATCTAGCAATGCTGTCTTGCTTTACCCACTTGCGGAAATAAATGTTAAGTCCTTTATTTGCCAACATGATGCAGTTTTTCTGTGTTATTGTGGTGTTTCTGCGAGGATCTAACAGCCTGGAAGACTTCATGTAAGACCAAAGGGTGGGAAAACACTGGACAGCGCCCGTGGTTTGATCCCGTTAGGGTGAGAGCCTCGTAATCAAATAGATTTGTGGAACGAAGTAACCACTGAGCTAAACCAGTGCAGCAACAAAAACAGGAAACAGACTTTATCAAGGCTGCTGTTTTCTGCTTTGTTGTTTTTTTTATCCTCTTAAAGCAGACTTTGCTGTAAAAGTGCAGGAACCATGAATCTTGCTTTATCGCAATATTTTCAAAAATATAATAAAGCTTCCAAAAATGCTTTTTGTTACAGTTGCTACTGTATGACAATAGAAAAATAAGTACTTCTGTAAACAAATACAGGTAATACGTTTTTTTTAAAAGACACTCTTCACTAAATTTACAACACTATAAGTGCAAATTCCAGGCTTAAGTAAATTAAGATATGTACAAATGGAAATATTAAATGCAGAATAATATGATTTGGAGTAAAATAAAAATAGGTATGTACAATAGAATAAAATACAGATATGGAAATATAGGTACAAATATGTGTAACAAGAGTGTGACAAATTGAAATTTTGCACAAGATTCATATAGAAATTCGGGATTGCACAGATAAATCTTATAAATAAAGTTATAACGCTAAGGGGTGTGAAGTTATTAATGACCTAATAACCTAGTCCATATTGATGTAATCTAGGTATAATGGTTTTCTACCTGGATCTGGTCTAAAGTGATCTATATATGAAAAAAAGTGTAAATTTTAAGGAAACCTTAATTTAATAACTGAGGCCTTTTTTTTTTTTTTTGTTTGTTTTTTTTTTTTGTTTTTACACCAGTTACTGTTTTGAAAGCATGTTAGGCTTGAGATAAGAGTCTGACGCACACTTTTAAACGTATACCTTTATGCAAGCTTGATGCATTTTATATAGTCTATGGCTTTATACTAGGCTCGTCTTTATAAGGACAATTTCCGTGTTTCACTGCTGCACTGGTTTAGCTCAGTGGTTACTTCGAACCACAATTCTTACTGTAGAATTCGTCTTTCTCTATCCGTTCGCGGGTACGAACCACGGGCGCTGTCCAGTGTTTTTTCTCCCTCTGGCCCCGAACTGACCCACAACCTTTCACTTTGACAGTAAAGTCTTCTTTAGCAGGATAAAAGCTCTGTTGCAGATCTGTCAAGTTGTCTCTCCACGGCAGCGTCACTGCTCAAGTCACCCTGTAGTTCTGAAAAAACAGTCCGGCCAGCAGCCACTTGTTTTCGCGATGCATGTATTTACGAGACATTACGGTACAAACGTGTTAGAACGCCCTTCAAAATAAAAGAACAAATTTTACTGTTTTTCCATCTAACTTCAGATTGCAATTAAAAGGAAACCATCCATAATCAGAGATCTGTTCCACTTCAGGTGGGCAGTGGACATCCTAAGGAATGCCCTCAGATGATTCAGGACATTCTGATGTATAATTTCGAAATTAAAGCCTTCTGAAATCTCACATATGACACATGAGCTTTTATCCTTCTAAATCTCAGATTACAATTAAAGGCATTCATTGACAGAGATTCATTTCACTTCAGATAGAAGATAGCAGACATCCTCACAGTGTCCCTCGGCTGATTGCAGTACCTTCTGATCTGAAATTTAAAAAAAATTAAAGCATTCTGAAATTGCATATAATCCGTTATATTCATTCTAATTTCAGATTACAATTTTAGGCAAACTGTACATTGTCAAAGACTCATTTTACTTTCAACTGATGAGAGACATGCCCAGAGTGTCCCTCTATTGATTTCGGGACATTCAGATGTGGAATTTCAAAACGAAAGGCCTTTAACATCTTACATATGAGATTGAGACTGGTACAAATGAGAGTTGTACCAGTAGTCATAGGTAATTCTATAGATTTCCCGGATTGTACAGAGATTTGTGCATAACATATATATATATGTATGTTATGCGCATATATAATTAATTGCAATCGGGAATTAATAATAAAATACAGGTAAACACTGAAATAACTCTATAAAATATGAGATGGATATAAAATATGACCTCAATAAAAGGTCAGTGCTGGTGAACAGCTCCTCAGTTATTTTATTGTTCTGTGTAGAGGGTGACTGGTTTTGTCAAAGATGCTTTTGATGTGAGGAGAAAAGTCAGTGTGTAGTATTAGGTGCACAATATGTAAACACAGTAGGGTAATTCCTTTAACAAATCAGACTGAAATACATGCAAGATAATCTGTTTGTTGGAATCAGAGGGAGAGAAAACACTGGACAGCACCCGTGGTTCGATCCCGGGGAAGGAGAGAACCTCATCATCAGATTGATTTGTGGAACGAAGTAACCACTGAGCTACACCAGTGCAGCAGCTCCAGCAGGAAGCTGTCTCTATAATCACAAGCCTGTGAGTGCTGCAGAGGCGTATCTGTGTTCCTGCACTTCAACAGTAAAGTCTTCTTTAGGAGGATAAAAACACTATTGCAGCTCTTACTGCACTGTGTTTCTGTCTCACAGAGCCTCACAATTTCACTGTGTTTTCAATTTGTCACAGTTGACACTTTTGTTTTTGTGCTTATCTCCCTCTGGTGGTCATCTGATAGCACTCACTGGATGATATTTCTGCCTCTTCACAGTGACAGTAGAGCTGATGATGTGGTGCTCTGTAGTTCTGTTTGGCTCCACAATGTGTCAGCAAGAGATCCTGACATGTGACAGACTGATCTGAGGCTGATGTACTGAGAGTCTTTAACAGAATGAAAGACAGCAGGTTAGACCAGAGGGAGAGAAAACACTGGACAGCACCCGTGGTTCCATCCCAGGGAGGGATGGAGATCAGCGTATTCTCCAGAGAGAAATGTTGTCGAAGTAACCACTGAGCTACACCAGGGCAACTTAACCAGCAGAAAAGAGACCTTATCAAGCTGCTGCTGCTGCTGTGTGCTCTGTACATCCTAATGGGACGCTGCTGTAGAGAGAAAACTTCACAGAGCTGCAACAGAGTTTTTTTCCTCCTAAAGAAGACTTTACTGTAAAATTGTAGGAACACAGATAAGCCTCTGCAGGCTCATGTTCATACAGACAGTTTCCTGCTGCATCTGCTGCACTGGTCTAGCTCAGTGGTTACTTCGAACCACAATTCTTACTGTAGAATTCGTCTTTCTCTGTCCGTTCGTGGGTACGAACCACGGGCGCTGTCCAGTGTTTTTTCTCCCTCTGGTCCCGAACTGCACCACAACCATTCACTTTGACAGTAAAGTCTTCTTTAGCAGGATAAAAGCTCTGTTGCAGATCTGTCAAGTTGTCTCTCCACAGCAGCGTCACTGCTCAAGTCACCCTCCAGTTCGGAAAACACAGTCCAGCCAGCCGCCACTTGTTTTCGAGATGCATGTATTTACTAGACATTACGGTACAAACGTGTTAGAACGCCCTTCAAAATAAACGCAAAAGTTTTACTGTTTTTCCATTTAACTTCAGATTGCAGTTAAAAGGAAACCATCCATAATCAGAGACCTGTTCCACTTCAGGCGGGCAGTGGACATTATCAGGGTGTGCCTCAGATGATTATAGGACATTCTAGAGACATTCAACAGATCCTGACATGTGACAGACTGATCTGAGGCAGATGTACTGTATGTATAAAATAGATATGTACAATAGAATAAAATACAGATATGGAAATATAGGTACAAATATGTATATATGTAACAAGAGTGTGATATATTGAAATATTGCACAAGATTCATATAGAAATTCAGGATTGCACAGATAAATCTTATAAATAAAGTTATAAAGCTAAGGGGTGTGAAGTTATTAATCATGACCTAATAACCTAGTCCATATTGATGTAATCTAGGTATAATGGTTTTCTAACTGGATCTGCTCTAAAGTGATCTATATATGAAAAAGTTACAATTTTAAGGAAACCTTAACTTAATTACTGACATTTTTTGTTTTTTGTTTAGTTTTTTTGTTTTTACACCAGTTACTGTTATGAAAGCATGTAAGGCTTGAGATAAGAGTCTGACTGCTGTCTGGGGCACACTTTTAAACGTATACCTTTATGCAAGCTTTATGCATTTTATACAGTCTATGGCTTTATGCTTATTAGGCTCGTCTTTATAAAGACAATTTCCCGGTATGACTGCTGCACTGGTCTAGCTCAGTGGTTACTTCGAACCACAATTCTTACTGTAGAATTCGTCTTTCTCTGTCCGTTCGCGGGTACGAACCACGGGCGCTGTCCAGTGTTTTTTCTCCCTCTGGTCCCGAACTGCACCACAACCATTCACTTTGACAGTAAAGTCTTCTTTAGCAGGATAAAAGCTCTGTTGCAGATCTGTCAAGTTGTCTCTCCACAGCAGCGTCACTGCGGTCAAGTCACCCTCCAGTTCGGAAAACACAGTCCAGCCAGCCGCCACTTTTTTTTCGTGATGCATGTATTTACTAGACATTACGGTACAAATGTGTTAGAACGCCCTTCAAAATAAAATAATTTTTTTTACTGTTTTTTCATCTTACTTCAGATTGCAATTAAAAGGAAACCATCCATAATCAGAGACCTGTTCCACTTCAGGTGGGCAGTGGACATTGTCAGGGTGTGCCTCAGTTGATCATAGGACATTCTGATGTATCATTTCAAAATTAAAGCCTTTTGAAATTTCACATTATCAGCAATTTTTTATTTTTAAATTTCAGATAACAACAAAAAGAAAACTTTCCATCAGAGACTCCTCTGGGTTTCCCTTGGTTAATATCAGGACATTTTGAAGTATCATTTCAAAATAAAAGCCTTTTTAAATCTCAGATTAAAGAAGACCGTCCATAATCAGAGAGGATTCCACTTCAGGTGGACAGTGGACATCCTAAGGAATGCCCTCAGATGATTCAGGACATTCTGATGTATAATTTCGAAATTAAAGCCTTCTGAAATCTGGCGTAATGAGCTTTTATCCTTCTAAATCTCAATTACAATTAAAGGCATTCATTGACAGAGATTAATTTCACTTCAGATAGAAGATAGCAGACATATATATATATATATATATATATATATATATATATATATATATATATATGTATATATATATATATATATGTATATATATTTGATGTGAGGAGAAAAGTCAGTTCTAGTATTAGGTGCACAATATGTAAACACAATAGGGTAATTCCTTTAACAAATCTGACTGAAATACATGCAAGATAATCTGTTTGTTGGAATCAGAGGGAGAGAAAACACTGGACAGCACCCGTGGTTCGATCCCGGGGAAGGAGAGAACCTCATCATCAGATTGATTTGTGGAACAAAGTAACCACTGAGCTACACCAGTGCAGCAGCTCCAGCAGGAAGCTGTCTCTATAATCACAAGCCTGTGAGTGCTGCAGAGGCGTATCTGTGTTCCTGCACTTCAACAGTAAAGTCTTCTTTAGGAGGATAAAAACACTATTGCAGCTCTTACTGCACTGTGTTTCTGTCTCACAGAGCCTCACAATTTCACTGTGTTTTCAATTTGTCACAGTTGACACTTTTGTTTTTGTGCTTATCTCCCTCTGGTGGTCATCTGATAGCACTCACTGGATGATATTTCTGCCCCATCACAGTGACAGTAGAGCTGATGATGTGGTGCTCTGTAGTTCTGTTTGGCTCCACAATGTGTCAGCAAGAGATCCTGACATGTGACAGACTGATCTGAGGCTGATGTACTGAGAGTCTTTAACAGAATGAAAGACAGCAGGTCAGACCAGAGGGAGAGAAAACACTGGACAGCACCCGTGGTTCCATCCCAGGGAGGGATGGAGATCAGCGTATTCTCCAGAGAGAAATGTTGTCGAAGTAACCACTGAGCTACACCAGGGCAACTTAACCAGCAGAAAAGAGACCTTATCAAGCTGCTGCTGCTGCTGCTGTGTGCTCTGTACATCCTAATGGGACGCTGCTGTAGAGAGAAAGCTTCACAGAGCTGCAACAGAGTTTTTATCCTCCTAAAGAAGACTTTACTGTAAAATTGTAGGAACACAGAAAAGCCTCTGCAGGCTCATGTTCATACAGACAGTTTCCTGCTGCATCTGCTGCACTGGTCTAGCTCAGTGGTTACTTCGAACCACAATTCTTACTGTAGAATTCGTCTTTCTCTGTCCGTTCGCGGGTACGAACCACGGGCGCTGTCCAGTGTTTTTTCTCCCTCTGGTCCCGAACTGCACCACAACCTTTCACTTTGACAGTAAAGTCTTCTTGAGCAGGATAAAATCTCTGTTGCAGATCTGTGAAGTTGTCTCTCCACAGCAGCGTCACTGCGGTCAAGTCACCCTCCAGTTCGGAAAACACAGTCCAGCCAGCCGCCACTTGTTTTCGCGATGCATATATTCACTAGACATTACGGTACAAACGTGTTAGAACGCCCTTCAAAATAAACGCAAAAGTTTTACTGTTTTTCCATTTAACTTCAGATTGCAGTTAAAAGGAAACCATCCATAATCAGAGACCTGTTCCACTTCGGGCGGGCAGTGGACATTATCAGGGTGTGCCTCAGATGATTATAGGACATTCTAGAGACATTCAACAGATCCTGACATGTGACAGACTGATCTGAGGCTGATGTACTGTATGTATAAAATAGATATGTACAATAGAATAAAATACAGATATGGAAATATAGGTACAAATATGTATATATGTAACAAGAGTGTGATATATTGAAATATTGCACAAGATTCATATAGAAATTCAGGATTGCACAGATAAATCTTATAAATAAAGTTATAAAGCTAAGGGGTGTGAAGTTATTAATCATGACCTAATAACCTAGTCCATATTGATGTAATCTAGGTATAATGGTTTTCTAACTGGATCTGGTCTAAAGTGATCTATATATGAAAAAAAGTGAAAATTTTAAGGAAACCTTAACTTAATTACTGACATTTTTTGTTTTTACACCAGTTACTGTTATGAAAGCATGTAAGGCTTGAGATAAGAGTCTGACTGCTGTCTGGGGCACACTTTTAAACGTATACCTTTATGCAAGCTTTATGCATTTAATACAGTCTATGGCTTTATGCTTATTAGGCTCGTCTTTATAAAGACAATTTCCTGAAATGACTGCTGCACTGGTCTAGCTCAGTGGTTACTTCGAACCACAATTCTTACTGTAGAATTCGTCTTTCTCTGTCCGTTCGCGGGTACGAACCACGGGCGCTGTCCAGTGTTTTTTTCTCCCTCTGGTCCCGAACTGCACCACAACCTTTCACTTTGACAGTAAAGTCTTCTTGAGCAGGATAAAAGCTCTGTTGCAGATCTGTCAAGTTGTCTCTCCACAGCAGCGTCACTGCGGTCAAGTCACCCTCCAGTTCGGAAAACACAGTCCAGCCAGCCGCCACTTGTTTTCGCGATGCATGTATTTACTAGACATTACGGTACAAACGTGTTAGAACGCCCTTCAAAATAAAAGCAAAAATTTTACTATTTTTCCATCTAACTTCAGATTCCAATTAAAAGGAAACGTTCCATAATCAGAGACCTCTTCCACTTCAGGTGGGCAGTGGACATTGTCAGGGTGTGCCTCAGATGATTTTAGGATATTCTAGAGACATTCAACAGATCCTGACATGTGACAGACTGATCTGAGGCTGATGTACTGAGAGTCTTTAACAGAATGAAAGACAGCAGGTCAGACCAGAGGGCAAGAAAACACTGGACAGCACCCGTGGTTCCATCCCAGGGAGGGATGGAGATCAGCGTATTCTCCAGAGAGAAATGTTGTCGAAGTAACCACTGAGCTACACCAGGGCAACTTAACCAGCAGAAAAGAGACCTTATCAAGCTGCTGCTGCTGCTGTGTGCTCTGTACATCCTAATGGGACGCTGCTGTAGAGAGAAAACTTCACAGAGCTGCAACAGAGTTTTTATCCTCCTAAAGAAGACTTTACTGTAAAATTGTAGGAACACAGATAAGCCTCTGCAGGCTCATGTTCATACAGACAGTTTCCTGCTGCATCTGCTGCACTGGTCTAGCTCAGTGGTTACTTCGAACCACAATTCTTACTGTAGAATTCGTCTTTCTCTGTCCGTTCGCGGGTACGAACCACGGGCGCTGTCCAGTGTTTTTTCTCCCTCTGGTCCCGAACTGCACCACAACCTTTCACTTTGACAGTAAAGTCTTCTTTAGCAGGATGAAGCTCTGTTGCAGATCTGTGAAGTTGTCTCTCCACAGCAGCGTCACTGCGGTCAAGTCACCCTCCAGTTCGGAAAACACAGTCCAGCCAGCCGCCACTTGTTTTCGAGATGCATATATTCACTAGACATTACGGTACAAACGTGTTAGAACGCCCTTCAAAATAAAAGCAAAAGTTTTACTGTTTTTCCATTTAACTTCAGATTCCAATTAAAAGGAAACGTTCCATAATCAGAGACCTCTTCCACTTCAGGTGGGCAGTGGACATTGTCAGGGTGTGCCTCAGATGATTATAGGACATTCTAGAGACATTCAACAGATCCTGCCATGTGACAGACTGATCTGAGGCAGATGTACTGTATGTATAAAATAGATATGTACAATAGAATAAAATACAGACATGGAAATATAGGTACAAATATGTATATATGTAACAAGAGTGTGATATATTGAAATATTGCACAAGATTCATATAGAAATTCAGGATTGCACAGATAAATCTAATAAATAAAGTTATAAAGCTAAGGGGTGTGAAGTTATTAATCATGACCTAATAACCTAGTCCATATTGATGTAATCTAGGTATAATGGTTTTCTAACTGGATCTGGTCTAAAGTGATCTATATATGAAAAAAAGTGAACATTTTAAGGAAACCTTAACTTAATTACTGACATTTTTTGTTTTTTGTTTAGTTTTTTTGTTTTTACACCAGTTACTGTTATGAAAGCATGTCAGGCTTGAGATAAGAGTCTGACTGCTGTCTGGGGCACACTTTTAAACGTATACCTTTATGCAAGCTTTATGCATTTTATACAGTCTATGGCTTTATGCTTATTAGGCTTGTCTTTATAAAGACAATTTCCCGGTATGACTGCTGCACTGGTCTAGCTCAGTGGTTACTTCGAACCACAATTCTTACTGTAGAATTCGTCTTTCTCTATCCGTTCACGGGTACGAACCACGGGCGCTGTCCAGTGTTTTCTCTCCCTCTGGTCCCGAACTGCACCACAACCTTTCACTTTGACAGTAAAGTCTTCTTTAGCAGGATAAAAGCTCTGTTGCAGATCTGTGAAGTTGTCTCTCCACAGCAGCGTCGCTGCGGTCAAGTCACCCTCCAGTTCGGAAAACACAGTCCAGCCAGCCGCCACTTGTTTTCGAGATGCATATATTCACTAGACATTACGGTACAAACGTGTTAGAACGCCCTTCAAAATAAAAGCAAAAGTTTTACTGTTTTTCCATTTAACTTCAGATTCCAATTAAAAGGAAACGTTCCATAATCAGAGACCTCTTCCACTTCAGGTGGGCAGTGGACATTGTCAGGGTGTGCCTCAGATGATTTTAGGACATTCTAGAGACATTCAACAGATCCTGCCATGTGACAGACTGATCTGAGGCTGATGTACTGAGAGTCTTTAACAGAATGAAAGACAGCAGGTCAGACCAGAGGGAGAGAAAACACTGGACAGCACCCGTGGTTCCATCCCGGGGAGGGATGGAGATCAGCGTATTCTCCAGAGAGAAATGTTGTCGAAGTAACCACTGAGCTACACCAGGGCAACTTAACCAGCAGAAAAGAGACCTTATCAAGCTGCTGCTGCTGCTGTCTGCTCTGTACATCCTAATGGGACGCTGCTGTAGAGAGAAAACTTCACAGAGCTGCAACAGAGTTTTTATCCTCCTAAAGAAGACTTTACTGTAAAATTGTAGGAACACAGATAAGCCTCTGCAGGCTCTTGTTCATACAGACAGTTTCCTGCTGCATCTGCTGCACTGGTCTAGCTCAGTGGTTACTTCGAACCACAATTCTTACTGTAGAATTCGTCTTTCTCTGTCCGTTCGCGGGTACCAACCACGGGCGCTGTCCAGTGTTTTTTCTCCCTCTGGTCCCGAACTGCACCACAACCTTTCACTTTTACAGTAAAGTCTTCTTGATCAGGATAAAAGCTCTGTTGCAGATCTGTGAAGTTGTCTCTCCACAGCAGCGTCACTGCGGTCAAGTCACCCTCCAGTTCGGAAAACACAGTCCAGCCAGCCGCCACTTGTTTTCGAAATGCATATATTCACTAGACATTACGGTACAAACGTGTTAGAACGCCCTTCAAAATAAAAGCAAAAGTTTTACTGTTTTTCCATTTAACTTCAGATTCCAATTAAAAGGAAACGTTCCATAATCAGAGACCTGTTCCACTTCAGGTGGGCAGTGGACATTATCAGGGTGTGCCTCAGATGATTATAGGACATCCTAGAGACATGTAACAGATCCTGCCATGTGACAGACTGATCTGAGGCAGATGTACTGTATGTATAAAATAGATATGTTCAATAGAATAAAATACAGACATGGAAATATAGGTACAAATATGTATATATGTAACAAGAGTGTGATATATTGAAATATTGCACAAGATTCATATAGAAATTCAGGATTGCACAGATAAATCTAATAAATAAAGTTATAAAGCTAAGGGGTGTGAAGTTATTAATCATGACCTAATAACCTAGTCCATATTGATGTAATCTAGGTATAATGGTTTTCTAACTGGATCTGGTCTAAAGTGATCTATATATGAAAAAAAGTGAACATTTTAAGGAAACCTTAACTTAATTACTGACATTTTTTGTTTTTTGTTTAGTTTTTTTGTTTTTACACCAGTTACTGTTATGAAAGCATGTCAGGCTTGAGATAAGAGTCTGACTGCTGTCTGGGGCACACTTTTAAACGTATACCTTTATGCAAGCTTTATGCATTTTATACAGTCTATGGCTTTATGCTTATTAGGCTTGTCTTTATAAAGACAATTTCCCGGTATGACTGCTGCACTGGTCTAGCTCAGTGGTTACTTCGAACCACAATTCTTACTGTAGAATTCGTCTTTCTCTATCCGTTCACGGGTACGAACCACGGGCGCTGTCCAGTGTTTTCTCTCCCTCTGGTCCCGAACTGCACCACAACCTTTCACTTTGACAGTAAAGTCTTCTTTAGCAGGATAAAAGCTCTGTTGCAGATCTGTGAAGTTGTCTCTCCACAGCAGCGTCACTGTAGTCAAGTCACCCTCCAGTTCGGAAAACACAGTCCAGCCAGCCGCCACTTGTTTTCGAGATGCATATATTCACTAGACATTATGGTACAAACGTGTTAGAACGCCCTTCAAAATAAAAGCAAAAGTTTTACTGTTTTTCCATTTAACTTCAGATTCCAATTAAAAGGAAACGTTCCATAATCAGAGACCTCTTCCACTTCAGGTGGGCAGTGGACATTGTCAGGGTGTGCCTCAGATGATTTTAGGACATTCTCGAGACATTCAACAGATCCTGACATGTGACAGACTGATCTGAGGCTGATGTACTGAGAGTCTTTAACAGAATGAAAGACAGCAGGTCAGACCAGAGGGAGAGAAAACACTGGACAGCACCCGTGGTTCCATCCCAGGGAGGGATGGAGATCAGCGTATTCTCCAGAGAGAAATGTTGTCGGAGTAACCACTGAGCTACACCAGGGCAACTTAACCAGCAGAAAAGAGACCTTATCAAGCTGCTGCTGCTGCTGCTGTGTGCTCTGTACATCCTAATGGGACGCTGCTGTAGAGAGAAAACTTCACAGAGCTGCAACAGAGTTTTTATCCTCCTAAAGAAGACTTTACTGTAAACGTGTAGGAACACAGAAAAGCCTCTGCAGGCTCATGTTCATACAGACAGTTTCCTGCTGCATCTGCTGCACTGGTCTAGCTCAGTGGTTACTTCGAACCACAATTCTTACTGTAGAATTCGTCTTTCTCTGTCCGTTCGCGGGTACCAACCACGGGCGCTGTCCAGTGTTTTTTCTCCCTCTGGTCCCGAACCGCACCACAACCTTTCACTTTTACAGTAAAGTCTTCTTGAGCAGGATAAAAGCTCTGTTGCAGATCTGTCAAGTTGTCTCTCCACAGCAGCGTCACTGCGGTCAAGTCACCCTCCAGTTCGGAAAACACAGTCCAGCCAGCCGCCACTTGTTTTCGCGATGCATGTATTTACTAGACATTACGGTACAAACGTGATAGAACGCCCTTCAAAATAAACGCAAAAGTTTTACTGTTTTTCCATCTAACTTCAGATTGCAATTAAAAGGAAACGTTCCATAATCAGAGACCTGTTCCACTTCAGGTGGGCAGTGGACATTATCAGGGTGTGCCTCAGATGATTATAGGACATTCTAGAGACATTCAACAGATCCTGACATGTGACAGACTGATCTGAGGCAGATGTACTGTATGTATAAAATAGATATGTACAATAGAATAAAATACAGATATGGAAATATAGGTACAAATATGTATATATGTAACAAGAGTGTGATATATTGAAATACTGCACACGATTCATATAGAAATTCAGGATTGCACAGATAAATCTTATAAATAAAGTTATAAAGCTAAGGGGTGTGAAGTTTATTAATCATGACCTAATAACCTAGTCCATATTGATGTAATCTAGGTATAATGGTTTTCTAACTGGATCTGGTCTAAAGTGATCTATATATGAAAAAAGTGAAAATTTTAAGGAAACCTAAACTTAATTACTGACATTTTTTGTTTAGTTTTTTTGTTTTTACACCAGTTACTGTTATGAAAGCATGTTAGGCTTGAGATAAGAGGTTGACTGCTGTCTGGGGCACACTTTTAAACGTATACCTTTATGCAAGCTTTATGCATTTTATACAGTCTATGGCTTTTCTTACTGTAGAATTCGTCTTTCTCTGTCCGTTCGTGGGTACGAACCACGGGCGCTGTCCAGTGTTTTTTCTCCCTCTGGTCCCGAACTTCACCACAACCTTTCACTTTGACAGTAAAGTCTTCTTTAGCAGGATAAAAGCTCTGTTGCAGATCTGTGAAGTTGTCTCTCCACAGCAGCGTCACTGCGGTCAAGTCACCCTCCAGTTCGGAAAACACAGTCCAGCCAGCCGCCACTTGTTTTCGCGATGCATGTATTTACTAGACATTACGGTACAAACGTGTTAGAACGCCCTTCAAAATAAAAGCAAAAATTATACTATTTTTCCATCTAACTTCAGATTCCAATTAAAAGGAAACCTTCCATAATCAGAGCCCTGTTCCACTTCAGGTGGGCAGTGGACATTGTCAGGGTGTGCCTCAGATGATTATAGGACATTCTTCTGTATCATTTCAAAATTAAAGCCTTTTGAAATTTCACATTATCAGCTATTTTTTTCTTTTAAATTTTAGATTACAACAAAAAGAAAACTGTCCATCAGAGACTCCTCTGGGTTTCCCTTGATTAATATCAGGACATTTTGAAGTATCATTTCAAAATAAAGCCTTTGAAAGCTTCAAGCAGGAAGCTGTCTTTATAATCACAAGCCTGTGAGTGCTGCAGAGATGTATCTGTGTTCCTGCATTTCAACAGTAAAGTCTTCTTTTGGAGGATAAAAACACTGTTGCAGCTCTGTGAAGTTGGTTGATTTGTCTCCTTGCATGGCTCTTACTGCACTGTGTTTCTGTCTCAGAGTCTCACAATTTCACTGTGTTTTCAATCTGTCACAGTTCACACTTTTGTTTTTGTGCTTATCTCCCTCTGGTGGTCATCTGATAACCTTCACTGGATGATATTTCTGCCCCGTCACAGTGACAGTAGAGCTGATGATGTGGTGCTCTGTAGGTCTGTTTGTTTCTGCGAGGATCTAACAGGCTGGAAGACTTCATGTAAGACCAAAGGGTGGGAAAAACACTGGACAGCGCCCGTGGTTTGATCCCGGTGAGGGTGAGAGCCTCGTAATCAAATAGATTTGTGGAACGAAGTAACCACTGAGCTAAACCAGTGCAGCAACAAAAGCAGGAAACAGACTTTATCAAGGCTGCTATTGTCTGCTTTGTTTTTTTTTTATCCGCTTAAAGCAGACTTTGCTGTAAAAGTGCAGGAACCCACAGTAGCACATAAGAAGCTGAAGTTGGCTTCAGATTTTAAGCATCACTTTAGACTAGATCCAGATGGACAACCACTGTACCTAGACTTCTAAAATCTGGACTAGGTTATCTGAGAGAGGCTAAAGACTCTTTAAAACACAGCTTCTGATTTTTGAAAGCGTTATTATATTTTTAAAAAATCCAATTAAGGCAGTTTTTACAGCTTTTTTTCACATGTGGACCAGTGAAATCTTCCTTTATCGCATTTTCAAAAATATAATAAAGCTTCCAAAATTGCTTTTTGTTACAGTTGCTACTGTATAGGAATAGAAAAATAAGTACTTCTGTAAACAAATACAGGTAATAAGTTTAAAAAAACACTCTTCACTAAAGTTACAACAATATAAATACAAATTCCAGTCTTAAGTAAATTAACCCTCTCATGCATGAATTATGATACACTCAATCAGGATTTTTTTACTGAGTATTTTTATACATCATTAGGGATTTAAATCAAGGTTTGAAAAAAAAAATTCTATCTTTATTCTATAAAGAAATATTTATTTGTCCACTCAAGTGTACTTCATGCGTTTTGTACTGTAAAAACACATCAATGTAATAACATGGTAGTTATATAGGTATAGTTGTAATTTAGTTATACAGTTGTAATATGGTATTCTGTTGGAATGGTGGTTCCTCCACTACTCTGTAGGCTTCTCTATTTGAGCTCTATTGATAAATGTAAAAGTTAACATAAACATAAAACTTTTTTTTTTCACTCTGCGTTTTTATTTATCTTTAGTGATATCATACTGTATTCTTGTTAAGTCTCTGAACTGAGCATATTCTCTCATAGTACTACTGATGATTTACATCATCTAACATGAAAAAACTGGCTCATTGAATCCACAAGTCTCAGCTTTCTAGTGATGCCCAGTTTATGTAATTGAAAGCCTGTTTTGGGACCTCCGTAAGCAGTAATACAAATGAAAATCAAATGATTTGCACAATATTTGTTCTTTTATTCAGTGTAATAAACTCAATGCCTTTAGAATTGTTTCTCAGCTGTCCGTGGTGTCAGCTTCCTGTGTGTGTGAGGAGCTTCCCAAACCCTCCAGCACGCATGGTAACAACGTCCTCTGTGCTGGTCGGGTGGGGGCAGGACTTGTGGTGTTGGCGGGGGTCGGGGTGGAGAGGCAGGGGGGGTTGAGGCTGGGGTCAGTGGTCTGCTGTGGTCCTGGTTCTGCCTGAGGTGATTGACAGCCACTCTCAGCTGCTCAAAGAGTACCACAAACATAGAGGAGTCCCGCCCTGTGGAAGACAGAAATATAACTCATGAATAATGTTGGACGAATTCACAATTCACTTATATAAGATTGACTCATCACCACTTAGTGTCACTACTGGTACTTTTGCTGTCTCAGTGAGGGGATTACATACTTAGCTGACTGAAAGAAAGGCGACCACCGCTCTCCTTCTGGTCCTGTAGTCGTCCATCCTTCTCATCTGGTCCGGGGTAAACTCATCGTCTTTGTCGTCAAGAAGTCCTGGATGTTGGGTCTCATAGAATAAAAAGAGAAGACAAACAAGATAGTTAGCCACCAGTTACTTCACGTCTGTTAGTTACAACACGACAGAGCAAGAGTGAGTAAAATCATCAGTCTTTGAATCACTGGGAAGTGAGATTATTTAACGAGAACACTAACTCCTGAGACTTTGAGGAGTTAGTGTTCTCATTAAGTGTTGACTTACATTTGTTTGGTGTGACCTATACCTGAAAAACAAAACAACAACAGAGTGAGTAAGATGAATAATCCCTCAAGTATTAAATAAGTGAAATTAAAATGTGTTGATGCTGTCATTAATTGTCAACTTACCTCAGGTATACGTGTCTGAAAAATCAAAGAACAAGTGCAAGAAACTGAACCCCACATTTTCCAAATATATAACCTGTAATAAAAACCCTGTAAAAAAGAAATAACTAGGGGCAAAACGCTACCTAATGCATCCACAACAATGTCAGATGTGGAGGGTTCACCTGGGCCTTTTAGCCCTCAAGATTCAGATATGTACAAGTGGGCCCTGGTGCAAGACGCTACCGAGGGCTGAGTGAGCCACGCAAGACGCTAGGGCTTCCTGAGGATTCTTCTGCCCCGCAAGACGCAAAGGCTTTCCAATCCTGCAGTATACATTACCAGCTGTCCTCATCGGAGTCGCTGTCATCATCCCACTGGTGATGGAAAGGACGCCAGAATGTCCTGGTGGTGGAGGTGCCCAGGCCTGTAGAGGTGGAGGGTGCAGAGTTCCTGTAGTCCTCTTCTGTGCTCCTGGGAGCAGCAGGTGTGGGTGCCGGGTCCTCAAGGTGGATCCTCTGCCTCTTCGTACCTACCTGCTCTCCATCGCTGTCTTCCCTGCTTCTCTTGGTGGAGGAGCTGAGGCCTGGGGTGGAGGGAGCAGAGGGCTGCGCAGGCAGCTCCGGAGGCTGGGCAAAGAGACTCTGGAACAGGAAAGAGCCTTCACTGGCAGAGTCAGACCAGACACCTTCCTCCTCCTCGTTGGACTCAATTAGGGGAACCTGATCCTGAGGAAAACCCTCATACTCACCATCCGCATCAAAAGGTATGGGGTCTGGGAGAACGTTACCTGCATCATCGCCGTACAACACCTCGTTGAAGCCGTCTCCTGCAGGAAAAAAAAGGAACTGAGAATGTGAGTTTACATCATAATGATTTCTCTTGACATGAAATAGTTTGCATTGAATTAGCAACAAACAAGGTTAAAGTTAAAAAACAACAACAACAACTGCAGCATAACTACGACTCGTCACAATATCAAATATTTTTATTCTGAGCAGATGAGAACATGAGAATCAATGTATGCTGCATTAATCTGAGACAAAGATGATCATTATTTATTCTTCTTAACCTAACTGATAATGTGTTCATCTTAAAAAATATAAAATTTTGACTTGATATCACACGTTTATTCAGATATGTGGTGAGAGACTTTTACTCATATTGTGGCTATTCAAAATATTGTGTTTGGAGATTAAACATGATTGTAAATATAAAAGCTGCGTTTTCTTCAGAATTGATGAACAGATAACAATAAAAACCATAATAATAATAATATTCAGATCATTTACTTAAGTAAAAGTACTAATACAGCACTGTGGAAATTACTCCACTACAAGTAAAAGTTCTGCATTCAAAACTTATTTCAGGAAAAGTAAAAAGTATCAGCATCAAAATGTACTTAAAGTATCAAAAGTTAAGTACTCTGTACCTCAAAATTGTATTTAGAACTTGATTAAATGTATTTAGTTACATTCCACCACTGCTACTACTTCTACTAATAATAATAATCATCATCATTAATAAGAAGTTGCACGTGAAAAATGCTTCATAAGTGTTGGAGGAGAGGAGGCACCGTCTCGCGCTTTTACGCACGGCTCCCTCCACTTCTTTAAAAAAAAAAAAAAAAAATCATCAAGGAAGCAGTGGGACAACCGGAAAAATGATAAAATAGGGAGAGAGATACACGAACTATCCGACATGGAGCTCGGAAAGAAATGGGCTGAATTTTCACATTAATCTGTTGGTGTATTTTGAGGAATATCTAACAAGTGAATTTAATATAATAAAGTTTAAAGTAAAAGCTTCCACATTAATAATTTGAAGCTTCAACAGTGAAACAAATGAACTCAGGGTTTCATCCAGATTCCAGACAGAAGAACACACGTTTCAGTACAGCTGCACGTTTTGACGCAGCCGTTGACTACGGTGGCCGACAAGGGTCAAACGGACGGCAACGGCCCAATACGTCTCAGTTTGAGAAAACAGCTTCTTGTACAGAAACGATGCAAAATCACACACTCAAACACAAGTCTAAACGAGGTACAAAACGAGGAACGTGGTGCAAATTAAAAAACGTGCTGCAAAAAACAAAGACAAATGCATCATCATCATCAAACGCGCTGCAAATGGAGAAACGATCTGCATGCTCCAAACCTGCAGGGGGCGCCCTCAGCGTAACAGCTCAATAGAGAGACACACGGGATGGAGAGAGACAGAACAGCTGACTGAATCCCAACAGTGTATGAAGATACAGCGGGAACGGTAATGTGACTTTTACTTGATTTTATATATATGTATATGTGTTTATATATGTTTGCATGTAGATTAGCCTGCTTGACATAAAACACCCGTTTTAATAATACATTAAAAAGCCCTCTTATCACAGTCTCCCATACCTAAACCCTGTCTTTTTTTTTTTTTTCCTTTTGCAGATGTACTGTCCATTCTGTGGATCTGTGCTTACAGCTTCCCCTGCCTTTTGCTGTGCATGTGGAGTTGGAAGGGCAGCAGTCACCTGTCTCCTAATGTCTATTTGTCACAACATAACTTTTTTAAAGCATGTCAAAGAAGACACGCCTGCCACTCATGCACAAGTTGATGTTGCACAACCTAGCACCAGTGCAGGTAAACAGATTCATGATTTTGTAACATAAAATGCTTGAAATGTTCAGATTGTGTCACTCACTGTCAAATCACTTCTCTCTATCACTATCCTGGTTCAGTAACTTGCATTTAAGGTGTACTAAAATGTCCTGCAGAAAGTAATTTTATATGAACATAAATAAATGTAAACTCAATAAGAGTACTGAATTTTTCTTTTTTCCAGAGGGAAACTCAAGCATAGAGACATTTTTGAAGTTTAGGGCAGTTAAAGAAAGGGAGAGAAAGTCTTTCTTTTCAAAGAAACGTCAGGCCTCTCAGAGTGAAAAGAAACAGAAACCAGTGAAGGTATGAACAGTTTTTAACATTACATAGGATGTTGCATAGTTTGTTGAGATTTAGCTGTCAGTGCAGACCTCATATCGATCTGTCATGTTGTATCAATTTACATTTTATTTACTATGTTATTTGGTATTTTGCAGATTTATGTTGGAGTTATGAGGCTGACAGGTGACTCCCTAAAACCTGTAAGAGGGAAGTCACTCCCTCTTGACATTCAGCCTCACTGGACATCAGAGCAGCTATTGGCTTCTGCTGTTAAAAAACAAATAGATTTTAACCAGGACATGCAGGATGTTGTCCATGTTTTGTTGTACCCTGATGGCAGACAAGTGATAAACATCCCAGGAACAGATGACCCTTTCACTGTCCAGAAGTACAAGGAGGCATTAGGGAAGGCCTACCAGAAGATAACACTATACATTTGCACTGCAGAGGATTTTGAAACCAGTTGTAAGTGTTCCATTTTGTATTTCATTCATGGTTTGATTTTCAGAGTCTTTCCACTTATATCTTATCTGTGCAAGATACATTCTGCCAGTTTCTTTAAAACATTATTGTAATTTTTGTTTAAATGCATTTTTTCAAAGGTGGACAGTCTTCTAGTGAAGATGACAGTGTCGTCCATGTGAACGTGCCATCTGTGGAAAGTGATCTCTCTGACACTGTGGTAAGTGCATACATGTTAAAGCGACAGCTCAACATTTTGGCAAACTGGCCTATTGCTAGGTACATTATCTTTACCTATCAGTTTTGAGATCCTGGGGGCTCGATGTGAGCCATTTGGAGAACAGAATGGAGTGGATACTATGAGTCCGTCTCATCAAATAAGCAATCCAAATACTCCAAAATGCTCTTGTGGACAAGTAGTGACATTTATATTCACCATACTGTGAAATAATAATGCATAATGTAACATTATGACACGTGAAGCAAATAAGTTGCACTATTGCACTTTGCGCTTTAGGTGAGTGTACAGGTAACAACTTGTCCAGGAGAGCATTTTGGGGTTGTTGGTTTATGTATTTGATCATTTGAAGGACAGACAGACTCATACTGTGCACCTCCATTCTGTTCGCTCAAAACAACAGGCACTGATAATTGAAGGTGATGTACCTACTCTGAAGGTAATGTACCTAATTTGCCATAATGTTGAACTAACCCTTTAAGTTAGAAAACTGCATTTAATATAACTTGTTATATGTGTGTTTATATTGTGTTTTGTATGCAGGTCTGGGACATTCCAGATAGTGTGAGCACACCAAGAATGGAGAAAGTTTTGCAGGGGTAAAAATTGCCTTTGTCAAGTGATGTTTATGCTTCATAAACAAAACAAGTAATCAGTAGTGGAGCAGGGAAATTCATGCATTATTTGTTATTCCTAGACCCTCCAAATGCCAACAACCAGAATCTCATCAAGTAAGTTAAAAAAAAAAAAGATTATACCCAATAGTATTGATTGATTGATTTAGGATTGCATTAGTTCTAAGCAGGTAGCAATTCTGAGTAATTAACTGATTAACTTAAAAAAAATAATATTTTTAATTAGGATGGACAGCAACCAACTGCCCAGGAACAGAATCTGAATACCTGTTATAGGTAAGCTGGTGGACAGTTACAACCTTAACATGTTTAGTTAGTGTGTGTAAATATGTGTCGAATGAAGAAAATAATAAATAGTTAAAAAATGGAAGATCTTCTGCTTGCACAAAGTTGAATTCCTTGTGGATCAGTTTCTCTCATCAGGGTCATAACATCATCACTCTTAACAGTCAGAGAGTACTTCAGGCGCAGTGTCTGCCACATTGAACGGTAGCCATAGAGTTGACCTGGACCCTTTAACTCTTCCTGTATGGCAGCACGAACGGTGGCAAGAGGAGAGTAGTCTTTTTGCCTGGATAAAGACATACTTTTCAGCTTCCTCTTCAGGGAGCAAAGGCTCATATGAACATTGTGTTTTGAAGCCAAAAAATCCAAAATTTCTGCATTGCTGTAGCCGTGATTAAAATATCCTTGTATTAGATCCTCGTTTGTGGGGATATCTGATGCTGATCCTGCCAAACATAAAGTGGGATAAAGGGAGAGATTGAATTTTATTAGAAATATAACACTTTGCCTCTGATGGACGGTGGAGGTCCTTTAACATCAGAACCTGCATAAACACTAATTTTCTACCCATATGGCAGTGAAACTCACTATCTGCACCTCAATGACACACAGCTCAAGATTTGGTTAGCTTGCACTGTAACTTTATTACACAACACAGGCCATTAAAAGTCAAATATAATACATTTTACATAAAGACGTGGTGTGAACCGTGGTGTGAACTACATCAATGTTATTAACAAACTGGATATGAGTCCACTTACTGTTGTCTGCATATTCTGCCAAAAATTGCACATTAGAGCCACATGAGCCACAGAACATGTAAATTGTTCCCAGATCTTGTCCACAGCAAGGGCAAAACATAGCCTGGAAAAAATTAGATAGATCAGTATAATCTAGAAAACTAAAAATGAGAAACGTGATAGCCTAACTAACGTTATTGAGGTGAGTATTAATACTCTTCACTACCTCTTGACACACAATGGAGATAATCTATGACTGCTTACAAGTTAACTGCTGTCATTAACAAGCATACTGTAACACGTAATGTGCAGCGTTGTATGGTATGGGAGACTGTGATAAGAGGGCTTTTTAATGTATTATTAAAACGGGTGTTTTATGTCAAGCAGGCTAATCTACATGCAAACATATATAAACACATATATACATATATATAAAATCAAGTAAAAGTCACATTACCGTTCCCGCTGTATCTTCATACACTGTTGGGATTCAGTCAGCTGTTCTGTCTCTCTCCATCCCGTGTGTCTCTCTATTGAGCTGTTACGCTGAGGGCGCCCCCTGCAGGTTTGGAGCATGCAGATCGTTTCTCGGTTTGCAGATCGTTTCTCCATTTGCAGCGCGTTTGATGATGATGATGCATTTGTCTTTGTTTTTTGCAGCACGTTTTTTAATTTGCACCACGTTCCTCGTTTTGTACCTCGTTTAGACTTGTGTTTGAGTTTGTGATTTTGCATCGTTTCTGTACTTGAAGCTGTTTTCTCAAACTGAGACGTATTGGGCCGTTGCCGTCCGTTTGACCCTTGTCGGCCACCGTAGTTGACGTTCTGACGTCCTCCTCATAATAATTCCATGGTCTCCATGGGAAACATATATTCATATCAACATATATAGGGAATTCCCCTAAACTTGGTTTGGTCGCCGTTTTGTTTCAATATTTTCAATATCAAATTTGGTAGATTTGGTGCCCTCATACCAAAACAACAGTGTTTTCAAACCATATCACTCATTAAATATGCGTTCCACATCCCTACCGGGAAATTTGAGACATTATTTGCCAAAAAACATTAATATTCACAGAGAAATCGTCGAGTGAAAGTCTGGCACCCCTTAAATTTGTGATTTCCCAAAAGGCCTGATGCCTGGTGTGACCTCTCCATCATTAAATGAAAGTTTAAGTTTGTCTTACCTCCAGCGATGAGACGCAGCCTCGAGGTAGTGGGGCGGTTGAAGTCCATGGTCACGGTTCAGTGATGCAGGAGTTTAGCTTTACAACAAGATCAGATTATCTCTAGCGAGTTTAAACTGCGATAGTTTGTTTTTCAAAGGTTGTTTTGCAAAAAGTCAACTTGCATCAAAGTCTAGATGCAAAGGGGAGATGAGACTGAGCTGCGGCCATTTTATACCCGACGTGGATCGGCCAATGTTCTGTCTCCATGGCAATAATTGATGCTTGTGATTGGACAAGACAGAAAGAGAAGAAATATTTGTTTTTCTCATCTTAGTCATATATTCTTATTTTATTTGTGCTTGTATTTGTTTTTCATTGATTTGTTTGACCATTAGTTGTAATTTAATTATTATAAATTATTATTTAATAATTATTGTAACATTCGGAGCTATTACTGACATTGTAAACCTTATACAACCTGAATATACTCATCAATATAAATCAGTCAATATACAAATACAAAAAAATACACAGTGATGTGATTCATTGAGGTAAATTGGGGAGATGGTGACTAAATACATTTGTCCGTTTCTCCACATTATCTACTGAGATTGTTATTACATTTTTTAACGAATTAACTTTTAATTTATGTATTTCACAAAGCATGCTGTATATACACTAAAGTTTAGACACACCTTCTCATTCTATGTTTTTCTTCACTTTTATTATTTTCAAAATTGTAGATTAATAATGAAAACATCAAAACTATGAGAGAACACATATGGAATTATGTAATAAATACAGCTTTGCACACTTCTGTTATTCTCTCAATCATCTTCAAGAGGTGCTCACCTGGAATGGTTTTCAGTTAACAGGTGCACCTTGTCAAAAGTTAACTTGTGGAATTTCTTGCCTTCTTAATGTGTTTGAGCCCATCAAAGAAAAAGGTGGCTACTTTGAAGAATCTAAAATATGAAACATATTATGGTTTGTTTAAGATATGTACAAATGAAAATATAAAATGCAGAATAATTTGGAGTAAAATAAAATAGATATGTACAATAGAATGAAATACAGATATGGAAATATAGGTAAAAATATGTATATATGGAACAAGAGTGTGACATATTGAAATATTGCACAAGATTCAAATAGAAATTCAGGATTGCACAGATAAATCTTATAAATTAAGTTATAAAGCTAAGGGATGTGAAGTTATTTATCATGACCTAATAACCTAGTCCATATTGATGTAATCTAGGTATAATGGTTTTGTACCTGGATCTGGTCTAAAGTGATCTATATATGAAAAAAGTGGAAATTTTAAGGAAACCTTAATTTAATTACTGAGATAAGAGTTTGACTGCTGTCTGGGGCACACTTTTAAACGTATACCTTGATGCAAGCTTTATGCATTTTATATAGTCTATGGCTTTATACTTCAGCTCGTCTTTATAAGGACTATTTCCCTGGTTCACTATTGCACTGGTTTAGCTCAGTGGTTACTTCGAACCACAATTCTTACTGTAGAATTCGTCTTTCTCTATCCGTTCGCGGGTACGAACCACGGGCGCTGTCCAGTGTTTTCTCTCCCTCTGGTCCCGAACTGCACCACAACCTTTCACTTTGACAGTAAAGTCTTCTTGAGCAGGATAAAATCTCTGTTGCAGATCTGTCAAGTTGTCTCTCCACAGCAGCGTCACTGTAGTCAAGTCACCCTCCAGTTCGGAAAACACAGTCCAGCCAGCCGCCAGTCGTAATCGCGATGCATGTCTAGACATTACGGTACAAACGTGTTAAAACGCCCTTCAAAATAAAAGCAAAAATTTTACTGTTTTTCCATCTAACTTCAGATTGCAATTAAAAGGAAACCATCCACAATCAGAGACCTGTTCCACTTCAGGTGGGCAGTGGACATTGTCAGGGTGTGCCTCAGTTGATTATAGGACATTCTGATGTATCATTTCAAAATTAAAGCCTTTTGAAATGTCACATTATCAGCAATTTTTTATTGTTAAATTTCAGATAACAACAAAAAGAAAACTTTCCATCAGAGACTCCTCTGGGTTTCCCTTGGTTAATATCAGGACATTTTGAAGTATCATTTCAAAATAAAAGCCTTTTCAAATCTCAGATTAAAGAAAACCGTCCATAATCAGAGAGGATTCCACTTCAGGTGGACAGTGGACATCCTAAGGAATGCCCTCAGATGATTCAGGACATTCTGATGTATAATTTCAAAATTAAAGCCTTCTGAAATCTGGCGTAATGAGCTTTTATCCTTCTAAATCTCAAATTACAATTAAAGGCATTCATTGACAGAGATTCATTTCACTTCAGATAGAAGATAGCAGATAGCAGATAGTTTTTGTGCTTATCTCCCTCTGGTGGTCATCTGATAACATTCACTGGATGATATTTCTGCCCCGTCACAGTGACAGTAGAGCTGATGATGTGGTGCTCTGTCGGTCTGTTTGGCTCCACAATGTGTCAGCAAGAGATCCTGACATGTGACGGACTGATCTGAGGCTGATGTACTGAGTTTTTATCCTCCTAAAGAAGACTTTACCGTAAAAGTGTAGGAACACAGATAAGCCTCTGCAGGCTCTTGTTCATACAGACAGTTTCCTGCTGCATCTGCTGCACTGGTCTAGCTCAGTGGTTACTTCGAACCACAATTCTTACTGTAGAATTCGTCTTTCTCTGTCCGTTCGCGGGTACCAACCACGGGCGCTGTCCAGGGTTTTTTCTCCCTCTGGTCCCGAACTGACCCACAATCATTCACTTTCACAGTAAAGTCTTCTTTAGGAAGATGGAAAACTCTGTTGCAGCCTTATGAAATTGTCTCTCCGCAGCAGCGTCCCATTAGGACGTACAGAGCAGTTAGCAGCACCTTGATAAGGTCTGTTTCCTGTTGGTACAGTTGGACTGCCGTAGCTCAGTGGTTAACAGCTCTCTCTGGAGAATACGCTGATCTCCATCCCTCTCTGGGATCGATGCACAGGTGCTGTCCAGTGTTTTCTCTCCCTCTGGTCTGACCTGCTGTCTTTCATTCTGTTCAAGACTCTCAGTACATCAGCCTCAGGTCAGTATATATGAAGATTAATCATTTTAAAAGGAGTTAAAGGGAAAAATAGCCTAATTCTGGTGTTTTGTTGCCTGGCTTTATTGATACACATCTTGGATTGATGAGAATTTAACATATTTCCTCAGTAGGATTTCTTAGGACTTTTAGTATGTTGTTCAGGACACAAGTCATAGAAATGATTAAAGCTGAAAAAAAACTGTTTACAAATAGTCTGTCAAAAACGCTACTTTGCTTGGACTAAATGATTTTTGAATAATTTACACTTTATCAGTGTATCTAATTTAAAAATTCCATAAATATAAATGTTCTACGCTTTTATTTGTTTGTTGTTGTTTTAAAGAAATCTATGTGACAACTGTAGCAAGCGAAACTTGTGGAAAGATTAAAAGCAAAACAATAAACAATTTGTTGTAAAAGTGTTTTTATCCTCCGAAAAGAAACTTGTGGTGCAGTTTGGGATCAGAGGGAGAGAAAACACACTGGACAGCGCCCATGGTTTGAACCCAGGGAGGGAGGGAGAGCAGCGAATTCTACAGAGAGAATTGATGTTCGAAGTAACCGCTGAGCTAAACCAGTGCAACAGCTGCAGCAGGAAACTGTCTTTATGATCATGACTTCTTGAGAATCACATAATTTGCTTCTGGTAAAGATAACAGGAACAATTCTTTCAGTCTGTTTTGAATTTTTTACATAGAAGATACTGCATGTCTTAAAAATAAATAAATATCGCATTAAAAGAAATAAAGAAGACCTTTTTAATCTACTCTGTTTTATAGCAGTCTGAAAACACATCCAGTGATTTTAAGATCAGCAGTCACTGTTATAAACACTCATGGAGACTATTCAGAAAGTGTTTTATTATGCGTTTCTAACAACATGATGTCACAAAAGTTGTTGGAGTTTGGACAATCAAAATGTGTTTTAATACAATCTATAACACTGCTTACTTCATTCCACTGCACACACCAGTGTCCCATCACATGGGCTTTCAATATTGTGTAACAAGCTAAATGTAGTCGTTGTGAAAGGCAAACTATACAGCCTAACCCTATATGATAAAAGGTAGCATTACATCGATCTTATTATTACCACAGCATTATCTTGAGAAGTCCACTGAGCCCTGGAGGTATAATAAGCTATAAAATGATCCTTATAAGCTGACCACTTAACTAGCGTTCAGTCCAGTCATGAATGATAAAAAAAAACAATACTGTGCAATAAGCTCAGTACCTATATAATATGTACTACAATGAAGTCTCATCCCCACCGGAGGGGAAACCAATCCATCTCTCTCTGTTAGCAAACTACAGAAAAATGTCTAAAATCTTCTGAAGTGAAATTAACTACAAACAGGGTAGGGCTGGTATCGCCAATGATTTATTTATTCGCTCCAATTCCGATTCACCAGGTCCTGATTTGATCTGATTGCACGTTACCATTACAATACCATTTGTAAGTGATACAAGGAACCCTCTGCATCATTCATTTTATTTTTTATATTAATAATAGTATTTTGAAATTTGTGGTATTTCCACAACATTTCACCTATTTATATATATATATATATATATATATATATATATATATATATATATATATATATATATATATATATATACATATTTATATATATATATATATATATATATATATATATATATATATATAAAGATTGATCAAGGCATTTATGAATCAATATAGGTAGAAAATAAATGTAAAATTGATTTTTAATCTGAGAATCAATTTTTTAAAACCCAGCCCTACAACAGGGTTAGGTTAAATTTTGACAAGTTGAACTGAAATACACATCTTTAAAAAGGACAAAAGTAGATACAGACGTATACATACATTCGTTAAAGGAGGGAAATCTCACTTAATCTCAGTTAAACTCACTTAATGTTGTGGGGGTATTTATTAACGTGTTTTATGTTGTACAACATAACTTCAGCTCATGTTAACCACATACCCTATTTCAGGCATCCAACCAAAAACCAATTCAAAATTCTTACTGAGTTTGAGAAGTTAGACCCCAGGGCGCTAACATACAAACTTATTTTCTGGTTTAAGAACTCATTCCTGTGGCGACCTATAGTGGCATGAATAGGTTTCAGAGTATGACCCAGTTAAAATGCGACTACATTGTAACTTTACTACAGAGTATGGCACTCTCGAAATAAAAATTGCATCTCTAGTTTGCATTTTGTCAGTGTTAAATTTTCAACAAATCATCCGTATTTTTGTTTCATTGTATTTCGCTTTGTTGCCAGTGTAAGAAGGCCTTTAAGTGAGCCATTTACTTAACTGACTTACATTGTATGTGCTTGGAAATCTGAAAGCAGATGCAAAACCTCTGAAGATGAGACATAGAAATCACACACTTAAATAAAGGATCTGCTAACATTTTTTTGTGAGAAAAAAAACAACAACCCACATTTATCAACTTACAAAAACAGTGCAAAAGTGCACCAGTTAATGATGATCAAAGCTTCCACGGCTCATCTGTCATGTTGTCAGGCTGTCTGTACCAAGGAGCCTCCATAGTGACAGAACCACCACAGGCCACAGTAAAGTTTCAGCTCGATGCAGCAGTAAACCCGTAGTGTCACGACAGGGCTTGATTTGGTCTGAAAGGAATGTGAGACAGAGATTAACTCAGAAGCATGTTTTGTCTTGAATCTGAGCACAAATAACACAAATTCAGACCTTCAATTCACATGCAATGTATGCGCCATATTGTATTTTGCATGCAGTCTGCCACCATGTTCACACTTGGAGTTATTGTTGACCTCTATCCACCGTAGTTATTATGAATGATGTCGAAGCATATCGAGTATAAACCACAAAAGTTGCACTTAGGGAGGATGGTGGACGGGTCGAACAAACCCTGGACTTTAATCCTGGAGAATGGCATGATGTGATTCAAACAGTGGTGGAAGAAATAATCAGGTCCTTTACTTCAATAAAAGTACACTCCACTCCACTACGAGTAAAAGTCCTGCATTCAAAACTTAATGTAGTACTGACTGAGCATGCGCATGGACTGAGCATGCGCGACGTGAGAGGTCGGAGAGGTTAAATGCTCCTGTTCGCGTAGGGCTTTTTTGATTTAAAACACGTTACTTTATGTTCCAAATATACAAATCTAAAGCCATGAACTGAATAGCACAGTGAATCGTGAACCCTACCAACTAAACAACGGGGGATAAGACAGAGCTGGATCGGTAAAGTGCAACAAACAAAAGACGCCAGGTGCGCATGCATACAAGATCCCAAACTGCAGAAATGCCGACAAACGCAGCAAGACTCGACGAGATGGATAGTAAACTTGATAAACTCCTGGCGCTGCAAACGGCGACAAACACTCTTGTGTCTTCTTTATCGAAAAGAGTGGACTCAATCGATAACAAACTTGGGGCGCTTAATGGAGAAATGCATACCCACGCCACCCAATTAAATGCACAAAGGGGACGCATTGATGAGCTACAAAAAAACCTCGACCAAGCGTTGGAATATATCGACACACTGGAGAACCGACAGCGAGAGAAAAACCTCAAACTTCTGAATGTGCCGGAATCAGAAGAAATCGGCAAGGGGATTGTTCTGTATTTGGTGGACCTAATAGAGACTGAATGGGGTTTAACACTACAGGAGACGGATATTGAGAAGGCATATCGATTAGGCCCACTCCATCAAAAGGCACGTTATCCAAGAGCCATACTATTCCGGGTCCAGCATTTCCAAACAAAGATACAAATTCTGAAAGCCGCCAATGCAAGCAAAGCAAACCAGGCTAATCTAACCGAGGACATCGAGCCAAAGGCCAGTAAGTACAGAATAATTTCTGACATTTCTGTACAACTAAGGAAGAAACGTGATGCATTCTGGCCTCTGAGGGAAAAATTACATGAGCTAAATATTAAAACTAAGATGAGACATCCAGCAGTTCTGCTAGTCGCGATTGGAAAAGAAGAACTAAGATTCCCCTCTGTATGTGAAGCAAAACGTGAGCTATGCAAAATGTATCTAACGATTAAAATGGGAGATGGGGCAGAGCAATCAAGGGATGAAGGGGCAGCGGACTGAGTGAAGAGAAGGATTTGAACTGAACTTTTTATTTTTATTTTTTTCTCCCTTTCATCTCATACTCTTCCTTTCAATTTGGGAATACTACGGGAGAACGAACTTCCTTTCATGGACAAAATACGTATGGCGGCAGGCCTAACCTTTTTTCTTTTTTCATGTGGGGGTTCCCCCTGAGACATTGTTCGTCCCTGATATTTACACTAAAGGAGGGGAAAAAAGGACAACTATAGGTTTACGGACACAATGTTTTCTCTTCCTGTTATCTTTGTTGTTCTCCCATCTACTGTAGCTTGCGGTATTGGAATTTATTTATTTTCTCTCTCCCTCTCTCTCTCTCTCTCATATGTAGCTAGTGTGTGTGTGTGTGGTGTGTGGGTGTGTGTGAGCGCAAGGGTGTGGGTGAGGGAAAGTGGGAGGGGGTGCGTAAGAGTTTGGAGTGTGTGTGCGCGCGCGCGTGCTGTGTGTGGATGCATGGGTGGGAAACATGTTTTTTGAGGGGTGGGAGATGGTGAGAGGGAGGGATGGTGAGGGATGGGGGGCAAAAGTTTTGTTTTGCATTTACTCAAATGAGATGTTGTATAAATAAGGTACCAGGAACATTTAAGTTGATAAACCAGAATTATGTACATCCTTCGAATAGGCCAGGGAATGCTGTATGTTTTTTGTTGTTGTTGTTGTTTTTTGTTATGGTCTCAAGAAAACAAGACTAAATTTGATACACCAGAATTACTATGTACATTAATTTTGATTATAGAATATGAAAATCATGGCCCTACGCAAAGGAGGGGGTAATTAAACCTTGGCAAAGCATGCTCCTTAAGGATGGAGCCTTAGGAGGCTGTAGGGTTAAGGGCTGTAAGGGGATAGGGGAGGGCAGAGAAATAAATGAATGTGTGTTTGAGTATGAATGGTTGTTTAAGTGTGGGTCTGTCTTAGTTTTTTGTCCTACCATTTTATGTTGGGTTCTATTGACTGGAGCATTACCAAGAACATCAATTAGATTATTACTGTATGGCTCATAAAAGCATTGCTCAAACCCTCTCGAATACAATACAAATTGCGACTTGGAATGTAAACGGGTTACAGGAGGGTGCTTAAAAACATAAGGTCCTATACCATTTAGGGAAATTATCCTCTGACATTGTCTTTCTTCAGGAGCTTCATTTCAAAACAGGCCAGATAGAGTACCTCAAGAGACAATGGGTTGGGGAAGCCTTTGAAGCTACACTTACATCGAGGAGTAGAGGGGTGGGCATTTTAATAAATAAAAGGCTACCTTTTAAATTAATATCACAACATCCAGATATATATGGCAGGTACTTAGTAGTTAGATGTGAATTGTTTGGAGAGACGTATACTCTTGTCAATATCTATAAACCTCCTACATCTGATATGTCCTTTCTAAACAAGATACAGACAGTTTTAGACAGCGCGCCCACCGGGGTCATTATATTCGGGGGAGACTTAAATAATATCTTTAGTTCAAAGGACAGCTCAACAACAACCAGAAAGGTAAACCCACCAAATAAACTCCTACATTTTTTATCTATTAACGACCTTCAGGATGTGTGGAGGACCTTACACCCTAATACAACGGATTATACCTACTTCTCACATGCGCAAAATAGCTACAGTCGAATTGATTATCTGTTTATTTCGGGGTTTGAACTAGAGAGAGTAGTAACAAGTCAAATCAATGACATTGTAATATCTGATCATGCTATTGTGACATGCAAGTTGTTTCCAAAAGAAAACAAACAGACCCACAGGATCTGGAGAATGAATAGAAAATTTTTAATGGATACTGAATTTCTCAACTATGTCAATAACCACATAGACCTATTTATAGAAACCAATATGCGAAGTGGGGACCCACAGGATAGACCGGGAATCAACATAGTTTGGGACACTTTTAAGGCCTACCTAAGAGGAGTTATGATTGGATATGCATCAAGGAAGAAAATGGAATTTGAGAAGGAATTGGGAAAAGTGAGAGAAGAGATCAAAATGATACAGAGAGCACACAAGACCCAAACAAATGATAGAATTTATAAAGAACTTCAGGAAGCTAAATTAAAACTGGACAGTCTGTTAATTAAGAGAGCGGAAGATTTCAAGCATAACTCTAACAAAATAAATTATATAGCTGCAAACAAATCAGGCAGACATCTGACTTCCTTAATAAAGAAAGTTTTAAAAAGGCAACCTATAGTTCTAAGAGATGAGATATCAAACAGATCCAATACAAATAACCAGGCCATAAATGATAAATTTAGATCATTCTATGAAAAACTATATACATCAGAAATAAAAGACCAGGACCCTCTCCCTTTCTTAAATTCAATCAACCTTAAGTGCCTTTCTTCTGAACAAATTGAAGATCTTAGCAAAGACATAAGCAACTTAGAAATACTTTCTGCTATAAAGAACTTTCCCCTCAAAAAAGCTCCGGGAATGGATGGCTTTCCCATAGAATTTTATACCACTTTCTGGCCCAAAATTGATTTCTTCTTCACAGAAGTGGTTAATTCAGTGCAAAAAATTAAGAATCTCCCTGAAACAATGTACCAAGCAACTATATCTGCTATACCAAAACCAGGTAAGACCTGTGAAAAACCTTCTGATTATAGGCCAATAAGCTTAATAAACTGTGATAGGAAGATTATAACCAAAATTCTGAATAATAGACTGGTACAGATTTTACCAAGCTTAGTTCATTATGACCAAGCTGGTTTTATACAACATAGGGATTTAAGAACTAATATCAGAACATGTTTCTCTCTTACCCAATATGCAAAGAGACATAAAATAGACTTAACATTAATGGCAGTAGATGCGGAGAAGGCGTTCGATAGAATAGAATGGTCCTATTTGTTTAAGGTATTAGAGGTATACAACTTTCCAGTTAGCTTTATAAATATGATTAGAAACCTGTATAGGGCTCCTAAAGCATATGCATACACAAACGGAATTCTATCGAAACCTTTCTCATTAACTAGAGGTACTGCCCAAGGTTGTCCTCTTTCACCATCATTGTTTGTATTGGCAATCGAACCCTTGGCTCAAAAAATTAGAGAGACAAAAGAAATAACAGGTATTGAGATAAATAAGAAACAGTTTAAATTAAGCTTATTTGCAGATGATCTATTACTTTATTTAAGCAATGCAATCACCTCAGTCCCACACGTAATGAAAATAATCTCAATTTTTTCAGAGATCTCAGGCTATAAAATCAACATGGCAAAAACAGAGCTGTTGGCTATAGGCCCCTGCAAAAAGGACTTGGAGAAGTTTGCACAATTTCAGATACAAAAAAAATATATAAAATATCTTGGAACTTATATTAGCCATGATAAGATCCAGTTGTATAAAGACAACTTTCTTCCACTTGTGAAAGACTTTAAAAATGATGTTAGGAAGTGGCAAGACTTGAAGGTTAATTTAATAGGAAGAATAAATCTGTTTAAGATGATGTGGCTACCAAAATTCTTATTTAAATTCCAAACTATCCCAATAACGCCTCCTAAAACATTCTTTAAAGAGGTAAATTCAATAATTTCCTCCTTCATTTGGTCAAATAAAGCAAGTAGATTGAAAAGAAAACTTTTGTATTATCCAAGAGCAGAAGGGGGTCTAAATCTTCCTAATCTTGAGTTGTATCAGATAGCAGCCCAGTCATTTTATATTGATCGTATAATAAATAAAACAAACGAGGACCCATGGATAGATATAGAAAACAATCAATTACAGAGCAACAGCTTACTGTTAGCACTTTTTTCCAAGGACAACGTGAGATCAACAAATTTTGTCATTAATAGTACATTAAAAGCCTGGAATAGAATTAAAAAAAATCTCCATCAAGAAATAGGGCTTCCCAGACACATAGTGATATGGAACAATCCATCAATTACCATACAGAACACGCAGCTACACTGGGAAACATGGATAAAAGGAGGAATTCAGAAATTGTCAGAGGTTACAAATCACGACACCGTGGTACCTTTCAACCAACTAAAAAGTAAATATAACCTTAAAGGTACAGAATTGTTTAGGTATATGCAACTGAAAAGCTGGATTACTCGCAATTTTGATTTGGGAAAGGAAATCAGTCCTGAAATATCCAATATCTTAAGTAAAAGCGTCAAAAAGAGGAGACTGATTGGTTCTATGTACAATTTGCTGATAAACGCGGAAAATAGCGATACATTATTAGAGAATATATACAATAAGTGGACTGAAGACTTAGGCGTTGAGGTTAAAGAAAAATGGAAAGAATGCTTGTCATTAACATACAAATTAACCACTAATGAAAATCTGCGCCTAATACAGTTTAAGGTAATGACAAGGTACTACTATACTAGGGATAAAATAAACAAGTTCGATAACACATTGTCAGATAAATGTTTAAAGTGCAACCAATGTGGTGACTCCCTTATGCACGCCTTTTGGTATTGTGAAAGTATTAAAAAGATTTGGGAAAGCATACAGAGTTGGTTATGTAAAAATACAAACAGGAAAATTATATTCTCTCCAAGAAAATGTATTTTTCAGGATATAGAGGGGATGAGATATCCTGTTAGTTGGCTGACACTTTTTTCCTCTCTTGTCCTTAAAAAACTAATATTGAAAAACTGGAAGAATAAAGAAGCACCGTCAATAGAGAATTGGAAGGCTTTGATGAAGTTTTACTTGTGTATTGAAAGTTCAATGTCAGAAGACAAAAATAAAAATAAACAATTTGATAGACAATGGAGCCAAATTTATAATGCCCTCTAGAGCATGTCCTCAGAACCCCCCTTTTTTTTTTTTTGTTTGTTTTAATTTAAATTTTATGGATGTGTATATACGTTGTATATGTGTATGCATGTGTATGTCAGCTCTTTCCGGTGTGGGGGGGGGGGGGGGGTTGGTAAAGGAGGGTCGGTACAACCAATCATTAGTACTGAGGGAAGCATTGAACATTATAAGACAGATAAATTCTGAAGTAACTTTGATTTTGATGAAATACTATGAAACTGATATTGATGAAATTATGAAACTGATATTTGTTTTTATTTACTTATTTTTGTTCTTATGTCCTTCCTGGTACCTAATATGATGACCCACAGAAATTAATAAAATAAAATTCTACAAAACTTAATGTAGTAAAAGAACAAAAGTATCAGCATCAAAATGTACTTATTATGCAGAATGGCCCAATTCAGATTGTTTTATATATTCCAAATCTATTATTGGTTTGTTATTATTGATGCATTTATGTAATCAGAATTTTAATTTTCTCAAGGTAGGGCTCAATTTAACTACTTAACGTACTTAATATACTAAATAAGGTAAGTGAAGGTAAATAAGGTCTAATTTATCATGTTTTTTTGTTAAATCTCAACCAGAAAAATAACTAAAGCTGTCAGCTCAATGTAGTCGAGTAAAAAGTACATTTGCCTATAAAATGTTGTGAAGGAGAAGTATAAAGTTACATAAAATGGAAATACTCAAGTAAAGTTCCTCAAATTATACTTAAGTACAGTACTTGAGTAAATGTACTTAGTCACATTCCACCACTGGATTCAGTCACTTAACATTCATTATGATATATTTCTTTTTGGTTTTGCGAATGCTCATGTTTGTCATTATGACAAACGACCTAATCTGTCGTTTAGGTTTGATATCATGTTTTCTGTTCACAGCGTGCTGTTGTTATTGTTCTTTTGAGCATTTGAGTCAGTTCAGGACCATGAGCAGTTCACACTGGAGCCTGATATAGACCACATTTATTAAAATAATGTAAACAGCCAAATAAGAAAAAATAGAATCAGAGCAATAAAATATGAATTGAGCATTAAGACCTGCAGTGTGACCGTGGCCTAAGAGGTGGTTCATCTAATTAATGTACACCCACTTTGGAGCCAGAAAGTTTGAGGTAACAAGTGTAGCTCTACACTGAAAACTTATGTTGATAAATTGTTCCCCTTTTGTATTGAATTACAAATGTTCAGTCACTAATAGATTCTGTCCACACCAGGATTGGATTGTCAAAAACATGCAGCCGGGTAAACAATGCAGATGACAGTATAAACCCTCACCAATAATTCTAATTTGTGAAATTTGTATTTACAATGCAAATTGATACTTACGTTTTCCTTTTTTTATACTATAGTCTATTCTGATTTGCTTCTCCTCCCTCCTTTTTCTTCGCGTCAGTGTGCAGTTGTAGCTGGTGGTTTTATTGCTGAACATCACACGATGGTCTGGTATAGTAGTATTGCATGTCTTGGATGCATTTGCCGGCAGGATCCCGTCTGATGTCATAAATTCACAGAAGTAGGGTGTCTCGGTTGAACAGAGTGGATAAGAGCATTCCAACCTTTAATAAATGAAAATGCTGTGGTTAGTTTTTTGAAGGCACACTTTATTAAACATCGAAACCAATAACAAATGCATACCAAAAAAAAGCAGTGAATGTGAAAACTCTGAGGGCGAATTCACAAAAGGATTGTGGAGCTTTTGTGGCCGCTAAACATGCACAAATAAGGCAAAAACAAAGCGTAGGATTCTCAAAGCACCTGCACAGGGTGCATGTATTAAAATGAGGTAATATGCAAATTTGGTGCAAAATTGGCTCCTTTCTATGCACTTGAGCCTCAAAGTCCAATTCAGAAACACCAGCGCTAATAGCTACGTGCACTTAGAGTGAAATTATTATATCTTCAGAGAGCTGGTAGTAAATGAAACGCATTTATAAGGACGAATATAAGGTCAGACTAAATTATTTTGGGAGTCAGTGACAGAACGCTCCTCTCAACTCCCCTACGGGTCATTTTTGAAAAAACATGAGAAAATAATGAAAAATAAGGTTAAATACATTTCTGTCACAGTCTGACTCTCCACAGCTGATGCACTCACATACGCTCACTATGTGAAAGTGGACTGTATGTGTGTTATCTTTTGGATATGTAGACAAACAGAGAACCCTAATTGATATTAGATCCTGACCAATCGGCTGGTCTGACTCTGGGTATTTAAATAATTAATGGAGACCCACTGTTGTGCCTCTCTTATCTCTGTAGACACAAATGAGCCGAGCCCGGTTTATTAAACAAAAACAGCTCAAGTACTCGTCAGATTGGGAGTTATTAAGGGCTTCACCACCTTACAGCCCACACTTAGACATCTGCACATTTATATAATTGCAATCATGTGTAAAAAGGAGACAAATTCCGCCCAGATACAAAACTTTATGGGCATGTTTGCACTGTGTGGTAATAGGCGCAATATATTTAGTGAATCTGACCTCATGACAGAACAGCTAGCGGTTGCAAGTAATACGCAATTCATGGCGCTATCAGCGACCACAATCCATTCTTTGTGAATTCCCCCGACAGCTGGTTAATGAGTAGACTGGATGCTTGAACCTGAGGTGGTCGCCACTGATGCAAGCCTTTATAGTGCCGAAATCCCCTTTCTTGGTAGAAGCTGAACCTGCAATCAGATGGTTATTTCTATAAACCACGTCATACTGTATTAGCATTTCAAAATGCTCTGACTTATACACACAATTTCAGTTCAACAGTACAGTGCCAGATAGTGTAAAGAAGTTCAAAGATTCATATTCAACCTGGTATTAAACACAACCTTAACATTACCACAAAGGTTCCTAGGTCTATAACTAACACATATTGACCAATGTTTTTGTAACCATTTACATGCTACAAAAACATATGTTTCATTATTATTTTGGGATTTTTGTAAGTTATAAATTGTTGTGTGATAAGCAGCATGGTCACATAAGTAGTTCAGCATTTTAGAATATCCCTTTTTCGTTCCAAGACTTAGAGACTTACTAATACATACTCCGCAAGAACGGAGTAATGTGTTCTCTCTCCCAGGGCTGTAAGAACAGAATGACGTCATTCGAATTTCTCTGTTCTTGACACATCATCTGGGCAGAACTTTTTTCTTGTGTGGTGTCCGACAACTATTGTGTGATGAATGGTCAGAAATTTGAATTTGACTTGTGCTGTAGTTGGAGGGTCCTATAAGGAGTTCCGCACTTAAGAAAAGTATGAAATGTCCTGGCCAGAACTAACTTTGCTCTTATTCTTGCCACCTTGAGAAAACAAATAATTTCTCTCTTCTTGCGGAATATGTACGAGCCTTTAGATGAGATGAGAAAGTTGCTACTGCTCTCCTTTCTGTGCGTTAACTACAGAGCGAGAAGGCAATTAGCCTAGCCTAGCATAGCATAAGATTGAAAGCAGCGGCCAACAACTGGCTATCTCTAAAGCTTAAAGAAAGTGACCTATTTCATTGGATATTTTCTCTTTTTCGGACCGCTCCTATAAACCCTAGAGGTAATTGTTAGATCAGCAGTTTGTTAAATACTCAGAATCACTCCGAGAATACTCAGACCAACAACCATGCCACATTCCAAGTCACTTAAATCACCTTTCTTCCCCATTCTGATGCTCAATTTGAACTTCAGCAGCTCAGCTTCACCATGTCTACATGTCTAAATGCATCGAGTTGCTGCCATGTGATTGGCTGATTAGATATTTGTATTCATGAGCAGTTGAACAGGTGTACCTAATAAAGTGGCCGGTGTGTGTATGTTCTGGTACGTCCCAATACCTGTAAACTTACTCTGGTGTGTAAAAATGAATGAAGAGCCCGGTAAAACTCCGTACTTTGCTCCGTACTTAATACACAGACATGATGGTGGTATTATTAGTATTATCATTATTATTATTATTTAATTATTATTTAATTTAGGAAAAAGCAAAGCAAATAAGAAAAAAGGTTGAATTACTTCTCTAAATTATGCAGCGTCACCATCTATAAAAAAAAAAAGAACCATCAATATTATATCAGAGCTGAACAAAAATCATCTTTCTAAAAAATGTAATTACAATTCTGATCTTATGCTCTTTCATCAATAGCAAAGAAACAACAACAAAAACATACACCCACTAACAAGAAAGTACAAGCACAACAAAAACAACTCAATAATGTAAGAGTGATGTCATCCATTCTGTGAAATCTGATTAGGGTTCGTTACGGATGCAGCTGTAACCACTAAAATGTTGTTAGCGTCTTCCTGAATCGCAAACCTAGAAACTCTACCCCCAGAGCTCCTCATATCCAAAGTTACAATTGTCGAAATAGATTATTTAAATACCCAATTGTGACTCTAGTGTAAATACAAAATACCTTTATATTATTAAAAGTGAGCTTACCTATGAAGAAGAAGAAAAGAGTCAAAGAGATGTGCATTTTCCTCATCCAACTGACAAAAACAAAATGTGATACAGTCACTGAGGGGGAAAAAAAACATCCACTGATAAGTAGATGATAAGTGATTGAAGTCCTCTTTTTTCGGCTCAGAATGTTGGATCGCAGAAGAAAATTCTTGGATATAAGGAACAAAATGTCCATTTTAATACCCATGCCATGTTTAATATAATTATTGATCCTCCCCTGTCTGGCAGCAATGCATTTAGTAGAGTTTTATAAGCTTGTAAAAACCATTAAACCATCAAATCAGAGCAAGCATTAGACTTGGATTCTACTTTCATGACAACCCATTTTGAACCATGTCATGCAACATACCTTCAACTTAACTTTGCTCTACTCCAGTCGCCTGTGCATGCACAATTTCAAGTAACTATAAAAATGTGAGCGACATATAAATGCATCTCTGTATCTTACCGTTGATTCGTGTTTTGTTTGTTTTTCTTCCAGGACTTGCAGCGGTGGATGGCAGTAATCAAAGAATCAGTGTGGAGGGCTGGGCTGGGCAGGGCATGAGGAGGAGAGCAGCTGAATTGGAGTCTGGTGGGAGGATTTGGCCTTAAAGTGCTGCTCTACTGTACAGTTCTGATTGTTGCTGTCTGAGTTTACGGCTCATTTATGATGTTAAAAAAAAAGAAAGAAAAAAAAGGACTGTCTGGACTGTGAATGTTGACTGTCTATAGAGCACAGATGCATAGTACACATCAACATTATTGAGACTGAAACAAGTTTGTTCAGCCATATTAACATTTTAACCATCCAGAGTCCACGATAGAGCCCTGCCGTCAGCTTCCCTCTAAAGTTATGGCTTGAAACTTCATGCCAGTTTTTGTTTTTTTTTGATGATGACAGGCTAAGTGAAATCAGAGATAAGGTCAAATATCTTTAGTATAAAAATACAGAACTAGAAGTTTCCCTCATTTTACCTCTTCAATTATTTATTATTATTTGTAACCAACATTTAAAATTCTTAATTGACCATGACTGTGTTATCTACACACATTTGTTTTTTTTGCTTCTTTTTGGTTCAAAATGTTTATCCAGTAAGTAAAAGTAAAAAAAAAGAATAATTATCACGTCATATAGGTGAGGTTGTGCTAAAAAAAATACTTGATACCAATGGCATTCTGAACATTTTTTAAGTATTCAAAAACGGACAAAATAGCACAAAATCCCAAAAGGGTTCATAATAAAAATCCTTATTGTTTGATTGGCAATGTTCTGATTTTAATTTAAGCAATCACTGGGTTAAAAACTGACATTACTGTTGGGTTACTGGATCAAAACAACCCCTCTGTTGGGTGGTTTTCTATCCATGAGTACTGGTTAAAATGAATACATTAACACCCCACTGTTACTAGATGAAGTTGACCCATTAATAATGACCACTGGTTCCTTACATTTTCAATCAAATCGTATGGTTGCATATTTTTAAAGTCAGAAGAAAAGTCTGCAAACATTTGTACAGAGTGATACTCCAAAGACATCACACACAGAATTAGTTTTATACCTTCATAGTGCACTAACAGCAAACAGGTGGGTTACTTCAGATTTTGAGAGACCTGCAGTAATGTTATATAACATTTATAAACATTTACTCTGCTTTTTCGGAGCACAATAATTTACTCCCCCTGTGTTTTTGATGTGGAAGCCACTCAACTTACTCATCTTTTCTCAACGGATTCTTTTAAAAGTGTGTCTGAATTCACAATATCTGCATAAAAGTCATCATCATTCTGTCCTTGGCTCGTGCAACCTGCATGTCTTCTTTCCGTCTGTGTAACTGGAAATTAAGTGTGTTGTAGTCATTAGTGCATTAGGACTAATGGATATGAGTTAGATTGTGTTTTCATTTCCTGGATCTTTCTCTCAAGAGGGGAATTAGAAAACAGCCACGCCTTGAAACCTCAAAGTGGTAGATTGTGAGAAAAAGCTTCACTGAAAATAATGCAAATGGAAATGGACAGCAATATCTGAATGAAGAGAATCGGCCAGAAACTATGTCTCCGAACAAAACAGATGCAACATAAACAAATGTGACTTGCTTGTTCTGATTAAACAGAGGAAAGAGTTCAAAACAAGACTAGCTTCAAGAGGGATATCAAATTATTTTATTGTCCATGATGCGTGTATGTTTACACAAACAAACATGGTGCAAGTCTATTTAAATTATAGTGGAGTCTGTGACGGCCTGCGAGCTAATCACACTTCAATCTTCAACCTGCAAAACAAATAAAAATAAGGATCGTTAACTGTGCCAACTTACAGTCTACATTAGTTGTTTGCTTGATCTGGTTTTAGGTTACATCATTTCTACACTTATTGATTTATTTCCATAATGTTGTACATATTTGTGAGACTGATCTGACCACTTTAAAGCAGCTCTGTCTCTATGTTATAAGACTGTTACCTGCAACACAAGGGTAAATGTATTCTGTCTCAGCCTGATCACCTGAGAGGAAGGAAAGACAACATGAGTCAAAATTGGTTCACTTGTGTTCATCTTGTTGTGCAGCTCTACAAAGGATCACAGTGTGTCAGTGTGTGTGCTGTAAAGTGCAGTGAAGGAGGTTTAGAGAGGACTGATTTACTTGGCTGGTAGTAGTCGTAGATCTTGACCACGGCTGGCTTCAGGTTCTGCACTGGGACCTCCTGTATGAGCTCTAAGCTGTGGTTGATGGGTATTCCCTTTGGTAACTGTTGGGGAAAAAAACAGACGACACAATCAGCAAAAAGTCTGCAGAGCGTCATCTTTTGTTCCTCACTGTGAAGTCCTCTCACCTCCTGTATGTACACCAGAACATGATCGTCTTTCAGTTCAATGCGATCCACCAGCAGGGCTCCTTTGAGCTGTGAGGAGACGATAATCAGCTGGTGCTTCATCGACAACAGAGGAAAATTATTCTGTTTCCTCTAAAGGTGAAAGTAATAACTCACCCTCTTCAAAGACTCTGGGTCCGGGACAAATCCAGAGAGCATTTTGATGTCCAGGATCACCATGTTTGTACCGGTCTCCTTTCCACTATATCTGTAAAGCAAGTACAATAAAACTGTGATGTGAGTTTTAACTACCAAGTTGGAAACATTCCTCTCCCGAGTCCGCCCACAAACAGTTACATGGCTCGTCAGTATTATGTGCAACGTGAATCTGCTTATTGATTGCGTACAGGGCCTTTAGCTTTAGGGTGAGTTTGGGTTTCTTGCTGGAGCAGTCGGCCTCTGGTTTGACCATAACGCTGAAGGTTGTGACATCCTTGGGAGTTGGGATGTTATAGCGAAGAGAAATCTGGAAAAGAAGTGCACAAGGATAAATCAATTTACATAAAAAGTAAACTAGAATCTCCTGAATTTGTTTTGCAATATCTTTATAGTTCTGTTTGTATTATACTTATCAACCTGGATCATACACAGTCATAATGAACTTTTTAAAGCTAATGATCCTTCTTACCAAATTTCCAAATGTTTCAAACTTTCTATACACGTTTCACTTTCCTCCCAATCATTGAAGAAAATCCTTCCATACTGTAACAAGATGACCTCACCTCATAATAAACAAAGTACAGTGCGGGTGTCACTTCCAAACACTGTGTACACTGCAAAAAAGGGATGTCTAAAAACCAGATAAAAACACTAAATCTGAGGGAAATTATCTTGCTGCATGGACAGATAATTTCACTCGACAAAATTTCTTAAATTCAGATTGTTAAATCTAGAAATAAGCATGTTGAACACTTAAAATCAGACATTAACTCTTAAAACAAGATAAATGATCTAACACTTCTAAATCTTAAGTTTTTTTTTTATCTTGGTAAGAAACAAATAATTTGGAGTGCACTCTGCTCGGGCCAGTTTATCGCTGCTTGCAGCTTTAATTGATCTTTTTTTAAGAGTTAATTTCTTATTTTAAGCCTACAACATGCTTATTCCTAGATTAATAATCTTAATTTAAGAAATCTTGTCAAGTAAAATTATCTGTCCATGCAGCAAGATAAATTCCCTTAGATTTAGTGTTTTTATATTGTTTTTAGAAGCCCATTGTTTTTGCAGTGCATAACTACTGGGCTGTTGGGGTTTAGTTACAGTTGTATATTAGCAGTGTCTGTAGTGGTGTGTATTATACCACAAAGGAACAGGGGAAGCTGCAGGGACCACTGACCTGCACTGCAGCACATGTAGTGCCCTTAACCTCCAGGCTGAACTTTCCTGTCGTGTCCTGCAGCAGCTTCTCCTGGTAGAGCAGTTTGTTGTCCTGGTTCACATCAAACGTCATCTTGCCACTGGGAGATTGGACCGTCACTGTACTGGAACCCTCCGGACTGAACACCAGAGTGGAGTAGAGAGCCAGAGCCTGCAGAGCTGTCACTGTGTCCTACAACACACACACACGTACATTCATACATACAGCAGCTTTCATATGTGGGACTTCACTTGTATCAATATCACGTCTCTCTCTGTTGATTTTACACAGAAATCAATCAAGACGAGACATTTCATTCCTTATGCACTGGTCCATTTGAAAGTTTTGGGCTGTTTCTCCCACAACATATCTCCTTTCAGAATAGGTGAAAGAAAACATCCAAAACAAACATTTAAGTGTATATTTTACTATATTTGAAAAATATACTCAAGATGAGTTTTTTTGTCATGCATCTCAGCTTAAGCTCCACTTACAGATACCAAATTGACAAGTTTTATTCCTAACTATATTCTGAAGATTTTCACAATTTATAGAGCATTTTATTCCTAGAAACATGACTTTTTTTTGTTTTGCTCTTGTCAGTTGACAGTGAAATAAGAAATAAGAAAAGCCATTGCCCATTTTCCTTCTTTTAAAAACTTTGAATCTAATATATCAACAAAATAAAATGATAAAAAGGAATTTGCTTGATCCAATGTTCAGATTTATGTCCTGGAAAAATATGCAAATCAGTTTAATTTAAATTTATTCATTAGTTTATGAAAAGCTGTCCTTTTTTGAGAGACATGTTTTTTGTAAGACAGTAATGAAATGGTTAGGTGCAGGTATTTAGTCACAGACATTTGAAAATAAATTTCAGAAATTAAAGTTCAGGTGTTTGGGCCGTACCTGTGTGGAGGAGAAGCCTCCATAATAGTTCTGCTTCCCCGTCAGCCATCTGACGATGCGAGAGGCGTAGCCCAGGTCTTCAGCAGCAGGAGAGGCACTGAGTTTAGCCAACAGCACGTAGGAGCTGATCTCCACAGACAGAGAGGCTGAAGTGTCTGCTGCTGTCTGAGACCAGTGGAGGAAGCCTCCTAAAACAGACAGACAGACAGACGCACACACACACACACACACACACACACATACACACACACACACAAACAGGCACGAGGTGAGCTGCATTCACAGTAATAAAGCCACAATGATTCAGGGGGTTGACGGATTGCAAACTCGCCTGTCAGTCTCCCTCACTTAGAAAAAAATTTATAGAAGAAAAACTAGTCTAAGTCTAAAAAACGTAGCTGGAGCCGGGCACAGCTGAAGACAGAATAAAGAGTTAAATTCTCTGGAGATGACTGATTTTCTTAGTGTAACACAAAAGTTTATATTCTGTATAACCACAATTTCCCCTTACATTTCCCAATTTCTAAAACTAGCTTTTTCTGCCCTCACATTGTCTAAATTTGACATACATTTCAGTAATAAGGTGAAAGTTTTACTTGTGTCTCACCTTCCTGTATTGCAACAGTGTCGAGGTGCTTCAGCAGCTCAGCACGGGTCTCCATGTCTCCTGCCAGAGTGAAGACGTATGCCAGCAGAGCTGTAGTGTAGGTGTTGCTGAGGTCGCTGGTGGACTCCTTCAGGCAGGACAGGCTCTCCTTCACCACAGGGTTCTGGAAAAGATTCAATATAATCATAAATATTATAAACTATATAAGTATATTCCGTTTGATGTTGTCTTTGACTGCTGCGTTTTGGACTTCACTGCTTTCTATATTCAGGAAAACTTGAAGACAAAGACTTCAGTCTCAAGTGAGAACAGAACTGAGTCAGTTTCTGTTTGGAATCGTTTATTTTTCATTGATCTTTTCTTTGGATGTTGTATATTTTCTATGGTTGATATCCCTGCTTGTGTAATTTAGCTGCTCACTAGTGATGAAGCTTAATGAAGTTTCATTTGGACATCACTACTGCAAACTACAGCCAGTTAGCAGAGCTTGTTGGTTCATCAAACTCAAACTCAAGCAGCTGTCAGGTTATGTTCTGCAATAGTGCATGTCAACAATTTTTTTTTCTTTTTTTACATTTTCATAATAAATAAATAGACTTTATAATAAACAGACTTTATAATAAACTTTACAGAGCCGTCACTCCACATCAAACATGACACTTGCTCCGACACAAAACATTAGCATCAGTAAAATTCTGTTTAATAATTTTGTGTAAAAATCAGTTTAGTGAATGAAAAAACATGAATTGAAAAATGAAGTGGAGGAGAAGCTACATGGGTTGCATTCAAATGAATTCTTACTACTTATATATTGCTTTTTTGTATGTTTTAATAAGACATATAGACATAGAAGGTTTCATTCTTCTACAGCTACTACTACATAATACTGGAGTTTTCTGTGTTTATTGAAACATTTACCACTGCAACACACAAGGCTGTAAATATTAAAATGTACACTAATATTAAAATACAGTCAGAGAGTAATGAGATACTCCAACTTGTTGTTTTCTTTCTTAATTTTCTGTGTAAAAGTTTGTTTGTGTATTTTTTCCATCAAGCGGTTTACAGTTAAAGCAGCATGAGATATCTGTGCTGAAAGGACTCGACTCACATCTACAGATGAATTCATCTCCAGGAAGGCAGCAGTGATGTAAGCACTGAGAGTCACTTCATCAGACACACCGCCCTGTAAAGAGGAAGCATCATATACATGACACAAGTCTAACCTTCTGTAGTTTCAGCTATCATCAGTCCTTTTCAAACACTCTCAAGTAGGACTTTTATTACCTTCATTCTGTTGTTAAAGAGCTTTCCTGACCGCTCAAAACAGCCATTTTCTCGTTGTCTCATTTTCAGCCAATCCATAGACTCTTCGATCTTTGTTGGGTCGATGTAGACGAAAGACTGGGCTTTAGCAAACGCTCTCATCACAAACGCAGTCAGCCTGAGGAAATTAAATCAAAGGTAGACAGTAAATCATCGAAAAAAAGACAAGAAGAAGCACTTGTCTCTTCTTAATCACAATATACTAAACATGAAGCTCATACGGGCTAATTCATGCATTAATCAGAAACACTTGAACAAACTTGAGTTCACATTGGTGGTACAACTGTGAATAAACTACAGTGTGAGTGATAAAACGGTTTAAGAAAGAGTAAACTTTCTGTCAGGATAAACGGTTTCATGTTATTACATGGTAAATGTTGCACATTATGTACATATATAGTTATTGTTTATGGATGATTGACAGGTTATGTTCTCACCAAGTGTTTCCTGTTCCTGTTCCAAATGTGCTGTAAGCACCGTCGTGGTGTTTGTAGTTCAGCTGTCTCTGGTAGCCTGAACGACAGCAGGAACAAGCTTATTATGATAAACACAGATTTAAGTCTATAATTTCAGGCAATTTAGTTAATGATGTCACTGTGAGTAAATGTGCAAAACAAGTTTTTGAGGTCATGCTATATCAATGTAATTTTCTGGAGGGGTTTTGACCATTTTTATCCATCCTCGAATAGAAAATAAACTACCTAATTCTGCATCAAATGTGTGTAATGAAGGGTATCAACCCAAAACTTGCTGCAACAACTTATGTGACATATTTGAGCTGGGCATTGTCTTCAGAAACAGTGATGTTCTGAACCTTTATACACCTTGATAGGTTTAATTAAATAACTTCATTGATTATCTAAGTCATTTTAATTAGAGATGTATGACCAGAACTTGACTCACAGTGCTTAGCTGCATCTCAAATTAATCTTCAGGTTCCAGCTTTCAGATGATGTTTACCACTTCTATATGGCATCTATTGTTGACCTACTATGTCCCCCTAAAAACCCACCGCCCAACTCCCCCAATTCTCTATAAAAGGAGGTGGAATGATAGGAGTTTTGGTCACTTGTGAAGTAAGCAGCGTTCATTTTTCCTTGGTGATGGTTTGCCTGTCCAGTCTAATTTAACTTTTTTGTTGTCGGGCAGAGAGTTCCTTTTTCATTGGAGCGAGTTACTCCTCCTCACTTTAGTGTTTGTGAGGTTTTATTGGGTGTTCATGCTTGTTAGCTACTATATAAAGTAAACAGAGGCTCACCGCTGGTCAGGAAGTTGGCTGCCTTCTCCTTGATGGCCGGGGTCAGCTGCTCTGTGTTTTTCAGGTACTGGAGGATGTAAATGTTGGGAGCCAAGAGCGCCATGTTCTGCTCACCGCATCCATACGGCATCTGCAGCAGCCCGTCCAGGTTCTTCAGCGCTCGGCCCAGAATGTCACCTGCACAAACACACTGACTCACTAACGCTGCTAGTGTGACTCACCTTGACCTTTAATTTATGAATAGGCTTGAAGATCGGACTTTTAATTTCTTTTGGAAGTTGTAGCAGAATCACTGTTAAGGCTACAGCAGGAAGTGACATCATATTAAACAGGAAGAAAAGCAGTGATGTCCAAATGTAGCTTCATAAACATTAAGTTGTGTTTGTTTAAACCACTAAGTGACCCTCCTGGTTTAAAGGAAAAGGCTAAAGAAATGCCAATCCAGTGTGCTTGCATGTGCCATAGATATCCATTTTTATTATCCATGCCCTTGTCACTGAGGCTGCAAGGAAATATAACAAAAGTGAACCAAACAAAAGTGAATATATTAGTTTACCCAGGACTGAAAGTGAAGCGCGGGCAGATCCATCAATCACATTCTTGGGGAGTTGTATTTCTACTTCCTCTGTCAAAGCCTTCCCTGTGGACAGACAGAGAACAAACACTGATCAGCACTAAAACCACAAGAATGTCATCTAGGTTTAAAGGATGGTGAGTGGATCATGAATTGAAATAGGTCAGACTGGAAATAAGATGGATCTACACCATGAAACAATTAAGTCAATCTGAGACCCCTGAGCTAAACGTGGCCATAATCACAATGAAACTAGGAGCAAACCCACATGTAGTGAATGTCTCTTTTACGTTTTTTACTGCAATAGACTCAACTCCTCTTAACTTACAGTATTTGTCTTGCCTGGTGTAAACAGACTGACCTTTAGGGCAGAGCAGCCAGTTGTGGGCCTTTGTCATCTCAGTTCCTTCAGCCTGAAAGGGAAGAAATGATGTGAGTTCTAGGATCATCCTTTTCTTTGTCATCTTGTTTTTAAGGTACCTACCCTCACTATGAGAGATTTTGTGACCACGTCAATGCGACCTCTGTCTGGCACGCTCACAATCTCATTGTCACATGAAGCGTGGGACGCCACCGCCTCAGCCGCCACCGTCACATTCACAACCCCTGAAAAAACATCCACATACACAGTGTAAAAGTTGATTACGATTTTTTTTTTTTTAGTCCAACAGCCAATACCTTTCTTCCTTTTGTCTGTAAATATGGAAATACTTGTTTTGCTGTTGCCCCCCTGCAGCTCCCTGAAGTCCACCAGCGCCACTGCGGAGGGAAGCTTGATGCTCACCTAAGGCTGAGGGGGCCATGGTCCAGCTGAGGGTCTTGCGCTCACTGCCACAGAGACAGGAAGTGTACTTGTCCCCAGAGAGAGGGGTGAGGGTGTAATCCAAGGAGGCGGCTGGAGTCACACTGACCTGTTCAACAGAAACAACGATATATTTTAAAAAAACTGAACATTTATGGCAAATGCAAACAATTGTTAAATCTACATCACAATGCTGAAACTATTCTGACCTTTTTTTGAAAGTATACAGGTGCCTCTTGCAAATATTTATGTTACAAATAAAAGGAAATACTAAGGATACTAAGGATTATTGTGCTTTAGACACGTCTCTGATTGAAAAGGGAGTGGATTAAGTCACTATCTGGTAAAATCTATTGAATAAGAAAAAGGAGACTTTTCTTTTCTAGTTCAATTCATTTAAGTCTGTTGTTCATAAATTTGGATTAATTGGGGTCAGACATATATTAAAGAAGTCATCTGCATAAAAGCAAATTTTCCAGCTTGTCATCTCTGTTTATTTCTTTAGTCTTCTTGGTCTTCTTGTTGCATCATTAAAAATGAGAAAATATTATATTGTAAATATTATCATTTAGTATTCAGATAAAACAATGTCAGTAGAAAAGTAACCCAGATATGATGGATATGGTCTTCATTCTATATCCACAGTCCACGTTTTTTCCTGACATTTTTAATCTTATTTTTTTTGTTCCAGGTGGTCCAAATTAAAGGTAGTCGGTGGTTCCTTGAGAAAAAAAAAATAGCACAGACTCCCACAGACACCAACTGAAGTATTGCTTTGTCACAGATTTCCAGTCCAGGTAATATAAAACCATAAACTACACAGACAATGGATGAATTCATCCATACATTTGTTATACATTTACACCACAAAATTAATTTAGTGAACCCTTAACTTATCCTATAGCATGATATTCAGGTCAGTTTCAATTCAATTTGCCAGGTTTATGACCAAAATATAGACAAGACTAACAACATTTAGTCCCTGTGAGGAACACTCATTACCATGATGCAGGTGGTCAGGTAGTTAAAGACGGTTGCCTTCAGTTCAAAGTGCTCCCCTCGGATGATGGAGTAGGGCAGGCTGAGCTCGAGGAAGAAGGGCTGGAAGACGGTAATCTCTTTCCGAGGAGCCAAGCCGAAACCCTGAGGGGACAGACAGAAAGCCTCCGTCTCCCAGGTGGTGATGGTGTCTGGGACAGTGAGGGGCACATCCCTCTGTCCGGTCCCTCTGGATCAACAGATTGAAAAACATGAATCAGAACTGGCAAAGAATGTGAATGTCAGTGGATGGTTGGACAACCTTATGTATGGGTAACGCTAACTATAATCCAAAGAGTTAATTGCTTTAACAACACCACATTAGGTTACTTTTTGCCGACTCCTGCAGGGTTCTCTTCCAGGTTTTCTAAGACGGAAACACTCAGCCTGAGCAAAAAGTAGTGAGATAAGTTTCCAAAATAAACTGCAAATGATACCCCTTTTCGACTCTGCTTTCGAAGAAACGCTCATGCCAACTTCAAGCATAATAAAAATGGCTGACATTTTTGCTTTGATTTTGTGTCCATAGTAAAGTTTAGTGAAAATAAAGGCAAATAAAATAAAGGCAAAATTTATTGTGACCTCTTTGAATCTCACACCCTGCAAATACCCTGTTACAAAAAAAAAAAAGTAAAACTAACACTAAAACTAATAAAAACTAGCAAACTCACTCTAAAAATTACTTAAGACTAACTGAATTTGAAAACAAAAATCCAAAACAAAATTAAAACTGATGAAAAATCCAAAACTATTATAACCTTGTTCGGAGCCTAGACTAAACTAGTCTAACAAAAGTGTACACTTAAACTGATTTTGATTTCTTTGGGGTGTTCCTTTTTTTAGGTGGCTAAAATATTATTTTTCTGTGGTTCCCATCCAATTTAGTGCTAATCATACACAGAGGCTTCTCCAAACAGGGAGCACATTGTCTGTAATAGACACTGGCTATGGATAAGGATATATATGTAGCAACGTCATCATCCAGAAACCTACATCAGGTCACATGGGAAAGGCTTGGGAAAATAACATTTTGAAGCTAATACACACATACTTTGACTAAAATGTGAATGTTTCGACGTGAATACGTAAGGAACACTACTGCAAAGCTACAAAATGATTTAACCCCCCCCCTTTAAAAATAATGTTTAAATGTGAAATTTTTATAAGCTGCAATCTTAAGGTCTAAGAAAGTCAAAAACTAAAAAATGCAGTAATACGGGGGTCCATGTTGCTGAAGAAATCTAAGCAAAAAGCTTAATTAAGAGCATAAACCTGAACGTGATAAACACTCGTCCACAAAAGACAATTTTTTCTTATTTGTGCAGGGAGAAAGCACACATTAATGACCATCAATACCATTTGTGGCAAAAACTGACCCAACTTCCACCAGATCCCATATCCAGGTCTCAGGGAAGAAAGTGCGGACTGTCTCTATTGGTTCTTCATCAGACCGGTACCTCGGACCAGCACCACCAGCCACACCTGCCTGTCCCATTCTTGCTACAACTGGAACGGAATCATATGCAATTTCTGAAAAGAACACAAAAACCCAGTCCATTACAAACAGAAGAAAGCAATAACACAGTGATATGTTTTAAATATTCAACATGTGTGACAAGACAAAAAAATCAATCAATCAGAATATATAAATCATAACCGTACCATAACCACGACCCTGGTGGTATTGTCTTCCTCTGTACTTGAGGCATGTAGGCACTCTGATAACCACGTTTGTTGCCATCTTCATTCCCACATTCTAAATAATCAAACAACATAACGAATCACTGGAAAGTTGATTAAATGTGCAACAACAAAATATGTTATGATATTCTTATATTAATTTCTCTGCAGGACAAACCTGGAAAACTGTATGAGCATCCTCTCTGTCGTTATCATCAGGGTATGGCATAATGTATCTTCTCGGTCTCACGTGCAGGCATTCTACAGGATCTTCAACTTGATATGGAATATAAGTTGCTTTTTTGACTGGCAACAAGTTAAATATCTGAAAATAAAGGAAAGGTGTCATTCAAAGCTACAAAGGAACAATTGCTTGTTGTGAAATGAAGATCTGACAAATAGGGAACTTTTAAAGGCACAATATGTAAAATATGTCCAGATTTTTTTGTTTCAAATATTCCAAAAAATGACATTATTAACAGAACAGGACTAAGATTTTTGCAGTATATGTATTGTGTTGTATTGTATGAAACAGTTGGTCAGAACTAGCAGCAGAGTAGAAACTGTAACCTCTGCGTGAAGAGGTTGTCTGCAGTACCTTGTCTGCAGTCAGAGTCTTCCCCGGCTCCTTGATGAGGACACTCTGGTCCACAGCGCTCACACCACACAGAGAGTGTGGCTGAGCCGTCACCTGCAGGATGGTCTCCTCTCCTGGGACGGCTGAGGATGGAGAAAACTCCAGCGACGCCTGACACATACAGAATGACACTTTGCACAATCTGGACCTCAGAGGAGGAAGATGATCTTTTCAACCTGACACCAAAATCACTTTCAACAACAACACTTTCAAATTATGGTGCTCGAACCAGGTTTGAATGATTGTATTTTAATTATTTTTGCACCTAGCTCAGTTTTTTGTTCTGCTTAGTGAGAGGAGGTAAAGTAACAGATGTGCTTCCAGCCGGGTTGAGAACTGCAGCAGGACAGGCGCATCAGTTACAGTCCCATTTAGAGTAAATAGATGTGTGCACAGTGTGTAAAGGGTAAAAAATGTTACATTTTGGTCGCTTAAAAATGTCTTGTTCAGTGTTTGGTTGGACAGATCAGTTTGAAAAAAACAATATGACAACGACAAAACTACAGAAGCCTAAAAGCAGCAGTCCACAAACCAATGGGTGACGTCATGATGACTGCCAACTATCATTATACAGTCTATTGGAGTTTTTTCAATAAACGACCATAATAAGTGTTTTGAAACACAACTAATATACACTTTGAGTCAACACCTGCATATATCTGACAAGAGCAGTCGCTGCCACATGTCTTATACTGACCTTGTTACTGAAGCATTTCTCAGTGGAGAACTCAGCGTTGTGGGCGATCACAGTCTCACTGGGGAGGATGGCGTAAGCCACAACCTGGACAAGTGGTGCCATGTCTGGAGACACTGTCAGCTTGAAGGACACCTCACCCTCAGTCACTGAAACAGCATGAACAACAATCATCACTTTTACATGCCTCCATAGATCAATAAAACAGAACTACCTGGCCATGATAATTTAAAGGATCATTTCAAGACGTCATTCTTCACCTGATTGATCTTTCACTTCAAACTGTTTCAGTCCTTGCATGACAATGGCTCCTCTTGATAAAACCTGCAGAAATATGGGAAAATTACACAAAGAATGAGTCATGTAACAGTAAAGCCCAGTTCCTGTCAACAGCACATCACACCACTGTCTGCTGTTCTAGTGTGTGGTTATAACATTGTTTTTATCCATTTATCTCAACAGTAAATCATGATCATACAGTGGTTTAATTACACCAGACTGGGTATTTGTGCCACCATTGTGCTTTTGCAGATTTGTTTTACAATGTTTCAAACGTTGCCTACTCTTACTCGACATAGCTGATGCTAAAGTGATCAAATTATTGTTTAGGTGTCCCTAGTTGTCCTCGTCTCTGGAAGAGGACTGGGACAAGCTGAGAAACATCAACATCCACTCACCAGATACATGACATCCACAGAGCCCTGGGCCTCCCTCACTGCTGTGTATTTGATGGAGATGTCTTCTTCTTTGTCACAGGGAAGTGGTCCATCTTTCTTCTTCACCTCCAGGGTGCTGACTGTTTTGGTATCATGAGATGAACTTTGGGCCAACGACACTGTGTGATGTGCAGAATCATAGTACGCTACTCTGTAACCAGCGTAGACCAGTGTCGGTTTGCTGCTCACCTGGACAGCAGAAAAGAGACACTATAAGTTTCAGATTTGATCATCTCTATGAGAACATTGTAGGATTACTGCTTCTGACTTACGTGGAAGTTGAGTTCCCTTTTATTGTTATCCGTGTTAAATGAGAAAGTTGCGATGCCATTGCTGTCAGTGGTGAGATTCTGTAAGCGACGTGCTGACCACCTTTCCCCTTCAAACAGGTACACTGGCATGTCGGCAATGGGTGTATCATTGTAATAAACGGCTTTAACCTGTCGGAAGCACAGAGTTTGATCACTGACAATGCAGATTATTTCAACTGACCTGTGAATACAATCACACTGAAGACAGGTGAAGACCACGTGCACTTACCTTCCCCTGCACATTTGATCCTTCTTCATAGATCTTGGGCATGTCAACGAAGGACAGCTTTCCAATAACATATGAAATGGCAACTTGCTGCTCCTGCGGGCGAGAAACACCTGTACAACAAGCCTCCATGTTACCATGATGTGTACCATATTGTTTCAATACATGTCAACTTCTCAATATACTAACTCTCTTTTTAAAAAATAGAAAACGACTTGCCTGTGCCCTCTTCTTCTACTTTGACTCTGATTTGAAGTGAGTCTTGCAGCACCTTTTCCAAACCTTTTATAAAGGCTGACATTGGGAAGGTGAAAGTGGCACAGCCTTTTATGTCCGTCTAGAAAGCACATTAGAAAAAGAAAAAATCAAATACAATGAATTGAGAAAGCCATACCTTCCATGTGCTAAAGCTTTGGGTGGAGATACTTCGACAGGGGGTGGGATAATTTAACGAGCCACAATTTCTGATAGAGGCAGAAAAAACGTACTGGGTTGTCAGTTTGTGGGTGGGAAGGAATCCCAGATATCCAAGTGTATTGGCAGTTCGTTTTTCATGTTTAGATTAGATTAAGATTTAGATTAATTACTTTTATTAATCCTACAATGGGGAAATTCAACCTCTGCATTTAACCCATCCTTTTTTTTTACACACAAGTGAACACACCCATGCAAGGAGCAGTGGGCAGCACATTACTGCGCCCGGGCAGCTGTGCAGGGGGTTAGGTGTTAGGTTCAGTCCTTGACCTGTCAGTCATGGGATTCGAACCGGCAACTCTCCAGTTACCTCTAGGCCACAAACTGCCCTGATGTGGATTAAGTTGATCTACATGCTTTTTTTATGGTTCAGGGTATAAGCTCAATTAGGACATACACGGGTGTCCTTTCTCAATCATATCTTTCATCATTTATAATATATTCTGCATATTCCGTAACTTTAATCTCCATTGAAATGAATGGATAGTGTAACAAAATTTCACTTTTTAGACATCTACCTACATTTACATCAGTATCGCTCTGATTCTGAATAATGCATTGTTCTCAAGCTGTTTTGGGGACCTCTGTCTCTACATCCTACAAATATGTTTTATCACCAGTTCTTCTCAAACATGACTTAGCACTTTTTTAGACAACTGCCTACATTTACATCAGTTTCACTAAATTTCTGACTGGTTTATTGCCCTTAAGTTGTTTTGGGGATTTGTGCCTCAAAATACTACTATTGTGTTTTAGCACTAATTCTATTCAACCATGATTCAGCACTTTTCCGACTACTTCAACCTAATTTTGTCCCTTTAAGCCACCATTGCAGTGTATCATCAGCTCTTCAATGAACTTGAAAAATATTCCACGTTTTGTATACATTATTGTTGTTATTCAGCCTTTCATTACATTCATATTGATTCCAGCCAATCTCACTTTTCAAACTACTGGTATTCTTACTTCAGCTTCACACATTCCAGCCAGCAATTCAGCATCCAGCATTTCCACCACAATTTCTTCAGAAATTGCATTATCTATTTTATTTTATTGTACTTCTATAACCTGGTGCTTCCTGTTATTACACTGTCCAATTTGCTGCTGTAATACTGTAGATTTTTCCGCTGTGGGATTAATAAAGGAACTTAAACATGCACATGTGAAAAATATTACTTTGCTACCAAAGTTGGTATTGTAGTAAATGAAGCAATACTTGCCTGCCAAAAAAGATTTAAAAAATTAAATTGTTGTCACACTGAGAATGGTGGCTTATGCTCCTGTCCACTCTTACATATTGGCATAATTCCGAATTTGTATGATTGTAAAAGAAACATACTGTTAAACTTTATGTAAGCATAATGTTTTAGGTCTCTAAATCTGCTATTCTCTCCTTTCCTTTTGTAAAGGATGGTCCAGTAAATCCTATGCTAAAATAATTAAGAAAGGGAAGCCTCTCCTTAGCTTTTTTTTTTTTATCATTCAAACAACTCCTTTCATGGCTGCATTTAGATACTTCTTGGTCATTTCACTCTATTAGGAACCTTCCTAACCAAAAAGGTCTATCCCACCGCAGCCGATGTTGTCGCATTAAGCTAATTAATTAATTAATTATCCTTAACCACTGCACCATACATAGTGTTAAAATATTCAGGGTTATATGTACTGTATTCATACATTGTTTGCACCTTGTCAGAGAGATGAGGCTGACACTGTCTTTACTGTACCTGCTTTGTCTCATTGTAGCATGGTGCAATTATATCAGGGAGTCCCTCTGGATGTTCAGGGGTGGTCAGATAGTGTCTAGAGACGTAGCGATTAAGAGGTCGGCACATCTTAAGTTGAACATTGGCTGGCACAGGCTGTCCGTATGTATACCTAATTAGATAGACAGACGAAAAACAGTGTTGTTGAAAAGAAGCCATTCACTCACCAAACACAACATATTTTATTTTATTTTATTTTAAGAGTGTAATGAGTGAGCTTTCACTTACTTTGCACATACTTCAGCTTTTATTTCCTTCTGATCAATACTAACTTCAGCAGGTGCATTTAATTTTACATCAAATTTAGGCAAAACTGGGGACAAAATAGGAATATTAGTTACTTCATTACAATTGGATTGAAATAGATGGTAAAAAAAACATCAACAAAAAAAACTAACTTACCATATTTCTCTACCTTGAAGGTATGATGATTTTTATTTTCCCCAATCGACACAATAACTTGGTAGGTTCCTTCACGGGCCTCAGAGTTCAAAGCGTAAGAAAGCTGCAATATCTTACTGTCGGCTGTTTCATTCAGCCACTGTCCAATCCTGTTGCTGTTAGAATCCTGTTAAATAACGTCAATGAGAATGTGAATTCAGGGAGAACGTGTTCAATGTTTCTCTTTAACTTGCGTACTTTGTGCCCTTTTTGAGAAATCTTAAAGCACACACTTTCACAACACACTATTTTAAACTTCTCTCAAACAGATCCTGATAATATATTATAATAATATATTTTTTCATCGCAGGGATAAAAAAAATAAATTACTGCAAAAATAAAGTATATATGTTTGTGGCGGCTGAAGTTTTTAGGAGATTAACAGGCTGAACAAGACAAATTAGTAAACTGATAAATTAAACTTTAAAACAATAACTTTTTGTCTAATATACAGAGTAAACAGTCATACCTCAAGTTCGATGATATTATACTGCAAAAAAGAGAGAGAGAGAGAGCGACTTGTTAAAGGACAAGCTATTAGTTCAATAAATTCAGTTTAAGGAGATAAACTGCATGTCAAGTTCAACTCAGATGTCAACTCTTATATAATATTTATGATTTGAAAATCTAAAACAAAATTAAAACAAATCAAAAACATTCAAATAGTCCTTGCAGTATGTCATTCTGATTTATAGTTTTTCAGAAAAACACAGTTCTCTTTAATCCTTAGTATAGTTTCACCTGTTGTTTCCAATTTAAATTGGTTTTGTAAATTAGTGTCAGAGGTTGATGGGTTTATCACTGGGCCAGAAAAAGTATCGGAAGACCTTCAAACAGGACAGGCAGGTTTACTTAAAGGGGCTGTGGTTGGACTATTGACCCCCAGAATTACCAGCAGCCGGTATTCTGGTTCACTGGGGCTCAAATCAAAACTCACACCATTATCAAACAGTATCACTAATACTGTGGTTCATCAGTGAGATCTGAAGAAAGCAGAGACTGTTCACACACTCACCAGCTGATTGGCAGGTCTCAACTTGGTGTCCAGTGTGATGACTCTAAAATGCACTGAGAGAAACACAGAGAGATTAGATAAAGCTTTCACAGCTCTTTACTGCCCTCTTAAACATTGACACAGTGAATTTCTCTCAACTTAGTAACGACATCATTATTCATATCAAATCTTCAAGTTGAAAAAGGTTAGAATATAAGATAAATTACAGTTGCCATGTACATTATTACCTCTACTGTCTACAGCAAAGCAATCTGGTGACGTCCTTGGATTTAAATTTAAAAATTAGTTGGCAAAGAAACTGGTAATAAATAAATTACCAATATTAAGGTGGTTACTCTTTTAACCTATTTTGAACAGGCTGACTGTAAAAGTGTGACATAAATACATTCATGCTAACAAAACTAATGGCAATATAACTGTTTTAATGTTTACTTTTTCTCATATAGGCTAATGTTATTTTTCTCATAAGCCAACGTTACTTTTGAGAATCAGAATCTCTTTGTCATTGGACAAGTACAACGATATTGAGGTAGAAACTCTTAAATTCAATGCAATTTCTACATAAAACAAAAGATAAATTAAAAGTAAATAGGTAATATAAGTTACAAATGAATATATGAATATAAATATTGCACTAACAGTATTGGGGTAGAAACTATCTAGTGTGTTTGTTTTGGCCTCTTTTTGTCCTGAAGCGCCTCCCGAAGGGCAACAGTTCAGAAAGGTGGAGACCAGTTCATCCCACGCTCTTCCTTGCCATTTTACACATAAGATATGTTAACACTGAGGAAAATGTGATTTTTACCCTGTGCTGCACATTTGCAATTGCTTGTAAAAGGTAAAAATGTTTATATAAGCTACCATATTTTGTACAACATCATAGATCATCACCTCAAGTTTACCTGTTTGTCCAGGAAGGTAGATTGGTTTATCTGTTTGGACGAATGTCATTGGATTGTAGACTTTAATCTGGACTTTCCTGACTTCTTTGGAGTAAAACGTGTCGCCTCGTACCTCCACCTCGAAATTTTTCACCACTTCATTCTCCACTACAGGAACCTGTGACATAAAGATATTTTAGACACCAAAAGAGCCAATACCTTTTACTGAAAAAATTATTCAGGAATATTAAACTTGATCTGTTTAAAAAAAAAACTAAAATTAGAAATGTATGCCATATTACAAAAGTATTTAAACATTTACACAAAGGAATAAAATGTGTTGACCGTAAATTCAGTGCAGGTATGAAAGTCTTGAGCCGACGTCTGCTTGAGAAGGGTTGTGTTCGCCTCCTCGGACTTCAGAGTGACGGTCATGACCAGAGTCTCGTTGGGCTGCAGGAGACTCGCACAGAATTTGGTCTCAGCTCCGGCTTCAAGAACGGCAGGAATGGCTACCATGTACTTCCTACAGACACACACACACACACACACACACACACACACACACACATACATTACATGATATGTCATGTCACTGGATCTGATATGGAAAAAACTCCAACCCAGATGGTTATGCAACAACTAAAACTACTACCATTGATTTACATTAAATTCACTGAGCTACACGCCATTATTTTATTTTTCTACACAGTAAAGGCAAACTTACGGTCCTGCAGCTGCTTGACCCGCACTCATCCAGCTCAAGAAGACACAGAGTGTCCATGTCCACATCTGAGTCCCAGGACAACTCATGACTGACTGAAGTGAGATGATCCTGACTCAGCATCTGTTAAATAGCCTCTGATTGAAAAACCCACCCCCGCTACAAACACACACACACACTCACCCACCCACCCACTCACTCATCACGCAACCCCTTTACTGGATGTCCAGTGAACCCATAAGCCAATCATTTACAGACTACATGTTGATTAATAGTGTGTAGGGCTGACTGTAATTTTAATGGTTTATTTTAAGAATATACAAACAAAATATTTCAAGTCAGTTAATTTTGCATAAAGAGTACTTTTGATACTTTAACCCATAAGAACCCATGGTTGACACCGGTGTAACAAACACTTTAAATGTACTATAATCTCCCATATTCAGCTTTATGCTTCACCTTAACTCATTAAATCCCTAAGCGACGCACACTCAACACCCTGGTGTGGTGGTCATGTGACTTTGACAAGAAGTGACTTCTCCAAAATGTGGCTGTGACTGGAAACAGAAATATGAAAAAGTAGCAAATTTCAAAAAGCTTATTTTTTGTTATGAGGCCAAGTTTAAACCCATTTAACAATTCTAATCCGTTAATAGGGTGTCCTGTATTACATTTAACTTGTTCTGACCATATTTCCTGACAAATTAAAGTCACAATTTTGATAAATGTTATGGAGATGCAAACAAAAAGGCAAATGGTTATTTGTTTTTATTTATTATTGATTTATTATTATTTTGTTACTTAAAAACAAATCTGAAAAATAACTAGTTATTAAATAGCACTATTATTGTCACAATTTTGATAAATGTTGTGGAGATGCAAAGAAAAAGGCAAATTTGTGTTTCTGTAAGCAAAGGTGTCTAGTTTTTTTAAAATTTAAAATAAGAAATCATAAATATAAATACCATAAACGGCCAATCTAACGTATATGTCACATCACAGATCTTTGATATTCAGGGGTAGTATTTTTGAAAAAACATCATAAATGTGTTCTATGTGGTCCACTTGGTCTGTGGCATATCCCCCCATAATTTTCCTTTAAGGATAACTGGGTCGGGTTTTATGGGTTGAGTATATTTTGATGCCAGTACTTTTGTGCTTTTACTTTGAATGCAGGACTTTTAGGGTTGTAGTTAACTATTTTTGTAAATCAATTTGCTGCATCAGGCAGTTGAGTTCTGTTACATTGCCCTTTACCCAGCGTGGGATGTTTGGTTTTGCCACGCAAACAGCTCTAAGGCTGATTACGCGGGCCAAAGTAGACAATTTGTCAAGTAAGCAAACATTTGCAAACTTACTGGTGTTACAACACAGTAAAAAATGGGGGCAACAATAAAACAAAACAATTTGGTTTTGCATGACTATATAAGAAATATGCATGACATGCAACCACTTTCTACTTTTATTCAAATAATGTTACTTGTTACTAAATGATTCTGTCAGTTTGAGGCTAAATATTACAATATTTTAAATGGCTGCACTTACACATACGTTATGATATCTGTCATCTGTACATAAAATGGGAGTGATATCATCTAAAAGGTTGGCAGTGACAGTCGGAGTAGTAAAGGTTACCTTTTGTGTTTCATCAGCACACCCCTTCCGGACAGCGTGGGCATGTGTTTTGTGTATTATTTTTTTTCATGCATGAAAAAAAGCACAGCTTGTGCCCTCTTTCTTTTATTGTAATTATTAACAACATGTTTAAACAAGAAAGTACATATGAGGAATTAAGGCCATACATCTAAAAAGGTGTGTTTGATCAGGTCTGACACCAACACTCAGATTGCAAGAGATTCTGTCCTTCTGTTTGATCGGTATGCAAGAAAAGTTACTTTACAAAAAAATCACTCAGCTGATTATCCATGGATTATCCAAATATCATGCTAAACCGAAACAATCAGTGCAGAAAACCCCCATATGATTACAAGAGTGGGCCAAAAGCAAGACACTGCCATGCCAGGATTCTGACAACATATCATGACTCAATCAGCGGGCTGTCAGCTGATTACAGCTGTTGTGTATGACTTCCATGTCTCAAATTAACTAACATGATGCCTCATTAAATCAGGAACACTATATCTATTTAAACAAAGGAAATACAGTTTTGCTTGGTGCTGTTGACACCACTCTTCAAATGCAGAATGCAGAAAACCCCCAACAAGGAAACCCAATGCAAAGCTTGGAGTAACGCCAAGTCAAAATATGGAAACATGTCTATGTGTAGCAGCAAGCCTTCTGCAAACCATGCCCATCGCCGGTGTTGGAGAGTAGTCAACTACATGTAAATTAACTAGTATTTCAACTACATTTTTTCAGTAGCTTGCTGGTAGTTCAACTGTGTTTATATTTGTATTTTATATTTTACCATATTTTTCTATTGTAATTGAACCTCCCTTTGACTGCCCCCACCCCCTTTTTTCATTTTGTAAAACACTTCACCTGAACTTTGTGTAACATATGTATCATATGTCGGTCAAATGATCAGCTAAATAGCTTTTTCTTAACTCTTTTAGTTGTGGTCAGATAATACAAAAGCCAGATTTGTTTCCAAAATTGCTGTCAAAAGTTTAACCCTTTTATTTTCAAAAAGTGGGTTTGTGAATAAAAGAAAACCAAACCAAACAACAAATACACGGTCGCCCATGAAGTTGGAATATTTTTGTTTAACACAATCCTCTGTTAGTTGTGGTTTCATTTTCATTGTGATTTTTGTAAGAGATTGATTCATAAAGTTTTGAGAAGATATACACTTTATCAGTCAAGAAAGAAAATCACATTGTCACAATCATTTCATGGAAAGAGGTAAATAATAATATAAAATAATATTAATTAATTAATTACCAAACTGTGAAATTACTCCACAAGTAAAAGTCCTGCATTCAAAACTTACTGAAGTAAAAGTACAAAATGTACTTAAAGTATTGTAGTGTTTTATATATTATAAATATACCAAATTGCCAATACATTTGGAATAAAATATATTTTTTAACCTTTCAATCAATCAATCTCTTCCAAACATATCACTATGAAAATGAAATCACAATTAGCAGAGGATTGTCTCTGAAAACAAAATGATTCCAACTTCATGGACGACCGTGTATTATTGGATTATTATTATCAATGCATTTGCATGCATATGCATAGCATAGCTTTTGCATTATCTCAAGGTAGAGCTAATTTTAACTACTAAACATACTGTTATGAGGTTTAATAAAAAATACAGAATCACTTTGAATTTAAATTAAACATTTTTTTATGTTAAACCGTGTTAAAAGAACAACAACAAATACAATATAAAATACAATTGCAATAAGTCTTATAGAGATATGTACAAATATGTATATGTAACAACAGTGTCAAAGTGACAAAGTGAATTATTGCACATGATTTCTATAGAAAGTAAGTATTGCGAGGATTAATTATTATAAACAAATAAGTTATGAATTATGTACTCGTGTCTGCTGCCATGTTGCACCAAAATTTCCTAATGGATGATAAAGTGGTATAAACTCTTAAATATATTTGTTCAGCTTTAATCTGACGGGAACAAAATATGGGGGCCAGCAACTAAAGATGAAACATAAAAAATATAAGTTACAGATAGAAGTCATAGAAATATAATTGTTAGCTCATTATCTTTGTCAGTGATAATACATTTGGTGATTTCTACTTGAAAAGGTGTTGAGTTTCAACTAGCTTTAAAATTAAGGTTAAAACTAATAATACAAAAAACTAGACAAACAATAACAAAAAATACACATTTGAATTGGACCTTGTCTGAATTAATTGAATTATTCATACATTTTTTTATGATGGTTAAGTTTTTATCCATTACTATGTCTACAACATTTCACTTACATAAATTAAATTAAAGGTTACTCTGCATGTTTAAATACGCTTGTTGAAACAGGATTCTCTGCAAAAAACAAACAAAAAATATGTTGCAAAAAAAGACATTTGTTTTAGGGGTTATCACAAGATCTACAAAAATATTTGACAACCTTCAACTCAGCACAGGCAGGTTTACCAAACTGTGGTTGTACTACTGACTGTAAAAATTTAACAGTAGGTCTAGCATGAAGTTATTTACAGAGACTGATTATAAACATACCCCGGATAAAGAACACAACCGTGTAGATTTCACTTCATTGTGTAACTTCTGTTCAGTTCCACTCTGTCAGCTGCTGTGTACATTGTGGTTGACTGGGTCACTAAAAGTTTGAGAAGAGAAGATGGAAGGTGAAATACTCATCGATTGATCAACAGGTCCCAACACATCCTGTGTAATGACTTTGAAATGGAAGAGAAATGCAGAGAGATATTTGGGGCTCTGGGTTGCGCTTTCTTGTCCAACAACCCAACAGATGACTGAAACTGCCAACTCCTGTTGAATGAGCTATTACATTGACATCAAACTTTAAAAAATTCTGTCATGTAAAGATAAAAAGTATTGTTGGTTTGTGGTGGTAAGAGGCCATTAACACCTACCATGAGACCTCATGCTGTAGTTTTTCATACACGGTAAAAGGCATTGGTTCATAAAACTGCAGTAGTTCATTCTCTAACAGCTAACTTGTGGCTGCTTTTGCTTGTACAATTAAATATTCAAACTAAACCACTGACAATAGTGCCAAGCATCTCGTTGTGTTGGCCCATTTTTAATCAGCAACAGCCCTATAGTGTCAGTAACTTCCAGTCACTGCTTTACAATAAAGGCCACTGCATGGTTCACCAATTAAATGCTTTATATTTTAGGCTGCAGTAAAAGGAAACGTTGAACTTGCACAGCAGTTCTAGGACAGTTATCAGTGCACAGAGAGGGTTTTCATGAATGAGATTTATTGGAAACACTTACACTTACTCTGAGTCTCTTGTGGATGTGTGGGCCATTTGAATCTTGTTTGGGAAAAGCAAAATCCACAACAATGAATGACACATATGTTTATTTTGCGTCTATTGTGTTAGGAGACATAGTTTCTGCATGATTCTCTTAATTTATATAATTGCTGTACATTCCATTTGCATTATTGTCAGTACTTTCAGTGTAAAGGCATGGTTGTTTTCTAATTTTCCTCTTGGGAGGCAGATCCAGGAAATGAAAACATATTCTCACTCATATCCATTAGTCCTAATGCACTAATGACTACAACACACTTAATTTCCAGGTGCAAAAGAAACATGCAGGTTGCATGAGCCAAAAACAGAGGCAATTTCATAGTCAATGAAGTTCTACTGAGACGTGATTTTTGCTGGGTAAAAACTTAAAACCAATACCCCGCAAGGATGACTTGAAATACAGTCAGCCAAGGCAATTTTTGTTAGTCTCTTAGGAGACTTTACACAATGTATAAAAGTAAATCCAATAGGTTTTTAATGTTAGACTGGCAATTTAAGTTCCTGTGTTTTTGCATTTTTGGGGGGTTTTTATTGCAAAAACTATGCATCTTTTGATCAGCTGAAGTCTTTGATTACATATGTCTATTCATTTCAATCCTGGCTGGCCACAGATATCTCACAAAGTAGGTTTTCCAAAGGGTCTAGTACTTCCCTATTATGACTGTCATTTTATGAAAAAGGTGTGGCTTCTACTCATGAAGGCCAATCAGAGGGACCATGACTTCATAGCATAGTGCCGGAGCACATGGACTAACTTAAATACTGACAACACCACCTCCTGTTGAAGGCCAGGAGGAACCCTTTGAACCTTGAATATTTTCATTAATGTTGTGTGACCAACTCTGACCAACTCTGATTTCCCCTAACAGGAACAATAAGCAGGAGGCATGAATAGTACAAAATAAGTTGTAATTTATGACAAAATTTAAACAGACTGTACTGTGTAAACAGTACACAGTACAGTCTCCTCGCGGCAGAAAGGTCGGGTCGGCTCACACACACCACCCCAGGAGGCGACTGAAAGAGAGAAAAGGGGAGACAGAATGCCTGACACAAGCACATGCACTACACACATAACATCTATAAGATAAACTACAAAAATGTCATGCAGTTGTCACTACATAAATGTCATGCAATTGTCACTACCAATTGTCATGCAGTGTCGCAGTTATACATACTAACCACTACAGAGCGTCCACCCAGTACAGTCTCATCACAAGGAGGCAGTGTGGCAACACAGACTCAGTCATGTACAGGTTTAAGCTGTGGATATACAGATTACCCCCTGTAGGCTCCTACACTGGTATGGTAAAGTAAACCATCAACCCAACTAAACTGATAAAAGAAAACAAAGGTAAGATAATAAGTAGAAAAACAGTGGCTGGCCTGATCCCCCTTTGAGAAAACAAACAAAACACATTAGTTGCCAGTCACAAGATTACCGTGTCTTGCAAATAATTAAAACAATAAAAATAATAAAATATGGGCCTACTTTGCAAGAATACACAAACTCCTGTAGCGCAGTAATGCAGGAGGATGGAGAGTTCCAATGCTACTGATAAAAAAGAGAACGCATTGTAAATATCACAAAGCTTTGACTCATAAAATACTGAGATAAACCATGTATCGTTTACCAGTATCCTCTACACCCACAGAAATTTGATGGTGGTGAGGTGGCATCAGTTGTAAAGTAAAACATACAAATGAACCTTCCTTAAACAGGCAGACAAACAACTGAAGCTGTTCACAAGTTAGACGTGCAACATTGGCCGGCATCAATAATGCACAGCCAAGCAGTCGCATCAGCAAACAAAAGGATAGCATTAGCCCAAACCATTCATTGTTACACCTTAATGTTAAATTACCGTCAGTTTGCTTCAGTTCCCTCAGTGAAGGATGAGATACTTCATCGCCCTGTGCGAAAGGGAAAGTCCACCCGATATGGTGCGCTCAGCCAGAGGAAAAGGACTGACTAAAGTAACTGGCAAACTTTTTATCACTTCCTGCTTAGCTGCGGGTCATGTGACTAGGCGTGTGCACAAATCGCCTGCGTTCCCACATCCATCCCCACCAGAAGACGTTGTCGCCCCGACTATCAACTGACTCATAACCAACCAACTGACCCATATCCCACTACCTCAGGCGTTAGGGAAGCAGTAGCCCTTACCAACACCATATTGTTATTTGCCACCGTGGACCTTGGCAGATTGTGGGGGTTCGGATTCCTCCTAGCAGTAGCCTGGGTGGTACGCCAAGGGGCCGATGTCTCCGGCCTGTCATGAGGTGCGGTAAACTCATCTTCAACTGCCCCACTGTCCCCTCCCTAGATGTCCGCTGCTCTATCTGGGATGAGCTGTTGAACATCCAGTGGAGTTGTGGCAGCAGGCTGGCAGAGTTATTCTATACCTACCAATACCTGGGTTTCTTCATCTCCACTACTGTCAGGGTCACTGTCTTGGGGACTAGCCTCAGTGGGCGGCTTAGCCACCACTGGTGCAGACGGCAGGTTTTCGAGCTGCTTCCTTGTGGATGGTATGGTATGGTATGGATTTCTCAATCTCGGTCAGAGGCTATCCTTTTGGGCATCCTAAACCGGTTGAACTAGCTATCAACCAGGGTCTTTGCTACAGTAACAGCACTTTGGTCCTTGGTTGGCACGGCCTGAGTATATTTGGTGGAAACGGCAGTCATGACCAACACATTCTCCCTCTGGTCTGCTGCAGGTTCAAGCAGGGCGAAGTTGATGGCGAGCACCTCCAGCGGGTGACTGGCCAGAAGAACGCCCTGGTAGGTCTTCACCTTCGGCTGGACAGCCTTTGACAATAAACAACGCTGGCAGTTCCGACAGTGCTTTTCTATTTCCATATATATCTATACAGCAGGCCATCCTTTTCCAGGATGTGGCCCCACTGCCCGAGTAGACGCTGACAGACTCTGGGAGTTGCAACTGCTCCTTCTTGTTGGGTGGCTTTCCCACTTTCCAGAAAGAAAGAAAGATTGTTAGAGTTGGGTCATCGCTCTGCACGGTTGCCACTTCAGTACCTGATCGACTCGGAAGAGCTGCAATTTGTTGCTGTGTCACCACCTCAGATACCTCCGGATCATGATAGACGTCTGGAGTGCTCCTGTTCTGCTGATCAGGCTCCTCACGCCTAGTCACTGTACTGGCGGAAGAGAGAATCAGCATTACCATTATTCCTCCCTGGTCGATAATGCACAATGAAGTCAAACTGGGCTGCCCATCGTTGTTCAGTGGCGCCAAGCTTGAAATTCTAAAAGTGACTTAGAGGGTTTTATCAGTATATACTGTGCACTTGCTTCCTTGCAGATATTCTCTTCATTTTTCGGACACTGACCATTTCACTGCAAGGAACTTCGGTTTCATAGAGCTAAAATCCATGTTGCGCTCAGAACCCCGCAAAGAACGGCTGGCATAAGCCACCGGCTTTAATTTACGCTGTTGTTCTTGTGAAAGGACTGCCCCTGATGACTAGCATCGACCTCCAAGACAAACGGCTTGGTGAAGTCAGCAAAAGCTAAAATAGGTGCACTTGTAAGCATCTTCTTAAGACCACTGAAGCTCTGCTCACACTCCTCAGTTCACATACTGGGCAGGACTGCAGCTGGCCTTATCCTGCTTAATTAGGCTACTTTAATGACATCTGCCACAAGTTGGTGCAAGGGGGCAGCTAGCTGTGTGAAGCCCTTTACAAAGCATTGGTAATAGTTGCAGAAGCGAAGGAATGATCGGATTTCAGTGACATCCCGGGGCCGCCTCCAGTTCTCCACAGCAGAGATATTTTCTGGGTCAGTAGCCACTCCCTCTCTGGATACATGGTGTCCAAGGTACTGCACCTCAGGTGAGGACCATTTCCAGCCTTTGCAAATGCTGCTCTATGGAAGAAGAAAAGACAATGACATCATCCAAAACTAAAAGGAATGACTGGAAGCTCTGATCACCAAATATCCTTTCCATGAGCCTCTGAAAGGTCCCAGGGGCATTGCATAGGCCGAAAGGCATTCTCTCACACTCAAAGACGCCAAATGGGGTCAAAAGGCTGTCTTAGCTTTGTCTCCTTCAGCTACATGGGACTTGATTGGAGCCACTTGCCAGGTCAAGTGTAGAGAACCATTAAGCACCGGCAAGGGCATCTAAAGACTCTTGGATGCGGGGCAATCGATAGGCATCCTTCCTGGTTTTGGCGTTAAGTAATCAATGGACGACACACACCCTTAGCCCTCCCGTCTTCTTCCGCACCAAGACAATCGGTGATGCATAAGGGCTGCTGCTCTCCCTAATCACTTTACTATCAAGGAGCTGCTGAATATGGTTTTATACTGCCTGCCACTGTGTAGGAGGTATTCGCCTGTATCTTTGACGGATGGGGACCTCATCAGTAAGTGGTATCTCATGTACGTGTGTTGTACATGTATGTGTTGCTGTGATGTTACGGAGAGTGTCTTTCACAACTGCAGCCATAACTTTGGCCACGAGAATAGGCGAGTTCCAGGCCCTGTTGGTTTGTGCTAACTGCTGCAGGTTTTGGCCGGACAAGTCAGACAAGGTCCGTTGTCTCAACCCTGCATTCCTGCCTCAGGTCCTGTCTGAGTTCCACAGTCCCAGTCAGTTGGCTGTGATCTCTCTCTGCTCCTGGAGAGATCAATCAGCAGCAGATGTGCGCTGTGTCCTGTCCAGGCTCTGACGGAGTACATCCAACACACACAGGACATCAGAATGACGGATGGGCTCCGTCATTCTGTTTATGATATCTGATATTTTCAGGTGTGCCTGCTCCTGCTCTGGGCACTCTTGACTTGTGGTACGGCTGCTTCATGGGCTTTAGGGTAGGAGCCTCTGTGGCTACCAAATGCGCTTCAGCCACTTGGTCCTTCCAATCCACATTTTCCAGGTTCTACCGGCTACATGTAGCAGCCAGCCCCTCCTCTGGTGAGCGGGTACTTGCATGGCTCGTTAGTAGACAACTGGGTGACTTTCGTTTCCGAGTGGCCACTGTTCACAGGTTTGGCCTTTGTGCCTTTCCACAAAACTCTGATTTTCTGACCTAAGTGTACTCTTCACTGTCAGTATTGCACTGGGACTATCATGGTAGGTCTCCTGGACTCTAGTAGGATGCAGTTCATTGTCAAGCCTCATCTTAGTTGGTGTGAAGCAGTAACACATTGCTGGGTAGCAGCAAGAATAATCCCAGATACTTCTGGAACTGATGGTGGCAGCGTTCATCAAAGACATTGTCACTCTCGTTTATCCATGTGAATCGGATGTTCTCAACTTCTCTGTTGATCAGGAAGTCATACAAGTCCTTTGGACTTTGTGGGTCTTTGCCCCCATGGACATAGTTGTCCGCCATCCGTTTCACTGCTCCCCCAACTTCATCAGGTGCATCCTTACCATTGGTTCTCTCTGAGTAATTCCATTTGATGTGCTTGAGCCCCCAAATATGAGGTACACTGCTGAGGAGGTAACAGTTTGCCTTATTTTTATATTGCGTAACCGGACCGTCTCAACACATTGAAGAGTGTCAATCTTGTGGGCATTGAGGCTGAGAGAGTCAGAGATTGTGGCAAGACACTTTGACCCTGTTGATGTGTAAGCCACTTGCATGGATGGATGCTTGCTGCCGGTTTCCTCCAAAATGGAATGACTGAATCTTTGTGTAACCTAGGTTACTAGGCCCTAACCATGAGACTAAAAGAAGGCAAGAGTTAAACAAAGGATTAACAGTAGTTTTATTAATGTCAGATTAATATTCCTCTTGAAAACTGAAATAGTGCACTGTCGTGCAATAAATAGACCTAAATCTTTCATTTTGAAGGTTGTTTATTTTCATTTTGATTTGTGACTGTAGTTATTTTCCATTATTTGCATAAGTCCAGGTGACATTTGAGTGAAATAGCCCTTTAATTGGTGTCCATGTGATACATGCATGATAAAAGTAACCAGCCAATCAGGTTTCAGCCTGGCTGCATGATTTGCTAGCACAGTAGTTGTGCTTCATATTTTTGCCTGTTTGGCAAGGATATACATTTTTGTTGATATATGTCGAGTTTGCCTTGGACAGACGAGGATTTGGCTGTTGTATGCAGTGCTAAGTCGACGGAGATGTAAGTTTATCTCATGTTACCTTGTGTTTGCTAGTGATAGTGAATTACCTGCATAAAATGGTCGGAATTTAATAATTGTGAGAAGCTAGATGTTAAATTAATACTGATTTTATTCCCATGTCACCTGGCTCTGCAAAAGTGGATGGATAACTGGGTTTTGTGAGTCGTGGTTTTTCACCAGCTAGGAGAATTGACCCTTCTGGTGAGTAAATCTTATTGTTATTCCTGTAAATGAATTAATTGAATCCGACCTCTATTAACTGTCAATTGGTGAATAAACTGACAGGTTTTTTGGTGTTCCAATGTGATTTTTTTTAACATGATTGAGCTACCTAAATTTCCCGCTGTGTGTGTGTTTTTTCTAAGCGGCAACCTCCAGTCCTGAGCTGTGAGGCCTATGAGGAAGTACCAAAAACACTTCCTCGCAGTTGCAATTCTTCGATTTACAGATTGAGGCTGGCTGCAGAGGAGAGCAAGTTAGATTGACCCTCATGTTAAAATGCAGTCCAGTCCAGTTTTACAGTAGAAATGAACATGTACAGCCTGGTTCTAAAGATGCCTCTATTCTCAAAACCGTTCCATGACAACTCTGAGGGGGGTGAATTTTTTTATATCTCACTCGTTTAAGTTTTGAAAATTCTGCATAATTGAGGGCGCTCCACTTTGAGTGACAGGTGACGTAGCTGTCCGTCACTAGCCGCTAGCTGTCTATTACCGCAGCTAATTCACTGGAAACTGTTGGCTGTCGGAGAGTTTTACATGCAAACATCAGACAAATAACACCACTTGCTGTGTGATGAGCTGTACCACTGCTGCACAAGAAGCCCATGCTCCAGTTTGTTTGGTGAGTGATATTCTCGTTTTATGTTATCTTATATTAGCAATTATTAGCATCCACAGTAGTTTGTTAGCTTACGTTAATAGCCAGCTAATGCTGCCTTCGATGCTAACAGGAGCGAATGAAAGGAGATATTATTAGGGCCTCGGGGCAATCGCACCGAGCACTGGTCCCATACAGCAATAGCTGTAGGGACCAGTACTGTTATACTGTGGATTTCTTCCCGCTACTAGTCCTACAACTTGAAGAGTTGCAGGACAAATTATACATCAAAACGTGCGGTTTGATTGGGATCGGTGTGCTATTACTTTTCTCTACAGAATATGAATTTTTTAGAAAAACTGCCCAAAATTTTGTATGAAATGAATGGGACGGCCGAAAGAAAATGAGCGAAAAAGAACAATAATTGGAGATTTTCAAACGTCTACTTCTCCGGCATAATTTCAGCTAGAGACTCCATTTAAACTTTAAACAGTAGACACAAGTCTTGTGTATTGGTGTATTAATCCACGTTTCGATAGGTCATATAGTTTTTTATCAATCCCTGTTCAATGACCATGATCATTTTTGTAGAAATTCTGAGATTATAATGGGTGTGTATTGCACGGAATGTTTGTGTCACAGTGTGTGATGTCATCGCTCAGAGTGTAGAGGGAGAGAAACATTGTCAAAAAATAAATTTGAAAACTGCGCTCCAGGCCGCAAATTCCACTCTACAGAAATAATTTATACATAGAAACGTAGGAAAATTTGTCTTCTCACTCACAATCCTCTGGTAAAGCTGTCAGAGTTATAGTTTTGGTGTACGACGCATAGATGCGCCACCAACACCACTAACAGCCTCATTGGGTCCCATATTAAAAACGCAGGGAGATTTCGGAAAAGGGGAGATGGAACAGTTTTTTTAGATCACTCTAACAAAGCTATTTTTTCATTTTTCTTAAAAAAAAAAATATGTAGACGTTCAGGAAGAACGTGGTGGCGCGTCTGGTCTACAACCAGCCAAAAAGGTCACATGTCACACCGCTGCTCATCGAGGTCCAGTGGATACCTGTTGCAGCCTGCATCAAATTCAGATCTAAAATATAAAACTGTGCTTATCTGGTTGTGTCCATTGTCTTTGATTACATATTTCTGTTCAATTCATTCCTGCCTGACCACAGAAATCTCAAGACTTCCGGTGTAGTGACTGATGGAGTAGGACACGCCTCTCTGAGCTCCTGCAACAACCTTCACAAATTCTATTTTAGGCACACTTTTTCTCTCTTTTTTCGGTCTGTGTTTTCCCCACCACCATAATCTGAACTCTACGCCGACCTCTTACTGATCAAAATGCCTCAAAAAGCTAAACAAACTTTACAACCTCCGCAGCCTACTCCGCCCGCCGCATCCCCGCCTGCTGCATCCCCGCCTGCTGCATCCCCGCCTCGCGGTGGCTCCAGCTCCTGCTCCTGCTCTCACACCTGGATTCCACTGGATGCGTAACGGCTGCAGATCCGTCGTCGGAGCCGTTACGCAACCATTATAATCAATGTGTGAGATTCCACCGACTGCAGATCCGCTGCGTAATGAGTCCGACAACACATGGCCATCCGACAGCCCTTGCAACACTTGCGCAGAGCTTCTATTTTTGTCGGACGACGGAGCACTACGCATAAATTCAGCACAGAGCAGATCGTTCGGGACAGGAAGTCTTGCACAGACACAAAATAAAACACCGGTATATTTTCAAAATAAAATACCTCAGGTTCGCTAACGAGGTCGGCCGGCTCGTTAACAAGCCGGCCGACCTCATTAGCGCTCATTAAGACAGAGTCGCTGGATTTGTCTCCAGTCATTAACGAGGAGATGTTGATTATCTTCCAGTTATATCAATTGATTAGGCGTGAATTCGCGAGATCTCGTGCGTCCTCGGGACTCTGCTGTCGGCAACAGCTCCGACACAGACGGATCCGGTGGGTGTTGACGGACTGCGTAGATACGCAGCCGTTGCGGACAGATCCATGTCGGAGTCGTTACGCATCCAGTGGAATCCAGGCGTTATGGAGCCGCAGGCGGCACTCCTCACCCCGACTTCAAGGCCGAGCTGCTCTCGTCACTCCGGGTTGAGATGGCAGCTATTTTTAAAACCGAGCTTCAAGCGGCCTTTGACAAAATTTGTCAAACATCAAGACTGAGCTACGGGCAGTGAAGTCGGAGTTATCTGACAGCATTACAAACATTCAGTCTGATGTATGCGCTCTGAAGGGCACCGTTGGTGAAATGGAAGCGTTGCTTTCCTCCTGCACTGACGACATCACTACCTTACAAGCTAAAGTGGAGCGTCTGTCAACAGAAATGATAAGATTGGACAATAAATGCGACGATTTGGAGGCAAGATCTCAGCGCAATAATATACGGTTAGTGGGAATCCCTGAGGATTTTTTCACCTCTTCTACTGCTACAGCTATTTCCTCTCTGCTCAAGGAGGCACTGAAGCTCGAGAAGGAGCCTCTCGTGGACCGCGCTCATCACACTCTCCAGCTGAAGCCGAAACCCGGTGACCGTGCCCGCCCCATTGTCGCTCGCCTACATTACCATGTGGACTGTGTTGACATATTACGCCGCGCCAGGGCTCAGCAACGGATCAAGATTGGAGACATGAGTTTCTCTATCTTCCCCGACCACACTCCGAGGACGGCTCGTGCTCGAGCCGCCTTCAATGATGTCCGGCGCCAGCTCCGTGAGATACCGGGGATACGTTTTGGGCTGCTCTACCCGGCGCGCCTCCGGGTTACACACAGCGGTGCAGAGAAGGAGTTTAAATCACCAGAGGAAGCCAGCGCATTCATCAGGTCGCTGGACGCATAAGGGGAAAACATACACCACACTGATGTAATAATTAATTATTAATTATTAGTTTTTCAATTTATATGGACGTGTTTCACGTCTTTACGGGTTGTGTTTTGTTTTCTTTTTCTTTTCACCCTTCAGTGGTTCTCAGTTTAACTTGGACTTGATTAGTGCCTTGTTGCCAAATGTTGCTAGCTTTGCTGGAGCTCAAACCGAAGCCTGACTGTTACTATTAGTCTAAAAGCCGTAAGCATTTGTTATAGGGATGTAACTCCTTGTGGAGTTTGCACTAGGTTCTCCATCGTTTGGGGGTGGGGTCGTGGTTAGTGCTATATGGGGGTGGGGGGCCTGTGTTCTGAAAGTGTTTCTGTGTTTTTTGTTTTTTTTTCTCTCTTTTTAATTTTTTTTTCTCCTCTCCTTTTCTCTTTTTTTCTTCTTTCTTCTTCTTGGGGGTTCCACATTCAGTCTATTTCTATGTCCAAGAACATGAGAAATGGCCTCAATTCCTACTGCTTCTGATACCCCACAGATTGGGTCTTCTGTGAGATTTTTGAGCTGGAATATTAAAGGCATGGGGAGTCCAATTAAGAGATCTAGGATATTTGCGCATTTGAAACGTCTTAAAGCTGATCTAGTGTTTCTACAAGAAACCCACATGCGCACCAAAGATCAGGTCAGACTTAAATGTCCTTGGGTTTCTTTGGTATTTCACTCAAATTTCAATTCTAAAGCCAGGGGGTTTGCTATTTTAATTGGTAAGTCAATTCAGTATTCACCTTCTAAGGTTATATCAGACAAAAATGGCAGATACTTAATTGTTACAGGTACACTATTCAATGTTCCCATTTTATTAGTTAACATATATGCCCCCAATTTCGATGATCTGCATTTTATGAATAAGCTTTTTGAATGTCTTCCCTCATTCCCTCAATAATAATCTCCTTATAATTGGAGGGGACATGAATTGTGTAATCAATCCCAATTTAGATCGCTCTAACCCGCGCACTTTGACCCCATCATTAATGTCAAGGTCTCTTTCGGATTTCATGTCCAAAAATGGTTGCATTGATCCTTGGAGATTTTACAACCCTCACACCAAGGAATATTCATTATTTTCACAGATGCATCAGTCTTTCTCTCGGATTGACTATTACTTTATTGATTCTAAACTAATTTCTAAAGTACTTACTGTTAATTACCACCCTATTGTTATTTCTGGCCATGCCCCTCTTTCTTTAGACATTCAGTTTTACTCACAACCCCGGTACCCTACACCTTGGAGGTTCAATATGTGATGAGTAGGGCTCTCCCCTTCCTCTTGCCAGTGCAGCCACACCCCTTAATCAACCCAACTGATAGCAGGTGAGTGCTAATCACCACAGTCCCTTTTTAAATGTAGCTGCAAGCAGCCTGCAGCAGGCTGGCCTTGCTCTCTCTACCTACCGTCCTGGTGGAGCAATATTGTCCCGGAAGGATCAGAGCTATATGTGGACGCAGTGGCTGCTCTCCTCCCCTCCTTGTGCTGTGTAGCACATAGTGCATTTGTATTCCAGATCACATAGGAATGAGATGATGATGGTGATTGCTGCATGACCTAATTGCTGTAAGACAATTGCCAAGGAGGAGCTCTGACCTACTGCTGTTTTTGTCCCTGTTTAATTTACTTTGTATATTTTTGGGGTTATTTTGCTTTAGTATACTACCTGTGAGTGATTTTTATATAGTTGTTGGTGCCAGTACAGGTGGGCGGCCATATTTCTGTAGGCGGTGAGTCACATGGTGGAGGTTTTCCTTTTTGTCTGCTTCTCCCCTGCCTGTGTTTGGCATGTATAATTTATGGCATTTTGCATGATTATTTTGACTTTGTGTGAAACTTATCACTCGCGTGTCTTTTGTGTTGCAGTGCGTTTGACTTCCCTTTATCCCGGCCTGGTGGTGGTTCCCCCTTCCCCTCACTCACTCCCTCCTGCAGACTTCCCTGACACCCCCTCCCTTGTACTGGTAGCCATTTTAGCTTGTCACTGTTGCGCATTTTTAAGTATTGTGTGCATTATTTTATATCGAAATAAAATCTCATCTATTTGTCTATACCTGGAAACGCACTTCTCTGCTCCTCCTTTTTATTAAGAACCGAGGTAGTAAATGTGTATTTCCCTGGGTGAAACTCCCAGGGTGGCGTTGTCATATCCAGTGTCAGGGGCTTATAGTTGCCCCGGTCACATTTTGGCGTTGTCGGCAGGATTTGTAAAGCAGAGACGTGTCCTTCTAGTATATTCACTCACAGGACATAATTTGTTTTTTGTTTTCATGATGTACATTTTGCTTTAGTTGGTTTAAAGAAAATTAGTTTTTTTTTTCTTTTTGGGACAAAAACAGCAGTTTGACTAGAATTCTACTCGGAGACACTTCTTCTGGGAAAGAATCTTCATTCCTGCTCTGGACTTTGCTCCCCGCTGTCAATCCAGGACATTGACTCTGTTTCATAGATATGGAGGACGAACCGCAGGATTTGCGGGACGTGGTGATCCAGCTCAGAGCTCAAAATGAACAGCTTAGACAGGAACTGTCTGCATCACAAGCTCGCCCTCCAAGCTCTGTTTCTGGCTCCTCTTGGCCCTCTGTCCCTTCTGGGTCTGCTGGCCCTCCTGGTACAGTCCCTGAACGCCTCCTCTACGTGCCCAGAGAGAGGAAGTGCCCTGTGTTTAGTGGGAATGTGGGTATGGGTATAGTAGAATGGGTTAGAGAGGTTCGGGCTAGCATGAGAGCTAGGCACCTGGCTCCAATAGATCAGGCATACTTTATTTATGATCATTTGACAGGGCCTGCCAAAGATGAGATAAAGTATAGGCCTAAACAAGATCGTGAGGACCCAGAAAAGGTTTTGTCTATACTGCATGAAGTGTATGGATGTCCACTGTCTTATGTTGCTTTGCAGAAGGATTTCTTCTCTAGAAAACAGCTTGAGGCTGAGTCATTACAAGAATACTCCCATGCTTTATTTGAGCTTATGGAAAAAATAATGAGAAATGCCCCCCAGGCCCTACCTAACTCTGCCATTCTATTGCGAGATCAGTTTGTTGAACATGTTAATGATCCAGATCTCCGTAGGACTTTAAAACAGATTGTTCGTGCCAAGCCAGCAGCTACCCTCCTAGATGTGCGAGGTGAGGCGATCAGATGGGAGAGGGAAGGTAGACAACCAGAAGGTAGGCCACGCAGCTTTTCAGTCCCCTCTATCTGTGCCACCCATACTTTTAGGGTGTCAGATCAGAACATTGTGCCACCTCAAACTGATTTGTCTGAGATAAAAGAGATGCTAAAGAACCACCAAGAACAGCTTAATAAACTTTCTGCACACCTTCTGCAGCTACAGACCCCTCCCATGCGGTCCCGGCCTCCTAATAGTGGTCCTCTGATCTGTAGGCGCTGCCAACAGCCAGGGCACTTTGCTAGCGATTGTGACAATGAAAGGGTCCCTTCTCAGCAACAGCGCCCCCAGTCACGTCCCATACAAAGGTCAGCTGTACAGAATCAGCTGTCGGAAAACTAGCGCCCTCTGTTTTGCAGAGCCACAAATCAGAAGGGGGCGTTGCAGGCTCAGATCATACAGTAGATGAACAGTTTATCTCTCAACTTGTAAGTCCTTGTCCCCATGTCACAGTGCGTATGGGGGAAGTGAAGGTGAATTGTCTGCTTGATACCGGATCCATGGTCTCTACCATCAGGGAGTCATTTTTCCTTCAGCATTTTAGCAACTCTCCTAATGCATGCCACTGGTTAGAACTCAAAGCGGCTAATGGGCTTCGCATTCCATATGTGGGGTATGTAGAGCTAGATGTTGCGGTATTGGGTAAAGTCATTGCCAAGAGGGGGATTCTTATTGTAGAGGACCCCCCTGGGTCCTCCCCAGAGACTGATGTCCCGGGCATACTGGGCATGAATGTAATACAGCCATGCTATGCAGAGTTGTTTGGTCAGTATGCTTCATCCCTGTTCGATATCCCCCTCGTGAAAGACGCCCCCATGACGTGGAGGAGGGCCCTCCAGGAGTGCCATGAGGCTCGGCTCAAGAGGCCAGCACGTGACAGCGGAGTTGCCAGGGTGAGGGGTAGGCATCCGATTCACATACCTGGGGGGACAATTAAGTTGGTGGCAGCAACCTGTTCTCACAAATGTTTTCCGTCATCTCAGGCTTTATTTGAACCTTTGGCCAACCACGATGCCCTCCCCTCAGGTTTGTTAGTGTCCCCTGCCATGGTCACAGTGCATTATGGCACTGCATACATCCCAGTGGTGAATGTTGGTGCTACTGATGCTAAACTTTACCCCCGTTGCGCTCTAGGGATGCTGAACCAGGCCCAGATAGTGAGTTTACCCACAGGCATCAGCGAGGTCCCCAAGGAGCCAGAGGGATTGTATACCACGGCCACTGTGAGTTCCCAGGCAGGGCAGGTGAGCAACATTTCTGACACTGTAGAGTCCCTTGACCTAGGTAATGTTCCAGAGGCAGAGCAGGCTAAGATAAGGTCTTTGTTAACAAAACATCAGTCTGTCTTTTCTGCATTTGAAGGGGATCTGGGGTGTACTAATCTCATTGAACATGAGATCCCACTGCTGGACGATGTGCCTGTGAGACAGAGGTTTAGGAGAATCCCCCCCTCAGACTATGATGGTGTTAAGGCCCATATTAACCAGCTCTTAGAGGCCCAGGTGATCAGAGAGAGTTGCAGTCCCTATGCTTCCCCCATAGTCCTTGTGAAGAAAAAAAATGGCAGCCTGCGGATGTGCGTGGATTATCGTCAGCTCAATAGCAAGACACGCAGGGATGCTTTCCCTCTTCCCCGGATAGAGGAGTCTCTGGATGCTCTGTCTGGGGCACAGTGGTTCTCAACCATGGATCTGGCAAGTGGCTACAACCAGGTACCTGTAGCCGAGAAAGACAAGGCAAAAACAGCTTTCTGCACACCTTTCGGCCTTTTTGAATTCAACCGCATGCCCTTCGGCCTCTGTAATGCACCAGGTACATTTCAGAGGCTGATGGAGCGAATCTTTGGCCCTCAGCACTTTCAGACACTGTTATTATATCTGGATGATGTGATTGTGTTCTCCTCCACAGTAGAAGAGCATCTGGAGCGCCTTGACACAGTGCTGACTCGTCTTCAACATGAGAACCTGAAAGTGAAGTTGGAAAAATGCTTTCTTCCGTCCAGAGGTAAACTATCTTGGTCACGTGATCTCCAAAGAGGGGGTGGCCACAGACCCTGGAAAGATCTCAGCAGTATCAAATTGGCCGAGGCCAACAGGTGTGAAAGAGTTGAGGTCATTTTTAGGTTTCTGCAGTTATTACAGACGATTTGTGGGGGGATTTGCGAAGATTGCTACCCCTCTGCATCGCCTGGTTACTGAAATGACAGACCCTCACACAAAAAGAGCATCTCGGAAAGTAATTGGGGAACTTTGGACTGAGCAATGTGAGGAAAGCTTCCAGAACCTTAAGGCCAGATTGGTTAGTGCCCCTGTATTGGCCTATGCTGACTTTTCTCTGCCTTTCATTCTAGAAGTGGATGCCAGTCTCAGTGGATTGGGGGCCGTGCTGTCGCAGGAGCAGAATGGTAAAGTGAGGCCGATAGCATACGCCAGCAGGGCCCTGACCCAGTCAGAGAGGAACATGCCCAACTACAGCTCCATGAGACTTGAATTCCTGGCCCTGAAATGGGCCATGACTGAAAAGTTTCGGGAGTATTTGCTGGGTCAAAAGTGTGTGGTTTGGACTGACAACAATCCACTCAGTCACCTGAACACTGCAAAATTGGGGGCCACCGAACAGCGGTGGGCGGCCCAGTTAGCAGCATTTGACTTTTCCATCCGGTACCGTTCAGGCCGCTCTAATACTAATGCTGACTCCCTCTCTAGGCAACACCAAAGCGCTAACCTACCCCTAGATCTGGGGACAGTCCTCCCTGGCACGGCCCTCCCGGAGTCCCTGAGGAACAAAAAAGCTAAACAGCCACTGCAGGTAACGCAGCTGTCGATGTCTGTCCTCCCCTCTTACACTTCAACCCATCTTCTCACCCTTCAGCAGGCAGAGCCGGTGTTGGGGCCCTTCCTCCAGTTTTGGCGCCGTAACTCTATTCCTGACAAGACGGAACGTCAGGCCCTCTCTAAACCAGTTCGGGAACTGGTACGTCAATGGAATCGAGTGGTGGAGAAAGAGGGGCTTCTGTATCGCCGCATCCTCCGCCCAGATGGTGGGGAAGAAATCGACCAGCTGTTACTACCCGCCTCTTTGAGAGAAGAAGTCCTCCAACAATTGCACCAGGGGCATGGACATCAGGGAGTGGAGAGAACCACCAACCTGGTCAGACAGCGGTGTTATTGGCCAGGTTTGTATAAGGACGTGAAGGACTGGTGTCAGAAGTGTGACCGTTGCATCCTGGCCAAACCGGTACACCCTGCTGTGAGAACACCCATGGGTCATCTGCTGGCTTCCCGACCAAACCAGATCCTAGCCATTGACTTTTCCCTATTAGAACGTTCTCATGATGGCAGAGAACAAGTTCTAATCATGACAGACGTCTTTTCCAAATTCACCCAAGCTGTACCTACCCGTGACCAGAAAGCGTCAACTGTGGCAGGAGTACTGGTCCGGGAATGGTTTTATAGGTTCGGGGTGCCAGCACGAATACATTCCGATCAAGGCCGTAACTTTGAGAGCCACCTAATCCAGCAGCTTTGCTGTTTCTATGGCGTACAGAAGACTCATACCACACCATACCACCCTCAGGGAAATGGCCAGTGCGAAAGGTTCAACAGGACCCTACATGGCCTGTTGCAAACCCTCCCACCTGATAAGAAAATGGATTGGCCCACCTACCTGCCGCATGTGACCTTCTCCTATAACACCACTGCCCATCAAACCACGGGTGAGTCACCACATCTCTTAATGTTTGGTCAGGAACCCCAACTCCCTGTTGATTTTCTCCTTGGCAGGATTCAGGATCCGATCAGAGGTACGGTCAGTGATTGGTTGCGGGAACATCAAAGGCGACTCCAGACTGCCTTCGATGGTGCCAAAGAGCGAATTCAAGCAGCGGCTCGCCTCAGGAAGGAACGGAACGACCAACAGGTAGTCGGTGACAGTCTGACTGAGGGTGAAGTGGTCTACTTGCGAGACAACAGTGCTCGAGGCAGAGTGAAACTCCAGGACGCTTGGGGTCCCAGGAAGTACCAAGTCATTAAGACCCCCTCTAATGGCGGGGCCGTATATGCAATCGCACCTCTGGATGCCCCAGGAAATGTTAAACATGTCCACCGAACCTTGTTGCGACCAGCTCCACCAACCACTCCACTTCCTCTGGAGCCGCAACCTGTGGAACCAGTGGGCCCCTCTGCTAGTGGAAGTGAAGAACCCAGTGGTGAGTGGTGGATCATTCCTCAATCGGTGACAATTATTCATGATGCCCCTGCTTCTCCTCCGCAGCCACTCTCAGCGGCGGAGCCTGTTGCCACTGCCCCTCCAGCAAACATGGAGACTGACGATCCCATGGAGGGGCCTAGTAGGCCCCCCCTTCGCAGAACTCAGCGTGAGACAGCAGGGAGGCACACAAATCCCTATCATCTTCCCGTGACAGTGGGGAGAAGAGGGACTGGGGCTGCAAACTCTCGGGTCCCTGGGTCTTGTAATAGGATTTCTGCCATCTCTAGGCTATGGAACTAATTCCCAATATGCCCTTTTTAGATTTGGTTATCGGCGGGACGCCAATAGAAAGCGGGGGGTAGATTGTGATGAGTAGGGCTCTCCCCTTCCTCTTGCCAGTGCAGCCACACCCCTTAATCAACCCAACTGATAGCAGGTGAGTGCTAATCACCACAGTCCCTTTTTAAATGTAGCTGCAAGCAGCCTGCAGCAGGCTGGCCTTGCTCTCTCTACCTACCGTCCTGGTGGAGCAATATTGTCCCGGAAGGATCAGAGCTATATGTGGACGCAGTGGCTGCTCTCCTCCCCTCCTTGTGCTGTGTAGCACATAGTGCATTTGTATTCCAGATCACATAGGAATGAGATGATGATGGTGATTGCTGCATGACCTAATTGCTGTAAGACAATTGCCAAGGAGGAGCTCTGACCTACTGCTGTTTTTGTCCCTGTTTAATTTACTTTGTATATTTTTGGGGTTATTTTGCTTTAGTATACTACCTGTGAGTGATTTTTATATAGTTGTTGGTGCCAGTACAGGTGGGCGGCCATATTTCTGTAGGCGGTGAGTCACATGGTGGAGGTTTTCCTTTTTGTCTGCTTCTCCCCTGCCTGTGTTTGGCATGTATAATTTATGGCATTTTGCATGATTATTTTGACTTTGTGTGAAACTTATTGCGTGTCTTTTGTGTTGCAGTGCGTTTGACTTCCCTTTATCCCGGCCTGGTGGTGGTTCCCCCTTCCCCTCACTCACTCCCTCCTGCAGACTTCCCTGACACCCCCTCCCTTGTACTGGTAGCCATTTTAGCTTGTCACTGTTGCGCATTTTTAAGTATTGTGTGCATTATTTTATATCGAAATAAAATCTCATCTATTTGTCTATACCTGGAAACGCACGTCTCTGCTCCTCCTTTTTATTAAGAACCGAGGTAGTAAATGTGTATTTCCCTGGGTGAAACTCCCAGGGTGGCGTTGTCATATCCAGTGTCAGGGGCTTATAGTTTCCCCGGTCACAAATATATTACTTCTTTCAGATGATAAGTTTAATAAATTCATTGCAGCTAAAATTGATGATTTTATTGCTATAAATAAAAATGACACGGACCCAGTCTCATGCTCACTGCTCTGGGAATCGTTAAAAGCATACCTACGGGGACAAATTATCTCGTACTCCGCCCATTTGAACAAGTCCCGTAAAGCCAAATTGCAAGAACTCTCTATGAATATCACTAAATTAGACCAACAACTTGCTACCTGCCCCTCTCCCACTTTACTTAAACAACGGGTTGAGCTACAGACTGAATTTGATTTTATCACCACTAATGATGCAGAGCGACTTCTCTTACGATCACGCGCCACATATTATGAACATGGTGATAAGGCAAGCCGGCTTCTAGCTCATCAGATACGCCGCTAGGCAGCTTCACGTATGATTCCCCAGATAAAAGATTCTTCAGGCACTTTGCATAGAGATCCCACCACCATTAATTCTGTTTTTCACTCATTCTATTCCTCCTTATATAAGTCTGAATCTCCACCCGACACTACTGAAATGAGCTCGTTCTTAGAGCCTCAATTTCCCAGTGATAAATCCAGATTCTGCTAAAAAACTTGACTCACCATTAACAGTAGAAGAAATTATTCTCGCTATGAGAAACATGCAAAATAACAAAGCTCCTGGCCCTGACGGATTCCCAGTTGAGTTTTTTAAGAGATTTCAGGATAAACTGTCCCCATTATTGCATGCTGTGTATAAGGAATCGCTACAACATGGTACTCTCCCTCCCACTTAAGACAAGCCTCCATAAGTCTCCTCTTAAAAAAAGAAAAGGATCCGGTTCTCTGCAGCTCCTACAGACCCCTCTCATTAATAAATGTAGATGCTAAGATCCTAGCGAAAGCTCTGGCCAATCGCCTAGAAAATATTGTACCAACTATTGTTTCACCTGAGCAAACTGGATTTGTTAAGGGGCGGCAGCTGTTCTTTAATATCTGTACTCTTCTAAATATTATCTACTCTAAAACTAACACAGCAACACCTGAAGTAGTGATCTCGGTTGACGCTGAGAAAGCATTCGACAGGGTTGAATGGGACTATTTATTCACTGTACTAAAGAAATTTGGGCTGGGAAATGTGTTCATTTCGTGGATACGTCTCCTTTATACATCTCCACAAGCTAGTATCTTCACCAATAACATCCAATCTAGTTTTTTAACTCTTGCCCGTGGCACCAGGCAGGGTTGTCCTTTATCTCCCTTATTATTTGCACTAGCTATAGAGCCCTTGTCAACTTTTCTGAGGTCCTCTTCCATTTTTACTGGGATTTCACGATTGGGCACTGAATTTATCTGAATTTAGAAATCACTTTATGCTGATGATTTATTGCTGTATGTCTCAGATCCTGTCCTTTCCATCCCAACAATTTTATCAACTCTTCAGAGTTTTGGATCATTCTCAGGCTAAGAGTAAATATTTCTAAAAGTGAATGCTACCCTGTCAATGCTTCAGCATCACAGCTCAAACAGTCTGACATCCCTTTTAAATTTAGCCAGTCTGGCTTTAAGTATCTAGGGATCAATGTAACCAGAATGCTTAATTCTCTATTTTCTGCTAATTTCCTGCCTTTAATGTCTAAAATTAAATCTGACCTCCAAAGATGGGGAAGCTTACCTCTCTCGTTAATTGGAAGAATTAATGCAGTCAAAATGAACATTTTGCCCAAATTTCTATTTTTGTTCCACTGTCTCCCACTTTTTCTCCCAAAACAGTTCTTTAAAACAATTGATCAAACTATTTCTCATTTCCTATGGTGTGGAAAGGCACCCAGGATCCGCAAATCCACACTTCAGAGATGTAAATTCAATGGCGGATTGTCACTTCCAAATTTTCAATTGTATTATTGGGCAGCACATATCCACAAGATTTCGTTTTGGTTCAAATCAGTTGATCTGCCATGGTGTGATTTAGAGGCGCGGTCATGTGTTTCATCCTCTCTAACTGCTTTACTTACCTCTTCTATTCCATGCAACCTCTCTGACTTTACAAATAACCAAGTGGTTCGTTCCACACTAAAATTTGGTATCAATTTAGGAGGCACTTCAAATATAAGTCAGCATCTACTTTGGCTCCTTTATTGAGGAATCATTTATTTCGACCTGCATTTACAGATTCAACCTTTTTTGCATGGCATAATAAGGGCCTGAAATGTTTTAAAGACCTTTACAAGGATGGTATTTTTCGTAGCTTTACAGATCTCTCAGGAGAATTTCATCTCCCACCCTCTCATCTTTTTCGCTACTTTCAAATTAGACACTGTGCTAACGGTTTGTTTCCAGTTTTTCCCTCATTACCACCAAGTCTACAGTGGGAGGAGCTTCTAAGCCACGACCCACTTCATAAGTCACTCATCTCTAAAGTTTATAATGAACTCCTGTCTTTTGATTGCTCACCAGTTACCAAAGTCAAGGCTGCTTGGGAACAAGTGGCTCAATGATACCATGTCTTTTCTAAAGCTGGAGAAGATAATAGGTAATAGGTAATTCTGATAAATTCTATAACAAGTGGCTTCCCTTTTTAAGATTCTTTCACTCTCTTCACTCTATACCTACTGATTGATGGACCCCCACCTCCTCTCTTTGTTTTTCTTCTTATCTTTATCATTATTATTATTATTTATTTATTTGTTTATTTTCTCTTTTCTCCTGTCTTTTGGCTTCCCTTGTATTTTGTCTACACCCTGTGTAGCTAAAACACTTATTTAATTATTACATACAAGAATCCTCAGTTACTTATTTATTTATTATCATTACTTATTTATTTTTACGTTATTTTTTAATTTTTCATTTTAATTATTATTTTTTGATTTATACATTTTTTTGTTGTTCGTTTGTTAGTCACCCAATCATGTTCCTATTGGGCCATAAATATAAAATAAGAAAACATCCTAGGAGGCAGACTGTATGTCTTGCTCTTCATTCTTCATGATGCACAGTATTTCTATTGTATCGATATGTTTATATTTTCAATTGTGATGCGGATGTGATGTGATACTCCATGTAGTTATAACATTGGTTAACTGGTTCCTGTTGTAATGTGCCTTACCTCCTAATAGAAATATTGAGAAAAAAAAAAAAAGCAATCTCAAAAAATAGGTTTTCCAAAGTGTCCAGTATTCCCCATAAAGGTGTGATTGTCAATTCATGAAAAAGGGGTGGTCTTTGCCCATGAAGGCCAATCAGATGGTCCGTCAACAAGACTGTATACCCTATGGAGTGGGGAAAATGCACCACGTGTGTTGTGAGTTTTTGACCGGGTGCCTTTCAAACATCTATTTTTCCTGGGCATTCTTGTGCAGAGGCAATTTCATAGTCAATGAAGTTCTACTGAGACATGATTATTGCTAGTTGAAAACTTAAACCAATGCCCCGCCAGGATGACCTGAAATACAGTCAGCCAAGGCAATTTTTGTTAGTCTCTAAGGAGACTTGACAGAATGTATAAAAGCAAGCCCAATCTGTTCTTAATGGAAGACTAACATTATAAATTTTGCTGTCTTCTAAATTGATCTAGGTTATTGCTGAAACTATGCTCATCTGGTCGTCCGTCGTCTTTGATTACATATTTCTGTTCAATTAATTCCTGCCTGACCACAGAAATCTCAAAAATTAGGTTTCCCAAAGTGAACAGTATTCCCCATAAAGGTGTGATTGTCAGTTAATGAAAAAGGGGTGGTCTTTGCCCATGAAGGCCAATCAGATGGTCCGTCAACAAGACTGTATACCCAATGGAGTGGGGAAAATGCACCACGTGTGTTGTGAGTTTTTGACCGGGTGCCTTTCAAACATCTATTTTTCCTGGGCATTCTTGCGCAGAGGCAATTTCAGAGTCAATGAAGTTCTACTGAGAAGTGATTATTGCTAGTTGAAAACTTAAACCAATACCCCGCCAGGATGACTTGAAATATAGTCAGCCAAGGCCATTTTTGTTAGTCTCTAAGGAGACTTGACAGAATGTATAAAAGCAAACCCAATCTGTTCTTAATGGTAGACTGGTACTATCATTTTTCTCTGTCGTTGTATTTTTCGTATGTTATTGCTAAAACTGTGCTCTTCTGGTCGTCTTTGATTACATATTTTTGTTCAATTAACTTCTGCCTGACCACAGAAATCTCAAAAAACAGGTTTTCCAAAGTGTCCAGTATTCCCCATGAAGGTGTGATTGTCAATTCATGAAAAAGGGGTGGTCTTTGCCCATGAAGGCCAATCAGATGGTCCGTCAACAAGACTGTATACCCTATGGAGTGGGGAAAATGCACCACGTGTGTTGTGAGTGTTTGACCAGGTGCCTGTCAAACATCTATTTTTCCTGGGCATTCTTGCACAGAGGCAGTTTCATAGTAAATGAAGTTCTACTGAGACGTGATTATTGCTAGTTGAAAACTGAAACCAATACCCTGCCAGGATGACTTGAAATACAGTCAGCCAAGGCAATTTTTGTTAGTCTCTAAGGAGACTTTACAGAATGTATGAAAGCAAACCCAATCTGTTCTTAATGGTAGACTGGTACTATAGTTTTTCTCTGTCGTTGTATTTTTCGTATGTTATTGCTAAAACTGTGCTCTTCTGGTCGTCTTTGATTACATATTTTTGTTCAATTAATTTCTGCCTGACCACAGAAATCTCAAAAAATAGGTTTTTCAAAGTGTCCAGTATTCCCCATAAAGGTGTGATTGTCAATTCATGAAAAATGTGTGGTCTTTACCCATGAAGGCCAATCAGATGGTCCGTCAACAAGACTGTATACCCTATGGAGTGGGGACAATGCAACACGTGTGTTGTGAGTGTTTGACCGGGTGCCTTTCAAACATCTATTTTTTCTGGGCATTCTTGTGCAGAGGCAATTTCATAGTTAATGAAGTTCTACTGAGACGTGATTATTGCTAGTTGAAAACTTAAACCAATACCCCGCCAGCATGACTTGAAATACAGTCAGCCATGGCAATTTTTGTTAGTCTCTAAGGAGACTTTACAGAATGTATGAAAGCAAACCCAATCTGTTCTTAATGGTAGACTAACATTATAAATTTTGCTGTCTTCTAAATTGATCTAGGTTATTGCTGAAACTATGCTCATCTGGCCGTCCGTCGTCTTTGATTACATATTTCTGTTCAATTAATTCCAGCCTGACCACAGAAATCTCAAAAATTAGGTTTCCCAAAGTGAACAGTATTCCCCATGAAGGTGTGATTGTCAGTTAATGAAAAAGGGGTGGTCTTTGCCCATGAAGGCCAATCAGATGGTCCGTCAACAAGACTGTATACCCTATGGAGTGGGGAAAATGCACCACGTGTGTTGTGAGTTTTTGACCGGGTGCCTTTCAAACATCTATTTTTCCTGGGCATTCTTGCGCAGAGGCAATTTCATAGACGATGAAGTTCTACTGAGAAGTGATTATTGCTAGTTGAAAACTTATACCAATACCCCGCCAGGATGACTTGAAATATAGTCAGCCAAGGCCATTTTTGTTAGTCTCTAAGGAGACTTGACAGAATGTATAAAAGCAAACCCAATCTGTTCTTAATGGTAGACTGGTACTATCATTTTTCTCTGTCGTTGTATTTTTCGTATGTTATTGCTAAAACTGTGCTCTTCTGGTCGTCCATCGTCTTTGATTACATATTTTTGTTCAATTAATTTCTGCCTGACCACAGAAATCTCAAAAAATATGTTTTCCAAAGTGTCCAGTATTCCCCATACAGGTGTGATTGTCAATTCATGAAAAAGGGGTGGTCTTTGCCCATGAAGGCCAATCAGATGGTCCGTCAACAAGACTGTATACCCTATGGAGTGGGGAAAATGCACCACGTGTGTTGTGAGTGTTTGACCGGGTGCCTTTTAAACATTTATTTTTTCTGGGCATTCTTGTGCAGAGGCAATTTCATAGTCAATGAAGTTCTACTGAGACGTGATTATTGCTAGTTGAAAACTTAAACCAATACCCTGTCAGGATGACTTGAAATACAGTCAGCCATGGCAATTTTTGTTAGTCTCTAAGGAGACTTGACAGAATGTATGAAAGCAAACCCAATCTGTTCTTAATAGTAGACTGGTACTATAGTTTTTTCTGTTGTATTTTTCGTATGTTATTGCTAAAACTGTGCTCTTCTGTAGTGATGGCTGATCGAGGCTTTGTTGAAGCTTCGACACTTTATACAAAAGATGGTTCATTACTCAAAGCTTCAATGACACACAGTGCTCCAGTAGGACATCTAGTGGTCAATAAAATGAAGTGCAATCGAGACGTCTCATTGATTGGTTCATGCATTTGTTTTCAACTACACGACTGAATACAACAACAATGATGTTTTATAAGGCGTCCCGGTGGCTCACACCGGTAGAGCGCGTACCTCTGAGGTTGAGTGCTGCGGCGGACCCGGGTGCGAATCCGGCCTGAGGTCCCTTTTCACATGGGGCTGGCGCAAATACAGATTATATTATGGAATTTGGCAAATAATGTTTTGGGGTTCATTAGTAAAGAGGTTCATGGGTGGGTGGGGAAAGAGATTGTGCTTGAAAAACAGGGCAGTGACTGTGCTTGTGTCACTTGTTATGAATTTTTATTTAGAAACAACAGTTTTTCCACAGTTTTGGGATTCAAGCGGTTTCTTCTTTTCAATACAATTTCCCCAGCCTTGGAAATAACCTGTTCACACGGCACGGATGAGGCTGGGGTGCATAAGAAATGTTTAGCAACTTGATAAAGATTGGGATATACATTTTTGTGGTTTGCCCAGTATGTGAGCAGTTCTGAAGTTCTTTCTAGTGGAGGATCAGCGAGGTAGCGGTTCACTTCCACTGTTGGTGATTCGGTGACGTTCGAAGCACTTTGCTGCTTCGAACGTCACCGAATCACGTGACCAAACCAAGCCTCGGCACAGTGCTTCGGGACGTTTGCTTCATGAGCTACCGCGCATGTGTCGGAGCTTCAAGTGTCAGCGGACCATCACTACTCTTCTGGTCGTCTTTGATTACATATTTTTGTTCAATTCATTTCTGCCTGACCACAGAAATCTCAAAAAATAGGTTTTCCAAAGTGTCCAGTATTCCCCATAAAGGTGTGATTGTCAATTCATGAAAAAGGTGTGGTCTTTACCCATGAAGGCCAATCAGATGGTCCGTCAACAAGACTGTATACCCTATGGAGTGGGGACAATGCAACACGTGTGTTGTGAGTTTTTGACCGGGTGCCTTTCAAACATCTATTTTTCCTGGGCATTCTTGCGCAGAGGCAATTTCATAGTCAATGAAGTTCTACTGAGACGTGATTATTGCTAGTTGAAAACTTAAACCAATACCCCGCCAGGATGACTTGAAATATAGTCAGCCAAGGCAATTTTTGTTAGTCTCTAAGGAGACTTGACAGAATGCATAAAAGCAAACCCAATATGTTCTTAATGGTAGACTGGTACTATCATTTTTCTCTGTCGTTGTATTTTTCGTATGTTATTGCTAAAACTGTGCTCTTCTGGTCATCCATCGTCTTTGATTACATATTTTTGTTCAATTAATTTCTGCCTGACCACAGAAATCTCAAAAAATATGTTTTCCAAAGTGTCCAGTATTCCCCATAAAGGTGTGATTGTCAATTCATGAAAAAGGTGTGGTCTTTACCCATGAAGGCCAATCAGATGGTCCGTCAACCAGACTGTATACCCTATGGATTGGGGAAAATGCACCACGTGTGTTGTGAGTGTTTGACCGGGTGCCTTTCAAACATCTATTTTTTCTGGGTACTCTTGTGCAGAGGCAATTTCATAGTCAATGAAGTTCTGCTGAGACGTGATTATTGCTAGTTGAAAACTTAAACCAATACCCCGTCAGGATGACTTGAAATACAGTCAACCATGGCAATTTTTGTTAGTCTCTAAGGAGACTTGACAGAATGTATGAAAGCAAACCCAATCTGTTCTTAATGGCAGACTGGTACTATAGTTTTTTCTGTTGTATTTTTCGTATGTTATTGCTAAAACTGTGCTCTTCTGGTCGTCCGTCGTCTTTGATTACATATTTTTGTTCAATTAATTTCTGCCTGACCACAAAAATCTCAAAAAATATGTTTTCCAAAGTGTCCAGTATTCCCCATAAAGGTGTGATTGTCAATTCATGAAAAAGGGGTGGTCTTTGCCCATGAAGGCCAATCAGATGGTCCGTCAACAAGACTGTATACCCTATGGAGTGGGGAAAATGCACCACGTGTGTTGTGAGTTTTTGACCGGGTGCCTTTCAAACATCTATTTTTCTTGGGCATTCTTGCGCAGAGGCAATTTCATAGTCAATGAAGTTCTACTGAGACGTGATTATTGCTAGTTGAAAACTTAAACCAATACCCCGCCAGGATGACTTGAAATACAGTCAGCCAAGGCAATTTTTGTTAGTCTCTAAGGAGACTTTACAGAATGTATGAAAGCAAACCCAATCTGTTCTTAATGGTAGACTGGTACTATAATTTTTCTCTGTCGTTGTATGTTTTGTATGTTATTGCTAAAACTGTGCTTTTCTGGTCGTCCGTCGTCTTCGATTACATATTTCTGTTCAATTAATTCCTGCCTGACCACAGAAATCTCAAAAAATATGTTTTCCAAAGTGTCCAGTATTCCCCATACAGGTGTGATTGTCAATTCATGAAAAAGGTGTGGTCTTTACCCATGAAGGCCAATCAGATGGTCCGTCAACCAGACTGTATACCCTATGGAGTGGGGAAAATGCACCACGTGTGTTGTGAGTGTTTGAGCGGGTGCCTTTCAAACATCTATTTTTTCTGGGCATTCTTGTGCAGAGGCAATTTCATAGTCAATGAAGTTCTACTGAGACGTGATTATTGCTAGTTGAAAACTTAAACCAATACCCCGTCAGGATGACTTGAAATACAGTCAACCATGGCAATTTTTGTTAGTCTCTAAGGAGACTTGACAGAATGTATGAAAGCAAACCCAATCTGTTCTTAATGGTAGACTGGTACTATAGTTTTTTCTGTTGTATTTTTCGTATGTTATTGCTAAAACTGTGCTCTTCTGGTCGTCCGTCGTCTTTGATTACATATTTTTGTTCAATTAATTTCTGCCTGACCACAAAAATCTCAAAAAATATGTTTTCCAAAGTGTCCAGTATTCCCCATAAAGGTGTGATTGTCAATTCATGAAAAAGGGGTGGTCTTTGCCCATGAAGGCCAATCAGATGGTCCGTCAACAAGACTGTATACCCTATGGAGTGGGGAAAATGCACCACGTGTGTTGTGAGTGTTTGACCGGGTGCCTTTTAAACATTTATTTTTTCTGGGCATTCTTGTGCAGAGGCAATTTCATAGTCAATGAAGTTCTACTGAGACGTGATTATTGCTAGTTGAAAACTTAAACCAATACCCCGTCAGGATGACTTGAAATACATAGTGATGGGTCGGATCGTGCCGATGCTTCGGAGCGTGTGTCGAGAAATCCCGGAAGTCTTTGGTGGAGCGCGTATCGACGCTTGTGTTGTTTAGGGCGAGTGACGTCATTGATGACGTTCGAAGCCTCGGTGGTTGAGGAAATGGTTCGACTTGTGCACCCCTGCCTCCTCAGTCCCATGCGAACGAGTTTTTTCGAAAGCTGGAGAGGTTGTCTCCAAAATAGAAACCGACTGAGTCCAAGCACAGTGGAGAAATTGTTGTTTTTAAACTGCAATCAATAAAGTCACAAGCATCTCTGCCCCGTGCTTTGAAAACACTGTAACATTTTTAACAAACACCTCATGTCCTATTGGATTTATTTTATCATTGTCTGAAATGATGCTGGTAAAGTAAATAATAATGATTATTATATATTATTATTAATAATTACTAATACACTGCTATTAGCATTACCCACATATTAATCAAAACAACAGATAAATAAAATCCACACTATATCAAATTAAGGTGTTTTTATTTCTGTTGGCAGTGATTATTCCCATGCACCAAGAGGCCTCACAAACAGCTCAAAGGTCAATGACAATTTGGACCAGCAGGGGGTTTGTGAGCACATGAAGCCTCAAGATATGAACCTTTTCTCGAACCAGTTGGCTGGAAAGGTTCAAGGCTTCATGAGGCTTCATCTACCCATCACTAGAAATACAGTCAGCCATGGCAATTTTTGTTAGTCTCTAAGGAGACTTGACAGAATGTATGAAAGCAAACCCAATCTGTTCTTAATAGTAGACTGGTACTATAGTTTTTTCTGTTGTATTTTTCGTATGTTATTGCTAAAACTGTGCTCTTCTGTAGTGATGGCTGATCGAGGCTTTGTTGAAGCTTCGACACTTTATACAAAAGATGGTTCATTACTCAAAGCTTCAATGACACACAGTGCTCCAGTAGGACATCTAGTGGTCAATAAAATGAAGTGCAATCGAGACGTCTCATTGATTGGTTCATGCATTTGTTTTCAACTACACGACTGAATACAACAACAATGATGTTTTATAAGGCGTCCCGGTGGCTCACACCGGTAGAGCGCGTACCTCTAAGGTTGAGTGCTGCGGCGGACCCGGGTGCGAATCCGGCCTGAGGTCCCTTTTCACATGGGGCTGGCGCAAATACAGATTATATTATGGAATTTGGCAAATAATGTTTTGGGGTTCATTAGTAAAGAGGTTCATGGGTGGGTGGGGAAAGAGATTGTGCTTGAAAAACAGGGCAGTGACTGTGCTTGTGTCACTTGTTATGAATTTTTATTTAGAAACAACAGTTTTTCCACAGTTTTGGGATTCAAGCGGTTTCTTCTTTTCAATACAATTTCCCCAGCCTTGGAAATAACCTGTTCACACGGCACGGATGAGGCTGGGGTGCATCAGAAATGTTTAGCAACTTGATAAAGATTGGGATATACATTTTTGTGGTTTGCCCAGTATGTGAGCAGTTCTGAAGTTCTTTCTAGTGGAGGATCAGCGAGGTAGCGGTTCACTTCCACTGTTGGTGATTCGGTGACGTTCGAAGCACTTTGCTGCTTCGAACGTCACCGAATCACGTGACCAAACCACGCCTCGGCACAGTGCTTCGGGACGTTTGCTTCATGAGCTAGCGCGCATGTGTCGGAGCTTCAAGTGTCAGCGGACCATCACTACTCTTCTGGTCGTCTTTGATTACATATTTTTGTTCAATTCATTTCTGCCTGACCACAGAAATCTCAAAAAATAGGTTTTCCAAAGTGTCCAGTATTCCCCATAAAGGTGTGATTGTCAATTCATGAAAAAGGTGTGGTCTTTACCCATGAAGGCCAATCAGATGGTCCGTCAACAAGACTGTATACCCTATGGAGTGGGGACAATGCAACACGTGTGTTGTGAGTTTTTGACCGGGTGCCTTTCAAACATCTATTTTTCCTGGGCATTCTTGCGCAGAGGCAATTTCATAGTCAATGAAGTTCTACTGAGACGTGATTATTGCTAGTTGAAAACTTAAACCAATACCCCGCCAGGATGACTTGAAATATAGTCAGCCAAGGCAATTTTTGTTAGTCTCTAAGGAGACTTGACAGAATGCATAAAAGCAAACCCAATATGTTCTTAATGGTAGACTGGTACTATCATTTTTCTCTGTCGTTGTATTTTTCGTATGTTATTGCTAAAACTGTGCTCTTCTGGTCGTCCATCGACTTTGATTACATATTTTTGTTCAATTAATTTCTGCCTGACCACAGAAATCTCAAAAAATATGTTTTCCAAAGTGTCCAGTATTCCCCATAAAGGTGTGATTGTCAATTCATGAAAAAGGTGTGGTCTTTACCCATGAAGGCCAATCAGATGGTCCGTCAACCAGACTGTATACCCTATGGATTGGGGAAAATGCATCACGTGTGTTGTGAGTGTTTGACCGGGTGCCTTTCAAACATCTATTTTTCTTGGGCATTCTTGCGCAGAGGCAATTTCATAGTCAATGAAGTTCTACTGAGACGTGATTATTGCTAGTTGAAAACTTAAACCAATACCCCGCCAGGATGACTTGAAATACAGTCAGCCAAGGCAATTTTTGTTAGTCTCTAAGGAGACTTTACAGAATGTATGAAAGCAAACCCAATCTGTTCTTAATGGTAGACTGCTACTATAGTTTTTTCTGTTGTATTTTTCGTATGTTATTGCTAAAACTGTGCTCTTCTGGTCGTCCGTCATCTTTGATTACATATTTTTGTTCAATTAATTTCTGCCTGACCACAAAAATCTCAAAAAATATGTTTTCCAAAGTGTCCAGTATTCCCCATAAAGGTGTGATTGTCAATTCATGAAAAAGGGGTGGTCTTTGCCCATGAAGGCCAATCAGAGGGTCCGTCAACAAGACTCTATACCCTATGGAGTGGGGAAAATGCACCACGTGTGTTGTGAGTTTTTGACCGGGTGCCTTTCAAACATCTATTTTTCTTGGGCATTCTTGCGCAGAGGCAATTTCATAGTCAATGAAGTTCTACTGAGACGTGATTATTGCTAGTTGAAAACTTAAACCAATACCCCGCCAGGATGACTTGAAATACAGTCAGCCAAGGCAATTTTTGTTAGTCTCTAAGGAGACTTTACAGAATGTATGAAAGCAAACCCAATGTCTTCTTAATGGTAGACTGGTACTATAATTTTTCTCTGTCGTTGTATTTTTCGTATGTTATTGCTAAAACTGTGCTCTTCTGGTCGTCCATCGTCTTTGATTACATATTTTTGTTCAATTAATTTCTGCCTGACCACAGAAATCTCAAAAAATATGTTTTCCAAAGTGTCCAGTATTCCCCATACAGGTGTGATTGTCAATTCATGAAAAAGGGGTGGTCTTTGCCCATGAAGGCCAATCAGATGGTCCGTCAACAAGACTGTATACCCTATGGAGTGGGGAAAATGCACCACGTGTGTTGTGAGTGTTTGAGCGGGTGCCTTTCAAACATCTATTTTTTCTGGGCATTCTTGTGCAGAGGCAATTTCATAGTCAATGAAGTTCTACTGAGACGTGATTATTGCTAGTTGAAAACTTAAACCAATACCCCGTCAGGATGACTTGAAATACAGTCAACCATGGCAATTTTTGTTAGTCTCTAAGGAGACTTGACAGAATGTATGAAAGCAAACCCAATCTGTTCTTAATGGTAGACTGGTACTATAGTTTTTTCTGTTGTATTTTTCGTATGTTATTGCTAAAACTGTGCTCTTCTGGTCGTCCGTCGTCTTTGATTACATATTTTTGTTCAATTAATTTCTGCCTGACCACAAAAATCTCAAAAAATATGTTTTCCAAAGTGTCCAGTATTCCCCATAAAGGTGTGATTGTCAATTCATGAAAAAGGGGTGGTCTTTGCCCATGAAGGCCAATCAGATGGTCCGTCAACAAGACTGTATACCCTATGGAGTGGGGAAAATGCACCACGTGTGTTTTGAGTTTTTGACCGGGTGCCTTTCAAACATCTATTTTTCTTGGGCATTCTTGCGCAGAGGCAATTTCATAGTCAATGAAGTTCTACTGAGACGTGATTATTGCTAGTTGAAAACTTAAACCAATACCCCGCCAGGATGACTTGAAATACAGTCAGCCAAGGCAATTTTTGTTAGTCTCTAAGGAGACTTTACAGAATGTATGAAAGCAAACCCAATCTGTTCTTAATGGTAGACTGGTACTATAATTTTTCTCTGTCGTTGTATTTTTTGTATGTTATTGCTAAAACTGTGCTTTTCTGGTCGTCCGTCGTCTTCGATTACATATTTCTGTTCAATTAATTCCTGCCTGACCACAGAAATCTCAAAAATTAGGTTTCCCAAAGTGACCAGTATTCCCCATAAAGGTGTGATTGTCAGTTAATGAAAAAGGGGTGGTCTTTGCCCATGAAGGCCAATCAGATGGTCCGTCAACAAGACTGTATACCCTATGGAGTGGGGAAAATGCACCACGTGTGTTGTGAGTTTTTGACCGGGTGCCTTTCAAACATCTATTTTTCCCGGGCATTCTTGCGCAGAGGCAATTTCATAGTCAATGAAGTTCTACTGAGACGTGATTATTGCTAGTTGAAAACTTAAACCAATACCCCGCCAGGACGACTTGAAATACAGTCAGCCAAGGCAATTTTTGTTAGTCTCTAAGGAGACTTGACACAATGTATAAAAGCAAACCCAATCTGTTCTTAATGGTAGACTGGTACTATAATTTTTCTCTGTCGTTGTATTTTTCGTATGTTATTGCTAAAACTGTGCTCTTCTGGTCGTCCATCGTCTTTGATTACATATTTTTGTTCAATTAATTTCTGCCTGACCACAGAAATCTCAAAAAATATGTTTTCCAAAGTGTCCAGTATTCCCCATACAGGTGTGATTGTCAATTCATGAAAAAGGGGTGGTCTTTGCCCATGAAGGCCAATCAGATGGTCCGTCAACAAGACTGTATACCCTATGGAGTGGGGAAAATGCACCACGTGTGTTGTGAGTGTTTGACCGGGTGCCTTTTAAACATTTATTTTTTCTGGGCATTCTTGTGCAGAGGCAATTTCATAGTCAATGAAGTTCTACTGAGACGTGATTATTGCTAGTTGAAAACTTAAACCAATACCCCGTCAGGATGACTTGAAATACATAGTGATGGGTCGGATCGTGCCGATGCTTCGGAGCGTGTGTCGAGAAATCCCGGAAGTCTTTGGTGGAGCGCGTATCGACGCTTGTGTTGTTTAGGGCGAGTGACGTCATTGATGACGTTCGAAGCCTCGGTGGTTGAGGAAATGGTTCGACTTGTGCACCCCTGCCTCCTCAGTCCCATGCGAACGAGTTTTTTCGAAAGCTGGAGAGGTTGTCTCCAAAATAGAAACCGACTGAGTCCAAGCACAGTGGAGAAATTGTTGTTTTTAAACTGCAATCAATAAAGTCACAAGCATCTCTGCCCCGTGCTTTGAAAACACTGTAACATTTTTAACAAACACCTCATGTCCTATTGGATTTATTTTATCATTGTCTGAAATGATGCTGGTAAAGTAAATAATAATGATTATTATATATTATTATTAATAATTACTAATACACTGCTATTAGCATTACCCACATATTAATCAAAACAACAGATAAATAAAATCCACACTATATCAAATTAAGGTGTTTTTATTTCTGTTGGCAGTGATTATTCCCATGCACCAAGAGGCCTCACAAACAGCTCAAAGGTCAATGACAATTTGGACCAGCAGGGGGTTTGTGAGCACATGAAGCCTCAAGATATGAACCTTTTCTCGAACCAGTTGGCTGGAAAGGTTCAAGGCTTCATGAGGCTTCATCTACCCATCACTAGAAATACAGTCAGCCATGGCAATTTTTGTTAGTCTCTAAGGAGACTTGACAGAATGTATGAAAGCAAACCCAATCTGTTCTTAATAGTAGACTGGTACTATAGTTTTTTCTGTTGTATTTTTCGTATGTTATTGCTAAAACTGTGCTCTTCTGTAGTGATGGCTGATCGAGGCTTTGTTGAAGCTTCGACACTTTATACAAAAGATGGTTCATTACTCAAAGCTTCAATGACACACAGTGCTCCAGTAGGACATCTAGTGGTCAATAAAATGAAGTGCAATCGAGACGTCTCATTGATTGGTTCATGCATTTGTTTTCAACTACACGACTGAATACAACAACAATGATGTTTTATAAGGCGTCCCGGTGGCTCACACCGGTAGAGCGCGTACCTCTAAGGTTGAGTGCTGCGGCGGACCCGGGTGCGAATCCGGCCTGAGGTCCCTTTTCACATGGGGCTGGCGCAAATACAGATTATATTATGGAATTTGGCAAATAATGTTTTGGGGTTCATTAGTAAAGAGGTTCATGGGTGGGTGGGGAAAGAGATTGTGCTTGAAAAACAGGGCAGTGACTGTGCTTGTGTCACTTGTTATGAATTTTTATTTAGAAACAACAGTTTTTCCACAGTTTTGGGATTCAAGCGGTTTCTTCTTTTCAATACAATTTCCCCAGCCTTGGAAATAACCTGTTCACACGGCACGGATGAGGCTGGGGTGCATCAGAAATGTTTAGCAACTTGATAAAGATTGGGATATACATTTTTGTGGTTTGCCCAGTATGTGAGCAGTTCTGAAGTTCTTTCTAGTGGAGGATCAGCGAGGTAGCGGTTCACTTCCACTGTTGGTGATTCGGTGACGTTCGAAGCACTTTGCTGCTTCGAACGTCACCGAATCACGTGACCAAACCACGCCTCGGCACAGTGCTTCGGGACGTTTGCTTCATGAGCTAGCGCGCATGTGTCGGAGCTTCAAGTGTCAGCGGACCATCACTACTCTTCTGGTCGTCTTTGATTACATATTTTTGTTCAATTCATTTCTGCCTGACCACAGAAATCTCAAAAAATAGGTTTTCCAAAGTGTCCAGTATTCCCCATAAAGGTGTGATTGTCAATTCATGAAAAAGGTGTGGTCTTTACCCATGAAGGCCAATCAGATGGTCCGTCAACAAGACTGTATACCCTATGGAGTGGGGACAATGCAACACGTGTGTTGTGAGTTTTTGACCGGGTGCCTTTCAAACATCTATTTTTCCTGGGCATTCTTGCGCAGAGGCAATTTCTTAGTCAATGAAGTTCTACTGAGACGTGATTATTGCTAGTTGAAAACTTAAACCAATACCCCGCCAGGATGACTTGAAATATAGTCAGCCAAGGCAATTTTTGTTAGTCTCTAAGGAGACTTGACAGAATGCATAAAAGCAAACCCAATATGTTCTTAATGGTAGACTGGTACTATCATTTTTCTCTGTCGTTGTATTTTTCGTATGTTATTGCTAAAACTGTGCTCTTCTGGTCGTCCATCGTCTTTGATTACATATTTTTGTTCAATTAATTTCTGCCTGACCACAGAAATCTCAAAAAATATGTTTTCCAAAGTGTCCAGTATTCCCCATAAAGGTGTGATTGTCAATTCATGAAAAAGGTGTGGTCTTTACCCATGAAGGCCAATCAGATGGTCCGTCAACCAGACTGTATACCCTATGGATTGGGGAAAATGCACCACGTGTGTTGTGAGTGTTTGACCGGGTGCCTTTCAAACATCTATTTTTCTTGGGCATTCTTGCGCAGAGGCAATTTCATAGTCAATGAAGTTCTACTGAGACGTGATTATTGCTAGTTGAAAACTTAAACCAATACCCCGCCAGGATGACTTGAAATACAGTCAGCCAAGGCAATTTTTGTTAGTCTCTAAGGAGACTTTACAGAATGTATGAAAGCAAACCCAATCTGTTCTTAATGGTAGACTGCTACTATAGTTTTTCTCTGTCGTTGTATTTTTCGTATGTTATTGCTAAAACTGTGCTCTTCTGGTTGTCTTTGATTACATATTTTTGTTCAATTCATTTCTGCCTGACCACAGAAATCTCAAAAAATATGTTTTCCAAAGTGTCCAGTATTCCCCATAAAGGTGTGATTGTCAATTCAAGAAAAAGGTGTGGTCTTTACCCATGAAGGCCAATCAGATGGTCCGTCAACCAGACTGTATACCCTATGGAGTGGGGAAAATGCACCACGTGTGTTGTGAGTGTTTGACCGGGTGCCTTTCAAACATCTATTTCTCCTGGGTTTTCTAGTGCAGAGGCAATTTCATAGTCAATGAAGTTCTACTGAGACGTGATTATTGCTAGTTGAAAACTTAAACCCCTACCCCGTCAGGATGACTTGAAATACAGTCAGCCATGGCAATTTTTGTTAGTCTCTAAGGAGACTTGACAGAATGTATGAAAGCAAACCCAATCTGTTCTTAATGGTAGACTGCTACTATAGTTTTTTCTGTTGTATTTTTCGTATGTTATTGCTAAAACTGTGCTCTTCTGGTCGTCCGTCGTCTTTGATTACATATTTTTGTTCAATTAATTTCTGCCTGACCACAAAAATCTCAAAAAATATGTTTTCCAAAGTGTCCAGTATTCCCCATAAAGGTGTGATTGTCAATTCATGAAAAAGGGGTGGTCTTTGCCCATGAAGGCCAATCAGATGGTCCGTCAACAAGACTGTATACCCTATGGAGTGGGGAAAATGCACCACGTGTGTTGTGAGTTTTTGACCGGGTGCCTTTCAAACATCTATTTTTCTTGGGCATTCTTGCGCAGAGGCAATTTCATAGTCAATGAAGTTCTACTGAGACGTGATTATTGCTAGTTGAAAACTTAAACCAATACCCCGCCAGGATGACTTGAAATACAGTCAGCCAAGGCAATTTTTGTTAGTCTCTAAGGAGACTTTACAGAATGTATGAAAGCAAACCCAATCTGTTCTTAATGGTAGACTGGTACTATAATTTTTCTCTGTCGTTGTATTTTTTGTATGTTATTGCTGAAACTGTGCTTTTCTGGTCGTCCGTCGTCTTCGATTACATATTTCTGTTCAATTAATTCCTGCCTGACCACAGAAATCTCAAAAATTAGGTTTCCCAAAGTGACCAGTATTCCCCATAAAGGTGTGATTGTCAGTTAATGAAAAAGGGGTGGTCTTTGCCCATGAAGGCCAATCAGATGGTCCGTCAACAAGACTGTATACCCTATGGAGTGGGGAAAATGCACCACGTGTGTTGTGAGTTTTTGACCGGGTGCCTTTCAAACATCTATTTTTCCCGGGCATTCTTGCGCAGAGGCAATTTCATAGTCAATGAAGTTCTACTGAGACGTGATTATTGCTAGTTGAAAACTTAAACCAATACCCCGCCAGGACGACTTGAAATATAGTCAGCCAAGGCAATTTTTGTTAGTCTCTAAGGAGACTTGACACAATGTATAAAAGCAAACCCAATCTGTTCTTAATGGTAGACTGGTACTATAATTTTTCTCTGTCGTTGTATTTTTCGTATGTTATTGCTAAAACTGTGCTCTTCTGGTCGTCCATCGTCTTTGATTACATATTTTTGTTCAATTAATTTCTGCCTGACCACAGAAATCTCAAAAAATATGTTTTCCAAAGTGTCCAGTATTCCCCATACAGGTGTGATTGTCAATTCATGAAAAAGGGGTGGTCTTTGCCCATGAAGGCCAATCAGATGGTCCGTTAACAAGACTGTATACCCTATGGAGTGGGGAAAATGCACCACGTGTGTTGTGAGTGTTTGACCGGGTGCCTTTTAAACATTTATTTTTTCTGGGCATTCTTGTGCAGAGGCAATTTCATAGTCAATGAAGTTCTACTGAGACGTGATTATTGCTAGTTGAAAACTTAAACCAATACCCCGTCAGGATGACTTGAAATACATAGTGATGGGTCGGATCGTGCCGATGCTTCGGAGCGTGTGTCGAGAAATCCCGGAAGTCTTTGGTGGAGCGCGTATCGACGCTTGTGTTGTTTAGGGCGAGTGACGTCATTGATGACGTTCGAAGCCTCGGTGGTTGAGGAAATGGTTCGACTTGTGCACCCCTGCCTCCTCAGTCCCATGCGAACGAGTTTTTTCGAAAGCTGGAGAGGTTGTCTCCAAAATAGAAACCGACTGAGTCCAAGCACAGTGGAGAAATTGTTGTTTTTAAACTGCAATCAATAAAGTCACAAGCATCTCTGCCCCGTGCTTTGAAAACACTGTAACATTTTTAACAAACACCTCATGTCCTATTGGATTTATTTTATCATTGTCTGAAATGATGCTGGTAAAGTAAATAATAATGATTATTATATATTATTATTAATAATTACTAATACACTGCTATTAGCATTACCCACATATTAATCAAAACAACAGATAAATAAAATCCACACTATATCAAATTAAGGTGTTTTTATTTCTGTTGGCAGTGATTATTCCCATGCACCAAGAGGCCTCACAAACAGCTCAAAGGTCAATGACAATTTGGACCAGCAGGGGGTTTGTGAGCACATGAAGCCTCAAGATATGAACCTTTTCTCGAACCAGTTGGCTGGAAAGGTTCAAGGCTTCATGAGGCTTCATCTACCCATCACTAGAAATACAGTCAGCCATGGCAATTTTTGTTAGTCTCTAAGGAGACTTGACAGAATGTATGAAAGCAAACCCAATCTGTTCTTAATAGTAGACTGGTACTATAGTTTTTTCTGTTGTATTTTTCGTATGTTATTGCTAAAACTGTGCTCTTCTGTAGTGATGGCTGATCGAGGCTTTGTTGAAGCTTCGACACTTTATACAAAAGATGGTTCATTACTCAAAGCTTCAATGACACACAGTGCTCCAGTAGGACATCTAGTGGTCAATAAAATGAAGTGCAATCGAGACGTCTCATTGATTGGTTCATGCATTTGTTTTCAACTACACGACTGAATACAACAACAATGATGTTTTATAAGGCGTCCCGGTGGCTCACACCGGTAGAGCGCGTACCTCTAAGGTTGAGTGCTGCGGCGGACCCGGGTGCGAATCCGGCCTGAGGTCCCTTTTCACATGGGGCTGGCGCAAATACAGATTATATTATGGAATTTGGCAAATAATGTTTTGGGGTTCATTAGTAAAGAGGTTCATGGGTGGGTGGGGAAAGAGATTGTGCTTGAAAAACAGGGCAGTGACTGTGCTTGTGTCACTTGTTATGAATTTTTATTTAGAAACAACAGTTTTTCCACAGTTTTGGGATTCAAGCGGTTTCTTCTTTTCAATACAATTTCCCCAGCCTTGGAAATAACCTGTTCACACGGCACGGATGAGGCTGGGGTGCATCAGAAATGTTTAGCAACTTGATAAAGATTGGGATATACATTTTTGTGGTTTGCCCAGTATGTGAGCAGTTCTGAAGTTCTTTCTAGTGGAGGATCAGCGAGGTAGCGGTTCACTTCCACTGTTGGTGATTCGGTGACGTTCGAAGCACTTTGCTGCTTCGAACGTCACCGAATCACGTGACCAAACCACGCCTCGGCACAGTGCTTCGGGACGTTTGCTTCATGAGCTAGCGCGCATGTGTCGGAGCTTCAAGTGTCAGCGGACCATCACTACTCTTCTGGTCGTCTTTGATTACATATTTTTGTTCAATTCATTTCTGCCTGACCACAGAAATCTCAAAAAATAGGTTTTCCAAAGTGTCCAGTATTCCCCATAAAGGTGTGATTGTCAATTCATGAAAAAGGTGTGGTCTTTACCCATGAAGGCCAATCAGATGGTCCGTCAACAAGACTGTATACCCTATGGAGTGGGGACAATGCAACACGTGTGTTGTGAGTTTTTGACCGGGTGCCTTTCAAACATCTATTTTTCCTGGGCATTCTTGCGCAGAGGCAATTTCATAGTCAATGAAGTTCTACTGAGACGTGATTATTGCTAGTTGAAAACTTAAACCAATACCCCGCCAGGATGACTTGAAATATAGTCAGCCAAGGCAATTTTTGTTAGTCTCTAAGGAGACTTGACAGAATGCATAAAAGCAAACCCAATATGTTCTTAATGGTAGACTGGTACTATCATTTTTCTCTGTCGTTGTATTTTTCGTATGTTATTGCTAAAACTGTGCTCTTCTGGTCGTCCATCGACTTTGATTACATATTTTTGTTCAATTAATTTCTGCCTGACCACAGAAATCTCAAAAAATATGTTTTCCAAAGTGTCCAGTATTCCCCATAAAGGTGTGATTGTCAATTCATGAAAAAGGTGTGGTCTTTACCCATGAAGGCCAATCAGATGGTCCGTCAACCAGACTGTATACCCTATGGATTGGGGAAAATGCACCACGTGTGTTGTGAGTGTTTGACCGGGTGCCTTTCAAACATCTATTTTTCTTGGGCATTCTTGCGCAGAGGCAATTTCATAGTCAATGAAGTTCTACTGAGACGTGATTATTGCTAGTTGAAAACTTAAACCAATACCCCGCCAGGATGACTTGAAATACAGTCAGCCAAGGCAATTTTTGTTAGTCTCTAAGGAGACTTTACAGAATGTATGAAAGCAAACCCAATCTGTTCTTAATGGTAGACTGCTACTATAGTTTTTTCTGTTGTATTTTTCGTATGTTATTGCTAAAACTGTGCTCTTCTGGTCGTCCGTCATCTTTGATTACATATTTTTGTTCAATTAATTTCTGCCTGACCACAAAAATCTCAAAAAATATGTTTTCCAAAGTGTCCAGTATTCCCCATAAAGGTGTGATTGTCAATTCATGAAAAAGGGGTGGTCTTTGCCCATGAAGGCCAATCAGAGGGTCCGTCAACAAGACTCTATACCCTATGGAGTGGGGAAAATGCACCACGTGTGTTGTGAGTTTTTGACCGGGTGCCTTTCAAACATCTATTTTTCTTGGGCATTCTTGCGCAGAGGCAATTTCATAGTCAATGAAGTTCTACTGAGACGTGATTATTGCTAGTTGAAAACTTAAACCAATACCCCGCCAGGATGACTTGAAATACAGTCAGCCAAGGCAATTTTTGTTAGTCTCTAAGGAGACTTTACAGAATGTATGAAAGCAAACCCAATGTCTTCTTAATGGTAGACTGGTACTATAATTTTTCTCTGTCGTTGTATTTTTCGTATGTTATTGCTAAAACTGTGCTCTTCTGGTCGTCCATCGTCTTTGATTACATATTTTTGTTCAATTAATTTCTGCCTGACCACAGAAATCTCAAAAAATATGTTTTCCAAAGTGTCCAGTATTCCCCATACAGGTGTGATTGTCAATTCATGAAAAAGGGGTGGTCTTTGCCCATGAAGGCCAATCAGATGGTCCGTCAACAAGACTGTATACCCTATGGAGTGGGGAAAATGCACCACGTGTGTTGTGAGTGTTTGACCGGGTGCCTTTTAAACATTTATTTTTTCTGGGCATTCTTGTGCAGAGGCAATTTCATAGTCAATGAAGTTCTACTGAGACGTGATTATTGCTAGTTGAAAACTTAAACCAATACCCCGTCAGGATGACTTGAAATACATAGTGATGGGTCGGATCGTGCCGATGCTTCGGAGCGTGTGTCGAGAAATCCCGGAAGTCTTTGGTGGAGCGCGTATCGACGCTTGTGTTGTTTAGGGCGAGTGACGTCATTGATGACGTTCGAAGCCTCGGTGGTTGAGGAAATGGTTCGACTTGTGCACCCCTGCCTCCTCAGTCCCATGCGAACGAGTTTTTTCGAAAGCTGGAGAGGTTGTCTCCAAAATAGAAACCGACTGAGTCCAAGCACAGTGGAGAAATTGTTGTTTTTAAACTGCAATCAATAAAGTCACAAGCATCTCTGCCCCGTGCTTTGAAAACACTGTAACATTTTTAACAAACACCTCATGTCCTATTGGATTTATTTTATCATTGTCTGAAATGATGCTGGTAAAGTAAATAATAATGATTATTATATATTATTATTAATAATTACTAATACACTGCTATTAGCATTACCCACATATTAATCAAAACAACAGATAAATAAAATCCACACTATATCAAATTAAGGTGTTTTTATTTCTGTTGGCAGTGATTATTCCCATGCACCAAGAGGCCTCACAAACAGCTCAAAGGTCAATGACAATTTGGACCAGCAGGGGGTTTGTGAGCACATGAAGCCTCAAGATATGAACCTTTTCTCGAACCAGTTGGCTGGAAAGGTTCAAGGCTTCATGAGGCTTCATCTACCCATCACTAGAAATACAGTCAGCCATGGCAATTTTTGTTAGTCTCTAAGGAGACTTGACAGAATGTATGAAAGCAAACCCAATCTGTTCTTAATAGTAGACTGGTACTATAGTTTTTTCTGTTGTATTTTTCGTATGTTATTGCTAAAACTGTGCTCTTCTGTAGTGATGGCTGATCGAGGCTTTGTTGAAGCTTCGACACTTTATACAAAAGATGGTTCATTACTCAAAGCTTCAATGACACACAGTGCTCCAGTAGGACATCTAGTGGTCAATAAAATGAAGTGCAATCGAGACGTCTCATTGATTGGTTCATGCATTTGTTTTCAACTACACGACTGAATACAACAACAATGATGTTTTATAAGGCGTCCCGGTGGCTCACACCGGTAGAGCGCGTACCTCTAAGGTTGAGTGCTGCGGCGGACCCGGGTGCGAATCCGGCCTGAGGTCCCTTTTCACATGGGGCTGGCGCAAATACAGATTATATTATGGAATTTGGCAAATAATGTTTTGGGGTTCATTAGTAAAGAGGTTCATGGGTGGGTGGGGAAAGAGATTGTGCTTGAAAAACAGGGCAGTGACTGTGCTTGTGTCACTTGTTATGAATTTTTATTTAGAAACAACAGTTTTTCCACAGTTTTGGGATTCAAGCGGTTTCTTCTTTTCAATACAATTTCCCCAGCCTTGGAAATAACCTGTTCACACGGCACGGATGAGGCTGGGGTGCATCAGAAATGTTTAGCAACTTGATAAAGATTGGGATATACATTTTTGTGGTTTGCCCAGTATGTGAGCAGTTCTGAAGTTCTTTCTAGTGGAGGATCAGCGAGGTAGCGGTTCACTTCCACTGTTGGTGATTCGGTGACGTTCGAAGCACTTTGCTGCTTCGAACGTCACCGAATCACATGACCAAACCACGCCTCGGCACAGTGCTTCGGGACGTTTGCTTCATGAGCTAGCGCGCATGTGTCGGAGCTTCAAGTGTCAGCGGACCATCACTACTCTTCTGGTCGTCTTTGATTACATATTTTTGTTCAATTCATTTCTGCCTGACCACAGAAATCTCAAAAAATAGGTTTTCCAAAGTGTCCAGTATTCCCCATAAAGGTGTGATTGTCAATTCATGAAAAAGGTGTGGTCTTTACCCATGAAGGCCAATCAGATGGTCCGTCAACAAGACTGTATACCCTATGGAGTGGGGACAATGCAACACGTGTGTTGTGAGTTTTTGACCGGGTGCCTTTCAAACATCTATTTTTCCTGGGCATTCTTGCGCAGAGGCAATTTCATAGTCAATGAAGTTCTACTGAGACGTGATTATTGCTAGTTGAAAACTTAAACCAATACCCCGCCAGGATGACTTGAAATATAGTCAGCCAAGGCAATTTTTGTTAGTCTCTAAGGAGACTTGACAGAATGCATAAAAGCAAACCCAATATGTTCTTAATGGTAGACTGGTACTATCATTTTTCTCTGTCGTTGTATTTTTCGTATGTTATTGCTAAAACTGTGCTCTTCTGGTCGTCCATCGTCTTTGATTACATATTTTTGTTCAATTAATTTCTGCCTGACCACAGAAATCTCAAAAAATATGTTTTCCAAAGTGTCCAGTATTCCCCATAAAGGTGTGATTGTCAATTCATGAAAAAGGGGTGGTCTTTGCCCATGAAGGCCAATCAGATGGTCTGGAGTGGGGAAAATGCACCACGTGTGTTGTGAGTTTTTGACCGGGTGCCTTTCAAACATCTATTTTTCTTGGGCATTCTTGCGCAGAGGCAATTTCATAGTCAATGAAGTTCTACTGAGACGTGATTATTGCTAGTTGAAAACTTAAACCAATACCCCGCCAGGATGACTTGAAATACAGTCAGCCAAGGCAATTTTTGTTAGTCTCTAAGGAGACTTGACAGAATGTATAAAAGCAAACCCAATATGTTCTTAATGGTAGACTGGTACTATCATTTTTCTCTGTCGTTGTATTTTTTGTATGTTATTGCTAAAACTGTGCTCTTCTGGTCGTCCGTCGTCTTTGATTACATATTTTTGTTCAATTAATTTCTGCCTGACCACAAAAATCTCAAAAAATATGTTTTCCAAAGTGTCCAGTATTCCCCATAAAGGTGTGATTGTCAATTCATGAAAAAGGGGTGGTCTTTGCCCATGAAGGCCAATCAGATGGTCCGTCAACAAGACTGTATACCCTATGGAGTGGGGAAAATGCACCACGTGTGTTGTGAGTTTTTGACCGGGTGCCTTTCAAACATCTATTTTTCCTGGGCATTCTTGCGCAGAGGCAATTTCATAGTCAATGAAGTTCTACTGAGACGTGATTATTGCTAGTTGAAAACTTAAACCAATACCCCGCCAGGATGACTTGAAATACAGTCAGCCAAGGCAATTTTTGTTAGTCTCTGAGGAGACTTTACAGAATGTATGAAAGCAAACCCAATCTGTTCTTAATGGTAGACTGGTACTATAGTTTTTCTCTGTCGTTGTATTTTTCGTATGTTATTGCTAAAACTGTGCTTTTCTGGTCGTCCGTCGTCTTCGATTACATATTTCTGTTCAATTAATTCCTGCCTGACCACAGAAATCTCAAAAATTAGGTTTCCCAAAGTGACCAGTATTCCCCATAAAGGTGTGATTGTCAGTTAATGAAAAAGGGGTGGTCTTTGCCCATGAAGGCCAATCAGATGGTCCGTCAACAAGACTGTATACCCTATGGAGTGGGGAAAATGCACCACGTGTGTTGTGAGTTTTTGACCGGGTGCCTTTCAAACATCTATTTTTCCTGGGCATTCTTGCGCAGAGGCAATTTCATAGTCAATGAAGTTCTACTGAGACGTGATTATTGCTAGTTGAAAACTTAAACCAATACCCCGCCAGGATGACTTGAAATATAGTCAGCCAAGGCAATTTTTGTTAGTCTCTAAGGAGACTTGACAGAATGTATAAAAGCAAACCCAATATGTTCTTAATGGTAGACTGGTACTATCATTTTTCTCTGTCGTTGTATTTTTTGTATGTTATTGCTAAAACTGTGCTCTTCTGGTCGTCCGTCGTCTTTGATTACATATTTTTGTTCAATTAATTTCTGCCTGACCACAAAAATCTCAAAAAATATGTTTTCCAAAGTGTCCAGTATTCCCCATAAAGGTGTGATTGTCAATTCATGAAAAAGGGGTGGTCTTTGCCCATGAAGGCCAATCAGATGGTCCGTCAACAAGACTGTATACCCTATGGAGTGGGGAAAATGCACCACGTGTGTTGTGAGTTTTTGACCGGGTGCCTTTCAAACATCTATTTTTCGTGGGCATTCTTGCGCAGAGGCAATTTCATAGTCAATGAAGTTCTACTGAGACGTGATTATTGCTAGTTGAAAACTTAAACCAATACCCCGCCAGGATGACTTGAAATACAGTCAGCCAAGGCAATTTTTGTTAGTCTCTGAGGAGACTTTACAGAATGTATGAAAGCAAACCCAATCTGTTCTTAATGGTAGACTGGTACTATAGTTTTTCTCTGTCGTTGTATTTTTCGTATGTTATTGCTAAAACTGTGCTCTTCTGGTTGTCTTTGATTACATATTTTTGTTCAATTCATTTCTGCCTGACCACAGAAATCTCAAAAAATAGGTTTTCCAAAGTGTCCAGTATTCCCCATAAAGGTGTGATTGTCAATTCATGAAAAAGGTGTGGTCTTTACCCATGAAGGCCAATCAGATGGTCCGTCAACCAGACTGTATACCCTATGGAGTGGGGAAAATGCACCACGTGTGTTGTGAGTTTTTGACCGGGTGCCTTTCAAACATCTATTTTTCCTGGGCATTCTTGCGCAGAGGCAATTTCATAGTCAATGAAGTTCTACTGAGACGTGATTATTGCTAGTTGAAAACTTAAACCAATACCCCGCCAGGATGACTTGAAATATAGTCAGCCAAGGCAATTTTTGTTAGTCTCTAAGGAGACTAGACAGAATGCATAAAAGCAAACCCAATATGTTCTTAATGGTAGACTGGTACTATCATTTTTCTCTGTCGTTGTATTTTTCGTATGTTATTGCTAAAACTGTGCTCTTCTGGTCGTCCATCGTCTTTGATTACATATTTTTGTTCAATTAATTTCTGCCTGACCACAAAAATCTCAAAAAATATGTTTTCCAAAGTGTCCAGTATTCCCCATAAAGGTGTGATTGTCAATTCATGAAAAAGGGGTGGTCTTTGCCCATGAAGGCCAATCAGATGGTCCGTCAACAAGACTGTATACCCTATGGAGTGGGGAAAATGCACCACGTGTGTTGTGAGTTTTTGACCGGGTGCCTTTCAAACATCTATTTTTCTTGGGCATTCTTGCGCAGAGGCAATTTCATAGTCAATGAAGTTCTACTGAGACGTGCTGATTGCTAGTTGAAAACTTAAACCAATACCCCGCCAGGATGACTTGAAATACAGTCAGCCAAGGCAATTTTTGTTAGTCTCTAAGGAGACTTTACAGAATGTATGAAAGCAAACCCAATCTGTTCTTAATGGTAGACTGGTACTATAATTTTTCTCTGTCGTTGTATGTTTTGTATGTTATTGCTAAAACTGTGCTTTTCTGGTCGTCCGTCGTCTTCGATTACATATTTCTGTTCAATTAATTCCTGCCTGACCACAGAAATCTCAAAAATTAGGTTTCCCAAAGTGACCAGTATTCCCCATAAAGGTGTGATTGTCAGTTAATGAAAAAGGGGTGGTCTTTGCCCATGAAGGCCAATCAGATGGTCCGTCAACAAGACTGTATACCCTATGGAGTGGGGAAAATGCACCACGTGTGTTGTGAGTTTTTGACCGGGTGCCTTTCAAACATCTATTTTTCCCGGGCATTCTTGCGCAGAGGCAATTTCATAGTCAATGAAGTTCTACTGAGACGTGATTATTGCTAGTTGAAAACTTAAACCAATATCCCGCCAGGATGACTTGAAATACAGTCAGCCAAGGCAATTTTTGTTAGTCTCTAAGGAGACTTTACAGAATGTATGAAAGCAAACCCAATCTGTTCTTAATGGTAGACTGCTACTATAGTTTTTTCTGTTGTATTTTTCGTATGTTATTGCTAAAACTGTGCTCTTCTGGTCGTCCGTCGTCTTTGATTACATATTTTTGTTCAATTAATTTCTGCCTGACCACAAAAATCTCAAAAAATATGTTTTCCAAAGTGTCCAGTATTCCCCATAAAGGTGTGATTGTCAATTCATGAAAAAGGGGTGGTCTTTGCCCATGAAGGCCAATCAGATGGTCTGGAGTGGGGAAAATGCACCACGTGTGTTGTGAGTTTTTGACCGGGTGCCTTTCAAACATCTATTTTTCTTGGGCATTCTTGCGCAGAGGCAATTTCATAGTCAATGAAGTTCTACTGAGACGTGATTATTGCTAGTTGAAAACTTAAACCAATACCCCGCCAGGATGACTTGAAATATAGTCAGCCAAGGCAATTTTTGTTAGTCTCTAAGGAGACTTGACAGAATGTATAAAAGCAAACCCAATATGTTCTTAATGGTAGACTGGTACTATCATTTTTCTCTGTCGTTGTATTTTTTGTATGTTATTGCTAAAACTGTGCTCTTCTGGTCGTCCGTCGTCTTTGATTACATATTTTTGTTCAATTAATTTCTGCCTGACCACAAAAATCTCAAAAAATATGTTTTCCAAAGTGTCCAGTATTCCCCATAAAGGTGTGATTGTCAATTCATGAAAAAGGGGTGGTCTTTGCCCATGAAGGCCAATCAGATGGTCCGTCAACAAGACTGTATACCCTATGGAGTGGGGAAAATGCACCACGTGTGTTGTGAGTTTTTGACCGGGTGCCTTTCAAACATCTATTTTTCTTGGGCATTCTTGCGCAGAGGCAATTTCATAGTCAATGAAGTTCTACTGAGACGTGATTATTGCTAGTTGAAAACTTAAACCAATACCCCGCCAGGATGACTTGAAATACAGTCAGCCAAGGCAATTTTTGTTAGTCTCTAAGGAGACTTTACAGAATGTATGAAAGCAAACCCAATCTGTTCTTAATGGTAGACTGGTACTATAATTTTTCTCTGTCGTTGTATTTTTTGTATGTTATTGCTAAAACTGTGCTTTTCTGGTCATCCGTCGTCTTCGATTACATATTTCTGTTCAATTAATTCCTGCCTGACCACAGAAATCTCAAAAATTAGGTTTCCCAAAGTGACCAGTATTCCCCATAAAGGTGTGATTGTCAGTTAATGAAAAAGGGGTGGTCTTTGCCCATGAAGGCCAATCAGATGGTCCGTCAACAAGACTGTATACCCTATGGAGTGGGGACAATGCAACACGTGTGTTGTGAGTGTTTGACCGGGTGCCTTTCAAACATCTATTTTTTCTGGGCATTCTTGCGCAGAGGCAATTTCATAGACAATGAAGTTCTACTGAGAAGTGATTATTGCTAGTTGAAAACTTAAACCAATACCCCGTCAGGATGACTTGAAATACAGTCAGCCATGGCAATTTTTGTTAGTCTCTAAGGAGACTTTACAGAATGTATGAAAGCAAACCCAATCTGTTCTTAATGGTAGACTAACATTATAAATTTTGCTGTCTTCTAAATTGATCTAGGTTATTGCTGAAACTATGCTCATCTGGCCGTCCGTCGTCTTTGATTACATATTTCTGTTCAATTAATTCCTGCCTGACCACAGAAATCTCAAAAATTAGGTTTCCCAAAGTGACCAGTATTCCCCATAAAGGTGTGATTGTCAGTTAATGAAAAAGGGGTGGTCTTTGCCCATGAAGGCCAATCAGATGGTCCGTCAACAAGACTGTATACCCTATGGAGTGGGGACAATGCAACACGTGTGTTGTGAGTGTTTGACCGGGTGCCTTTCAAACATCTATTTTTTCTGGGCATTCTTGCGCAGAGGCAATTTCATAGACAATGAAGTTCTACTGAGAAGTGATTATTGCTAGTTGAAAACTTAAACCAATACCCCGCCAGGATGACTTGAAATATAGTCAGCCAAGGCAATTTTTGTTAGTCTCTAAGGAGACTTGACAGAATGTATAAAAGCAAACCCAATATGTTCTTAATGGTAGACTGGTACTATCATTTTTCTCTGTCGTTGTATTTTTTGTATGTTATTGCTAAAACTGTGCTCTTCTGGTCGTCCGTCGTCTTTGATTACATATTTTTGTTCAATTAATTTCTGCCTGACCACAAAAATCTCAAAAAATATGTTTTCCAAAGTGTCCAGTATTCCCCATAAAGGTGTGATTGTCAATTCATGAAAAAGGGGTGGTCTTTGCCCATGAAGGCCAATCAGATGGTCCGTCAACAAGACTGTATACCCTATGGAGTGGGGAAAATGCACCACGTGTGTTGTGAGTTTTTGACCGGGTGCCTTTCAAACATCTATTTTTCGTGGGCATTCTTGCGCAGAGGCAATTTCATAGTCAATGAAGTTCTACTGAGACGTGATTATTGCTAGTTGAAAACTTAAACCAATACCCCGCCAGGATGACTTGAAATACAGTCAGCCAAGGCAATTTTTGTTAGTCTCTGAGGAGACTTTACAGAATGTATGAAAGCAAACCCAATCTGTTCTTAATGGTAGACTGGTACTATAGTTTTTCTCTGTCGTTGTATTTTTCGTATGTTATTGCTAAAACTGTGCTCTTCTGGTTGTCTTTGATTACATATTTTTGTTCAATTCATTTCTGCCTGACCACAGAAATCTCAAAAAATAGGTTTTCCAAAGTGTCCAGTATTCCCCATAAAGGTGTGATTGTCAATTCATGAAAAAGGTGTGGTCTTTACCCATGAAGGCCAATCAGATGGTCCGTCAACCAGACTGTATACCCTATGGAGTGGGGAAAATGCACCACGTGTGTTGTGAGTTTTTGACCGGGTGCCTTTCAAACATCTATTTTTCCTGGGCATTCTTGCGCAGAGGCAATTTCATAGTCAATGAAGTTCTACTGAGACGTGATTATTGCTAGTTGAAAACTTAAACCAATACCCCGCCAGGATGACTTGAAATATAGTCAGCCAAGGCAATTTTTGTTAGTCTCTAAGGAAACTAGACAGAATGCATAAAAGCAAACCCAATATGTTCTTAATGGTAGACTGGTACTATCATTTTTCTCTGTCGTTGTATTTTTCGTATGTTATTGCTAAAACTGTGCTCTTCTGGTCTTCCATCGTCTTTGATTACATATTTTTGTTCAATTAATTTCTGCCTGACCACAGAAATCTCAAAAAATATGTTTTCCAAAGTGTCCAGTATTCCCCATAAAGGTGTGATTGTCAATTCAAGAAAAAGGTGTGGTCTTTACCCATGAAGGCCAATCAGATGGTCCGTCAACCAGACTGTATACCCTATGGAGTGGGGAAAATGCACCACGTGTGTTGTGAGTGTTTGACCGGGTGCCTTTCAAACATCTATTTCTCCTGGGTTTTCTAGTGCAGAGGCAATTTCATAGTCAATGAAGTTCTACTGAGACGTGATTATTGCTAGTTGAAAACTTAAACCCCTACCCCGTCAGGATGACTTGAAATACAGTCAGCCATGGCAATTTTTGTTAGTCTCTAAGGAGACTTGACAGAATGTATGAAAGCAAACCCAATCTGTTCTTAATGGTAGACTGCTACTATAGTTTTTTCTGTTGTATTTTTCGTATGTTATTGCTAAAACTGTGCTCTTCTGGTCGTCCGTCGTCTTTGATTACATATTTTTGTTCAATTAATTTCTGCCTGACCACAAAAATCTCAAAAAATATGTTTTCCAAAGTGTCCAGTATTCCCCATAAAGGTGTGATTGTCAATTCATGAAAAAGGGGTGGTCTTTGCCCATGAAGGCCAATCAGATGGTCCGTCAACAAGACTGTATACCCTATGGAGTGGGGAAAATGCACCACGTGTGTTGTGAGTTTTTGACCGGGTGCCTTTCAAACATCTATTTTTCTTGGGCATTCTTGCGCAGAGGCAATTTCATAGTCAATGAAGTTCTACTGAGACGTGATTATTGCTAGTTGAAAACTTAAACCAATACCCCGCCAGGATGACTTGAAATACAGTCAGCCAAGGCAATTTTTGTTAGTCTCTAAGGAGACTTTACAGAATGTATGAAAGCAAACCCAATCTGTTCTTAATGGTAGACTGGTACTATAATTTTTCTCTGTCGTTGTATTTTTTGTATGTTATTGCTAAAACTGTGCTTTTCTGGTCGTCCGTCGTCTTCGATTACATATTTCTGTTCAATTAATTCCTGCCTGACCACAGAAATCTCAAAAATTAGGTTTCCCAAAGTGACCAGTATTCCCCATAAAGGTGTGATTGTCAGTTAATGAAAAAGGGGTGGTCTTTGCCCATGAAGGCCAATCAGATGGTCCGTCAACAAGACTGTATACCCTATGGAGTGGGGAAAATGCACCACGTGTGTTGTGAGTTTTTGACCGGGTGCCTTTCAAACATCTATTTTTCCCGGGCATTCTTGCGCAGAGGCAATTTCATAGTCAATGAAGTTCTACTGAGACGTGATTATTGCTAGTTGAAAACTTAAACCAATACCCCGCCAGGACGACTTGAAATATAGTCAGCCAAGGCAATTTTTGTTAGTCTCTAAGGAGACTTGACACAATGTATAAAAGCAAACCCAATCTGTTCTTAATGGTAGACTGGTACTATAATTTTTCTCCGTCGTTGTATTTTTCGTATGTTATTGCTAAAACTGTGCTCTTCTGGTCGTCCATCGTCTTTGATTACATATTTTTGTTCAATTAATTTCTGCCTGACCACAGAAATCTCAAAAAATATGTTTTCCAAAGTGTCCAGTATTCCCCATAAAGGTGTGATTGTCAATTCAAGAAAAAGGTGTGGTCTTTACCCATGAAGGCCAATCAGATGGTCCGTCAACCAGACTGTATACCCTATGGAGTGGGGAAAATGCACCACGTGTGTTGTGAGTGTTTGACCGGGTGCCTTTCAAACATCTATTTCTCCTGGGTTTTCTAGTGCAGAGGCAATTTCATAGTCAATGAAGTTCTACTGAGACGTGATTATTGCTAGTTGAAAACTTAAACCCCTACCCCGTCAGGATGACTTGAAATACAGTCAGCCATGGCAATTTTTGTTAGTCTCTAAGGAGACTTGACAGAATGTATGAAAGCAAACCCAATCTGTTCTTAATGGTAGACTGCTACTATAGTTTTTTCTGTTGTATTTTTCGTATGTTATTGCTAAAACTGTGCTCTTCTGGTCGTCCGTCGTCTTTGATTACATATTTTTGTTCAATTAATTTCTGCCTGACCACAAAAATCTCAAAAAATATGTTTTCCAAAGTGTCCAGTATTCCCCATAAAGGTGTGATTGTCAATTCATGAAAAAGGGGTGGTCTTTGCCCATGAAGGCCAATCAGATGGTCCGTCAACAAGACTGTATACCCTATGGAGTGGGGAAAATGCACCACGTGTGTTGTGAGTTTTTGACCGGGTGCCTTTCAAACATCTATTTTTCTTGGGCATTCTTGCGCAGAGGCAATTTCATAGTCAATGAAGTTCTACTGAGACGTTATTATTGCTAGTTGAAAACTTAAACCAATACCCCGCCAGGATGACTTGAAATACAGTCAGCCAAGGCAATTTTTGTTAGTCTCTAAGGAGACTTTACAGAATGTATGAAAGCAAACCCAATCTGTTCTTAATGGTAGACTGGTACTATAATTTTTCTCTGTCGTTGTATTTTTTGTATGTTATTGCTAAAACTGTGCTTTTCTGGTCGTCCGTCGTCTTCGATTACATATTTCTGTTCAATTAATTCCTGCCTGACCACAGAAATCTCAAAAATTAGGTTTCCCAAAGTGACCAGTATTCCCCATAAAGGTGTGATTGTCAGTTAATGAAAAAGGGGTGGTCTTTGCCCATGAAGGCCAATCAGATGGTCCGTCAACAAGACTGTATACCCTATGGAGTGGGGAAAATGCACCACGTGTGTTGTGAGTTTTTGACCGGGTGCCTTTCAAACATCTATTTTTCCCGGGCATTCTTGCGCAGAGGCAATTTCATAGTCAATGAAGTTCTACTGAGACGTGATTATTGCTAGTTGAAAACTTAAACCAATACCCCGCCAGGACGACTTGAAATATAGTCAGCCAAGGCAATTTTTGTTAGTCTCTAAGGAGACTTGACACAATGTATAAAAGCAAACCCAATCTGTTCTTAATGGTAGACTGGTACTATAATTTTTCTCTGTCGTTGTATTTTTCGTATGTTATTGCTAAAACTGTGCTCTTCTGGTCGTCCATCGTCTTTGATTACATATTTTTGTTCAATTAATTTCTGCCTGACCACAGAAATCTCAAAAAATATGTTTTCCAAAGTGTCCAGTATTCCCCATACAGGTGTGATTGTCAATTCATGAAAAAGGGGTGGTCTTTGCCCATGAAGGCCAATCAGATGGTCCGTTAACAAGACTGTATACCCTATGGAGTGGGGAAAATGCACCACGTGTGTTGTGAGTGTTTGACCGGGTGCCTTTTAAACATTTATTTTTTCTGGGCATTCTTGTGCAGAGGCAATTTCATAGTCAATGAAGTTCTACTGAGACGTGATTATTGCTAGTTGAAAACTTAAACCAATACCCCGTCAGGATGACTTGAAATACATAGTGATGGGTCGGATCGTGCCGATGCTTCGGAGCGTGTGTCGAGAAATCCCGGAAGTCTTTGGTGGAGCGCGTATCGACGCTTGTGTTGTTTAGGGCGAGTGACGTCATTGATGACGTTCGAAGCCTCGGTGGTTGAGGAAATGGTTCGACTTGTGCACCCCTGCCTCCTCAGTCCCATGCGAACGAGTTTTTTCGAAAGCTGGAGAGGTTGTCTCCAAAATAGAAACCGACTGAGTCCAAGCACAGTGGAGAAATTGTTGTTTTTAAACTGCAATCAATAAAGTCACAAGCATCTCTGCCCCGTGCTTTGAAAACACTGTAACATTTTTAACAAACACCTCATGTCCTATTGGATTTATTTTATCATTGTCTGAAATGATGCTGGTAAAGTAAATAATAATGATTATTATATATTATTATTAATAATTACTAACACACTGCTATTAGCATTACCCACATATTAATCAAAACAACAGATAAATAAAATCCACACTATATCAAATTAAGGTGTTTTTATTTCTGTTGGCAGTGATTATTCCCATGCACCAAGAGGCCTCACAAACAGCTCAAAGGTCAATGACAATTTGGACCAGCAGGGGGTTTGTGAGCACATGAAGCCTCAAGATATGAACCTTTTCTCGAACCAGTTGGCTGGAAAGGTTCAAGGCTTCATGAGGCTTCATCTACCCATCACTAGAAATACAGTCAGCCATGGCAATTTTTGTTAGTCTCTAAGGAGACTTGACAGAATGTATGAAAGCAAACCCAATCTGTTCTTAATAGTAGACTGGTACTATAGTTTTTTCTGTTGTATTTTTCGTATGTTATTGCTAAAACTGTGCTCTTCTGTAGTGATGGCTGATCGAGGCTTTGTTGAAGCTTCGACACTTTATACAAAAGATGGTTCATTACTCAAAGCTTCAATGACACACAGTGCTCCAGTAGGACATCTAGTGGTCAATAAAATGAAGTGCAATCGAGACGTCTCATTGATTGGTTCATGCATTTGTTTTCAACTACACGACTGAATACAACAACAATGATGTTTTATAAGGCGTCCCGGTGGCTCACACCGGTAGAGCGCGTACCTCTAAGGTTGAGTGCTGCGGCGGACCCGGGTGCGAATCCGGCCTGAGGTCCCTTTTCACATGGGGCTGGCGCAAATACAGATTATATTATGGAATTTGGCAAATAATGTTTTGGGGTTCATTAGTAAAGAGGTTCATGGGTGGGTGGGGAAAGAGATTGTGCTTGAAAAACAGGGCAGTGACTGTGCTTGTGTCACTTGTTATGAATTTTTATTTAGAAACAACAGTTTTTCCACAGTTTTGGGATTCAAGCGGTTTCTTCTTTTCAATACAATTTCCCCAGCCTTGGAAATAACCTGTTCACACGGCACAGATGAGGCTGGGGTGCATCAGAAATGTTTAGCAACTTGATAAAGATTGGGATATACATTTTTGTGGTTTGCCCAGTATGTGAGCAGTTCTGAAGTTCTTTCTAGTGGAGGATCAGCGAGGTAGCGGTTCACTTCCACTGTTGGTGATTCGGTGACGTTCGAAGCACTTTGCTGCTTCGAACGTCACCGAATCACGTGACCAAACCACGCCTCGGCACAGTGCTTCGGGACGTTTGCTTCATGAGCTACCGCGCATGTGTCGGAGCTTCAAGTGTCAGCGGACCATCACTACTCTTCTGGTCGTCTTTGATTACATATTTTTGTTCAATTCATTTCTGCCTGACCACAGAAATCTCAAAAAATAGGTTTTCCAAAGTGTCCAGTATTCCCCATAAAGGTGTGATTGTCAATTCATGAAAAAGGTGTGGTCTTTACCCATGAAGGCCAATCAGATGGTCCGTCAACAAGACTGTATACCCTATGGAGTGGGGACAATGCAACACGTGTGTTGTGAGTTTTTGACCGGGTGCCTTTCAAACATCTATTTTTCCTGGGCATTCTTGCGCAGAGGCAATTTCATAGTCAATGAAGTTCTACTGAGACGTGATTATTGCTAGTTGAAAACTTAAACCAATACCCCGCCAGGATGACTTGAAATATAGTCAGCCAAGGCAATTTTTGTTAGTCTCTTAGGAGACTTGACAGAATGCATAAAAGCAAACCCAATATGTTCTTAATGGTAGACTGGTACTATCATTTTTCTCTGTCGTTGTATTTTTCGTATGTTATTGCTAAAACTGTGCTCTTCTGGTCGTCCATCGACTTTGATTACATATTTTTGTTCAATTAATTTCTGCCTGACCACAGAAATCTCAAAAAATATGTTTTCCAAAGTGTCCAGTATTCCCCATAAAGGTGTGATTGTCAATTCATGAAAAAGGTGTGGTCTTTACCCATGAAGGCCAATCAGATGGTCCGTCAACCAGACTGTATACCCTATGGATTGGGGAAAATGCACCACGTGTGTTGTGAGTGTTTGACCGGGTGCCTTTCAAACATCTATTTTTCTTGGGCATTCTTGCGCAGAGGCAATTTCATAGTCAATGAAGTTCTACTGAGACGTGATTATTGCTAGTTGAAAACTTAAACCAATACCCCGCCAGGATGACTTGAAATACAGTCAGCCAAGGCAATTTTTGTTAGTCTCTAAGGAGACTTTACAGAATGTATGAAAGCAAACCCAATCTGTTCTTAATGGTAGACTGCTACTATAGTTTTTTCTGTTGTATTTTTCGTATGTTATTGCTAAAACTGTGCTCTTCTGGTCGTCCGTCATCTTTGATTACATATTTTTGTTCAATTAATTTCTGCCTGACCACAAAAATCTCAAAAAATATGTTTTCCAAAGTGTCCAGTATTCCCCATAAAGGTGTGATTGTCAATTCATGAAAAAGGGGTGGTCTTTGCCCATGAAGGCCAATCAGAGGGTCCGTCAACAAGACTCTATACCCTATGGAGTGGGGAAAATGCACCACGTGTGTTGTGAGTTTTTGACCGGGTGCCTTTCAAACATCTATTTTTCTTGGGCATTCTTGCGCAGAGGCAATTTCATAGTCAATGAAGTTCTACTGAGACGTGATTATTGCTAGTTGAAAACTTAAACCAATACCCCGCCAGGATGACTTGAAATACAGTCAGCCAAGGCAATTTTTGTTAGTCTCTAAGGAGACTTTACAGAATGTATGAAAGCAAACCCAATGTCTTCTTAATGGTAGACTGGTACTATAATTTTTCTCTGTCGTTGTATTTTTCGTATGTTATTGCTAAAACTGTGCTCTTCTGGTCGTCCATCGTCTTTGATTACATATTTTTGTTCAATTAATTTCTGCCTGACCACAGAAATCTCAAAAAATATGTTTTCCAAAGTGTCCAGTATTCCCCATACAGGTGTGATTGTCAATTCATGAAAAAGGGGTGGTCTTTGCCCATGAAGGCCAATCAGATGGTCCGTCAACAAGACTGTATACCCTATGGAGTGGGGAAAATGCACCACGTGTGTTGTGAGTGTTTGACCGGGTGCCTTTTAAACATTTATTTTTTCTGGGCATTCTTGTGCAGAGGCAATTTCATAGTCAATGAAGTTCTACTGAGACGTGATTATTGCTAGTTGAAAACTTAAACCAATACCCCGTCAGGATGACTTGAAATACATAGTGATGGGTCGGATCGTGCCGATGCTTCGGAGCGTGTGTCGAGAAATCCCGGAAGTCTTTGGTGGAGCGCGTATCGACGCTTGTGTTGTTTAGGGCGAGTGACGTCATTGATGACGTTCGAAGCCTCGGTGGTTGAGGAAATGGTTCGACTTGTGCACCCCTGCCTCCTCAGTCCCATGCGAACGAGTTTTTTCGAAAGCTGGAGAGGTTGTCTCCAAAATAGAAACCGACTGAGTCCAAGCACAGTGGAGAAATTGTTGTTTTTAAACTGCAATCAATAAAGTCACAAGCATCTCTGCCCCGTGCTTTGAAAACACTGTAACATTTTTAACAAACACCTCATGTCCTATTGGATTTATTTTATCATTGTCTGAAATGATGCTGGTAAAGTAAATAATAATGATTATTATATATTATTATTAATAATTACTAATACACTGCTATTAGCATTACCCACATATTAATCAAAACAACAGATAAATAAAATCCACACTATATCAAATTAAGGTGTTTTTATTTCTGTTGGCAGTGATTATTCCCATGCACCAAGAGGCCTCACAAACAGCTCAAAGGTCAATGACAATTTGGACCAGCAGGGGGTTTGTGAGCACATGAAGCCTCAAGATATGAACCTTTTCTCGAACCAGTTGGCTGGAAAGGTTCAAGGCTTCATGAGGCTTCATCTACCCATCACTAGAAATACAGTCAGCCATGGCAATTTTTGTTAGTCTCTAAGGAGACTTGACAGAATGTATGAAAGCAAACCCAATCTGTTCTTAATAGTAGACTGGTACTATAGTTTTTTCTGTTGTATTTTTCGTATGTTATTGCTAAAACTGTGCTCTTCTGTAGTGATGGCTGATCGAGGCTTTGTTGAAGCTTCGACACTTTATACAAAAGATGGTTCATTACTCAAAGCTTCAATGACACACAGTGCTCCAGTAGGACATCTAGTGGTCAATAAAATGAAGTGCAATCGAGACGTCTCATTAATTGGTTCATGCATTTGTTTTCAACTACACGACTGAATACAACAACAATGATGTTTTATAAGGCGTCCCGGTGGCTCACACCGGTAGAGCGCGTACCTCTAAGGTTGAGTGCTGCGGCGGACCCGGGTGCGAATCCGGCCTGAGGTCCCTTTTCACATGGGGCTGGCGCAAATACAGATTATATTATGGAATTTGGCAAATAATGTTTTGGGGTTCATTAGTAAAGAGGTTCATGGGTGGGTGGGGAAAGAGATTGTGCTTGAAAAACAGGGCAGTGACTGTGCTTGTGTCACTTGTTATGAATTTTTATTTAGAAACAACAGTTTTTCCACAGTTTTGGGATTCAAGCGGTTTCTTCTTTTCAATACAATTTCCCCAGCCTTGGAAATAACCTGTTCACACGGCACGGATGAGGCTGGGGTGCATCAGAAATGTTTAGCAACTTGATAAAGATTGGGATATACATTTTTGTGGTTTGCCCAGTATGTGAGCAGTTCTGAAGTTCTTTCTAGTGGAGGATCAGCGAGGTAGCGGTTCACTTCCACTGTTGGTGATTCGGTGACGTTCGAAGCACTTTGCTGCTTCGAACGTCACCGAATCACGTGACCAAACCACGCCTCGGCACAGTGCTTCGGGACGTTTGCTTCATGAGCTAGCGCGCATGTGTCGGAGCTTCAAGTGTCAGCGGACCATCACTACTCTTCTGGTCGTCTTTGATTACATATTTTTGTTCAATTCATTTCTGCCTGACCACAGAAATCTCAAAAAATAGGTTTTCCAAAGTGTCCAGTATTCCCCATAAAGGTGTGATTGTCAATTCATGAAAAAGGTGTGGTCTTTACCCATGAAGGCCAATCAGATGGTCCGTCAACAAGACTGTATACCCTATGGAGTGGGGACAATGCAACACGTGTGTTGTGAGTTTTTGACCGGGTGCCTTTCAAACATCTATTTTTCCTGGGCATTCTTGCGCAGAGGCAATTTCATAGTCAATGAAGTTCTACTGAGACGTGATTATTGCTAGTTGAAAACTTAAACCAATACCCCGCCAGGATGACTTGAAATATAGTCAGCCAAGGCAATTTTTGTTAGTCTCTAAGGAGACTTGACAGAATGCATAAAAGCAAACCCAATATGTTCTTAATGGTAGACTGGTACTATCATTTTTCTCTGTCGTTGTATTTTTCGTATGTTATTGCTAAAACTGTGCTCTTCTGGTCGTCCATCGTCTTTGATTACATATTTTTGTTCAATTAATTTCTGCCTGACCACAGAAATCTCAAAAAATATGTTTTCCAAAGTGTCCAGTATTCCCCATAAAGGTGTGATTGTCAATTCATGAAAAAGGTGTGGTCTTTACCCATGAAGGCCAATCAGATGGTCCGTCAACCAGACTGTATACCCTATGGATTGGGGAAAATGCACCACGTGTGTTGTGAGTGTTTGACCGGGTGCCTTTCAAACATCTATTTTTCTTGGGCATTCTTGCGCAGAGGCAATTTCATAGTCAATGAAGTTCTACTGAGACGTGATTATTGCTAGTTGAAAACTTAAACCAATACCCCGCCAGGATGACTTGAAATACAGTCAGCCAAGGCAATTTTTGTTAGTCTCTAAGGAGACTTTACAGAATGTATGAAAGCAAACCCAATCTGTTCTTAATGGTAGACTGCTACTATAGTTTTTTCTGTTGTATTTTTCGTATGTTATTGCTAAAACTGTGCTCTTCTGGTCGTCCGTCGTCTTTGATTACATATTTTTGTTCAATTAATTTCTGCCTGACCACAAAAATCTCAAAAAATATGTTTTCCAAAGTGTCCAGTATTCCCCATAAAGGTGTGATTGTCAATTCATGAAAAAGGGGTGGTCTTTGCCCATGAAGGCCAATCAGATGGTCTGGAGTGGGGAAAATGCACCACGTGTGTTGTGAGTTTTTGACCGGGTGCCTTTCAAACATCTATTTTTCTTGGGCATTCTTGCGCAGAGGCAATTTCATAGTCAATGAAGTTCTACTGAGACGTGATTATTGCTAGTTGAAAACTTAAACCAATACCCCGCCAGGATGACTTGAAATACAGTCAGCCAAGGCAATTTTTGTTAGTCTCTAAGGAGACTTTACAGAATGTATGAAAGCAAACCCAATCTGTTCTTAATGGTAGACTGATACTATAATTTTTCTCTGTCGTTGTATTTTTTGTATGTTATTGCTAAAACTGTGCTTTTCTGGTCGTCCGTCGTCTTCGATTACATATTTCTGTTCAATTAATTCCTGCCTGACCACAGAAATCTCAAAAATTAGGTTTCCCAAAGTGACCAGTATTCCCCATAAAGGTGTGATTGTCAGTTAATGAAAAAGGGGTGGTCTTTGCCCATGAAGGCCAATCAGATGGTCCGTCAACAAGACTGTATACCCTATGGAGTGGGGAAAATGCACCACGTGTGTTGTGAGTTTTTGACCGGGTGCCTTTCAAACATCTATTTTTCCTGGGCATTCTTGCGCAGAGGCAATTTCATAGTCAATGAAGTTCTACTGAGACGTGATTATTGCTAGTTGAAAACTTAAACCAATACCCCGCCAGGATGACTTGAAATATAGTCAGCCAAGGCAATTTTTGTTAGTCTCTAAGGAGACTTGACAGAATGTATAAAAGCAAACCCAATATGTTCTTAATGGTAAACTGGTACTATCATTTTTCTCTGTCGTTGTATTTTTTGTATGTTATTGCTAAAACTGTGCTCTTCTGGTCGTCCGTCGTCTTTGATTACATATTTTTGTTCAATTAATTTCTGCCTGACCACAAAAATCTCAAAAAATATGTTTTCCAAAGTGTCCAGTATTCCCCATAAAGGTGTGATTGTCAATTCATGAAAAAGGGGTGGTCTTTGCCCATGAAGGCCAATCAGATGGTCCGTCAACAAGACTGTATACCCTATGGAGTGGGGAAAATGCACCACGTGTGTTGTGAGTTTTTGACCGGGTGCCTTTCAAACATCTATTTTTCGTGGGCATTCTTGCGCAGAGGCAATTTCATAGTCAATGAAGTTCTACTGAGACGTGATTATTGCTAGTTGAAAACTTAAACCAATACCCCGCCAGGATGACTTGAAATACAGTCAGCCAAGGCAATTTTTGTTAGTCTCTGAGGAGACTTTACAGAATGTATGAAAGCAAACCCAATCTGTTCTTAATGGTAGACTGGTACTATAGTTTTTCTCTGTCGTTGTATTTTTCGTATGTTATTGCTAAAACTGTGCTTTTCTGGTCGTCCGTCGTCTTCGATTACATATTTCTGTTCAATTAATTCCTGCCTGACCACAGAAATCTCAAAAATTAGGTTTCCCAAAGTGACCAGTATTCCCCATAAAGGTGTGATTGTCAGTTAATGAAAAAGGGGTGGTCTTTGCCCATGAAGGCCAATCAGATGGTCCGTCAACAAGACTGTATACCCTATGGAGTGGGGAAAATGCACCACGTGTGTTGTGAGTTTTTGACCGGGTGCCTTTCAAACATCTATTTTTCCTGGGCATTCTTGCGCAGAGGCAATTTCATAGTCAATGAAGTTCTACTGAGACGTGATTATTGCTAGTTGAAAACTTAAACCAATACCCCGCCAGGATGACTTGAAATATAGTCAGCCAAGGCAATTTTTGTTAGTCTCTAAGGAGACTTGACAGAATGTATAAAAGCAAACCCAATATGTTCTTAATGGTAGACTGGTACTATCATTTTTCTCTGTCGTTGTATTTTTTGTATGTTATTGCTAAAACTGTGCTCTTCTGGTCGTCCGTCGTCTTTGATTACATATTTTTGTTCAATTAATTTCTGCCTGACCACAAAAATCTCAAAAAATATGTTTTCCAAAGTGTCCAGTATTCCCCATAAAGGTGTGATTGTCAATTCATGAAAAAGGGGTGGTCTTTGCCCATGAAGGCCAATCAGATGGTCCGTCAACAAGACTGTATACCCTATGGAGTGGGGAAAATGCACCACGTGTGTTGTGAGTTTTTGACCGGGTGCCTTTCAAACATCTATTTTTCGTGGGCATTCTTGCGCAGAGGCAATTTCATAGTCAATGAAGTTCTACTGAGACGTGATTATTGCTAGTTGAAAACTTAAACCAATACCCCGCCAGGATGACTTGAAATACAGTCAGCCAAGGCAATTTTTGTTAGTCTCTGAGGAGACTTTACAGAATGTATGAAAGCAAACCCAATCTGTTCTTAATGGTAGACTGGTACTATAGTTTTTCTCTGTCGTTGTATTTTTCGTATGTTATTGCTAAAACTGTGCTCTTCTGGTTGTCTTTGATTACATATTTTTGTTCAATTCATTTCTGCCTGACCACAGAAATCTCAAAAAATAGGTTTTCCAAAGTGTCCAGTATTCCCCATAAAGGTGTGATTGTCAATTCATGAAAAAGGTGTGGTCTTTACCCATGAAGGCCAATCAGATGGTCCGTCAACCAGACTGTATACCCTATGGAGTGGGGAAAATGCACCACGTGTGTTGTGAGTTTTTGACCGGGTGCCTTTCAAACATCTATTTTTCCTTGGCATTCTTGCGCAGAGGCAATTTCATAGTCAATGAAGTTCTACTGAGACGTGATTATTGCTAGTTGAAAACTTAAACCAATACCCCGCCAGGATGACTTGAAATATAGTCAGCCAAGGCAATTTTTGTTAGTCTCTAAGGAGACTAGACAGAATGCATAAAAGCAAACCCAATATGTTCTTAATGGTAGACTGGTACTATCATTTTTCTCTGTCGTTGTATTTTTCGTATGTTATTGCTAAAACTGTGCTCTTCTGGTCGTCCATCGTCTTTGATTACATATTTTTGTTCAATTAATTTCTGCCTGACCACAAAAATCTCAAAAAATATGTTTTCCAAAGTGTCCAGTATTCCCCATAAAGGTGTGATTGTCAATTCATGAAAAAGGGGTGGTCTTTGCCCATGAAGGCCAATCAGATGGTCCGTCAACAAGACTGTATACCCTATGGAGTGGGGAAAATGCACCACGTGTGTTGTGAGTTTTTGACCGGGTGCCTTTCAAACATCTATTTTTCTTGGGCATTCTTGCGCAGAGGCAACTTCATAGTCAATGAAGTTCTACTGAGACGTGATGATTGCTAGTTGAAAACTTAAACCAATACCCCGCCAGGATGACTTGAAATACAGTCAGCCAAGGCAATTTTTGTTAGTCTCTAAGGAGACTTTACAGAATGTATGAAAGCAAACCCAATCTGTTCTTAATGGTAGACTGGTACTATAATTTTTCTCTGTCGTTGTATGTTTTGTATGTTATTGCTAAAACTGTGCTTTTCTGGTCGTCCGTCGTCTTCGATTACATATTTCTGTTCAATTAATTCCTGCCTGACCACAGAAATCTCAAAAATTAGGTTTCCCAAAGTGACCAGTATTCCCCATAAAGGTGTGATTGTCAGTTAATGAAAAAGGGGTGGTCTTTGCCCATGAAGGCCAATCAGATGGTCCGTCAACAAGACTGTATACCCTATGGAGTGGGGAAAATGCACCACGTGTGTTGTGAGTTTTTGACCGGGTGCCTTTCAAACATCTATTTTTCCCGGGCATTCTTGCGCAGAGGCAATTTCATAGTCAATGAAGTTCTACTGAGACGTGATTATTGCTAGTTGAAAACTTAAACCAATACCCCGCCAGGATGACTTGAAATACAGTCAGCCAAGGCAATTTTTGTTAGTCTCTAAGGAGACTTTACAGAATGTATGAAAGCAAACCCAATCTGTTCTTAATGGTAGACTGCTACTATAGTTTTTTCTGTTGTATTTTTCGTATGTTATTGCTAAAACTGTGCTCTTCTGGTCGTCCGTCGTCTTTGATTACATATTTTTGTTCAATTAATTTCTGCCTGACCACAAAAATCTCAAAAAATATGTTTTCCAAAGTGTCCAGTATTCCCCATAAAGGTGTGATTGTCAATTCATGAAAAAGGGGTGGTCTTTGCCCATGAAGGCCAATCAGATGGTCTGGAGTGGGGAAAATGCACCACGTGTGTTGTGAGTTTTTGACCGGGTGCCTTTCAAACATCTATTTTTCTTGGGCATTCTTGCGCAGAGGCAATTTCATAGTCAATGAAGTTCTACTGAGACGTGATTATTGCTAGTTGAAAACTTAAACCAATACCCCGCCAGGATGACTTGAAATATAGTCAGCCAAGGCAATTTTTGTTAGTCTCTAAGGAGACTTGACAGAATGTATAAAAGCAAACCCAATATGTTCTTAATGGTAGACTGGTACTATCATTTTTCTCTGTCGTTGTATTTTTTGTATGTTATTGCTAAAACTGTGCTCTTCTGGTCGTCCGTCGTCTTTGATTACATATTTTTGTTCAATTAATTTCTGCCTGACCACAAAAATCTCAAAAAATATGTTTTCCAAAGTGTCCAGTATTCCCCATAAAGGTGTGATTGTCAATTCATGAAAAAGGGGTGGTCTTTGCCCATGAAGGCCAATCAGATGGTCCGTCAACAAGACTGTATACCCTATGGAGTGGGGAAAATGCACCACGTGTGTTGTGAGTTTTTGACCGGGTGCCTTTCAAACATCTATTTTTCTTGGGCATTCTTGCGCAGAGGCAATTTCATAGTCAATGAAGTTCTACTGAGACGTGATTATTGCTAGTTGAAAACTTAAACCAATACCCCGCCAGGATGACTTGAAATACAGTCAGCCAAGGCAATTTTTGTTAGTCTCTAAGGAGACTTTACAGAATGTATGAAAGCAAACCCAATCTGTTCTTAATGGTAGACTGGTACTATAATTTTTCTCTGTCGTTGTATTTTTTGTATGTTATTGCTAAAACTGTGCTTTTCTGGTCGTCCGTCGTCTTCGATTACATATTTCTGTTCAATTAATTCCTGCCTGACCACAGAAATCTCAAAAATTAGGTTTCCCAAAGTGACCAGTATTCCCCATAAAGGTGTGATTGTCAGTTAATGAAAAAGGGGTGGTCTTTGCCCATGAAGGCCAATCAGATGGTCCGTCAACAAGACTGTATACCCTATGGAGTGGGGACAATGCAACACGTGTGTTGTGAGTGTTTGACCGGGTGCCTTTCAAACATCTATTTTTTCTGGGCATTCTTGCGCAGAGGCAATTTCATAGACAATGAAGTTCTACTGAGAAGTGATTATTGCTAGTTGAAAACTTAAACCAATACCCCGTCAGGATGACTTGAAATACAGTCAGCCATGGCAATTTTTGTTAGTCTCTAAGGAGACTTTACAGAATGTATGAAAGCAAACCCAATCTGTTCTTAATGGTAGACTAACATTATAAATTTTGCTGTCTTCTAAATTGATCTAGGTTATTGCTGAAACTATGCTCATCTGGCCGTCCGTCGTCTTTGATTACATATTTCTGTTCAATTAATTCCTGCCTGACCACAGAAATCTCAAAAATTAGGTTTCCCAAAGTGACCAGTATTCCCCATAAAGGTGTGATTGTCAGTTAATGAAAAAGGGGTGGTCTTTGCCCATGAAGGCCAATCAGATGGTCCGTCAACAAGACTGTATACCCTATGGAGTGGGGACAATGCAACACGTGTGTTGTGAGTGTTTGACCGGGTGCCTTTCAAACATCTATTTTTTCTGGGCATTCTTGCGCAGAGGCAATTTCATAGACAATGAAGTTCTACTGAGAAGTGATTATTGCTAGTTGAAAACTTAAACCAATACCCCGCCAGGATGACTTGAAATATAGTCAGCCAAGGCAATTTTTGTTAGTCTCTAAGGAGACTTGACAGAATGTATAAAAGCAAACCCAATATGTTCTTAATGGTAGACTGGTACTATCATTTTTCTCTGTCGTTGTATTTTTTGTATGTTATTGCTAAAACTGTGCTCTTCTGGTCGTCCGTCGTCTTTGATTACATATTTTTGTTCAATTAATTTCTGCCTGACCACAAAAATCTCAAAAAATATGTTTTCCAAAGTGTCCAGTATTCCCCATAAAGGTGTGATTGTCAATTCATGAAAAAGGGGTGGTCTTTGCCCATGAAGGCCAATCAGATGGTCCGTCAACAAGACTGTATACCCTATGGAGTGGGGAAAATGCACCACGTGTGTTGTGAGTTTTTGACCGGGTGCCTTTCAAACATCTATTTTTCGTGGGCATTCTTGCGCAGAGGCAATTTCATAGTCAATGAAGTTCTACTGAGACGTGATTATTGCTAGTTGAAAACTTAAACCAATACCCCGCCAGGATGACTTGAAATACAGTCAGCCAAGGCAATTTTTGTTAGTCTCTGAGGGGACTTTACAGAATGTATGAAAGCAAACCCAATCTGTTCTTAATGGTAGACTGGTACTATAGTTTTTCTCTGTCGTTGTATTTTTCGTATGTTATTGCTAAAACTGTGCTCTTCTGGTTGTCTTTGATTACATATTTTTGTTCAATTCATTTCTGCCTGACCACAGAAATCTCAAAAAATAGGTTTTCCAAAGTGTCCAGTATTCCCCATAAAGGTGTGATTGTCAATTCATGAAAAAGGTGTGGTCTTTACCCATGAAGGCCAATCAGATGGTCCGTCAACCAGACTGTATACCCTATGGAGTGGGGAAAATGCACCACGTGTGTTGTGAGTTTTTGACCGGGTGCCTTTCAAACATCTATTTTTCCTGGGCATTCTTGCGCAGAGGCAATTTCATAGTCAATGAAGTTCTACTGAGACGTGATTATTGCTAGTTGAAAACTTAAACCAATACCCCGCCAGGATGACTTGAAATATAGTCAGCCAAGGCAATTTTTGTTAGTCTCTAAGGAAACTAGACAGAATGCATAAAAGCAAACCCAATATGTTCTTAATGGTAGACTGGTACTATCATTTTTCTCTGTCGTTGTATTTTTCGTATGTTATTGCTAAAACTGTGCTCTTCTGGTCTTCCATCGTCTTTGATTACATATTTTTGTTCAATTAATTTCTGCCTGACCACAGAAATCTCAAAAAATATGTTTTCCAAAGTGTCCAGTATTCCCCATAAAGGTGTGATTGTCAATTCAAGAAAAAGGTGTGGTCTTTACCCATGAAGGCCAATCAGATGGTCCGTCAACCAGACTGTATACCCTATGGAGTGGGGAAAATGCACCACGTGTGTTGTGAGTGTTTGACCGGGTGCCTTTCAAACATCTATTTCTCCTGGGTTTTCTAGTGCAGAGGCAATTTCATAGTCAATGAAGTTCTACTGAGACGTGATTATTGCTAGTTGAAAACTTAAACCCCTACCCCGTCAGGATGACTTGAAATACAGTCAGCCAAGGCAATTTTTGTTAGTCTCTAAGGAGACTTTACAGAATGTATGAAAGCAAACCCAATCTGTTCTTAATGGTAGACTGGTACTATAATTTTTCTCTGTCGTTGTATGTTTTGTATGTTATTGCTAAAACTGTGCTTTTCTGGTCGTCCGTCGTCTTCGATTACATATTTCTGTTCAATTAATTCCTGCCTGACCACAGAAATCTCAAAAATTAGGTTTCCCAAAGTGACCAGTATTCCCCATAAAGGTGTGATTGTCAGTTAATGAAAAAGGGGTGGTCTTTGCCCATGAAGGCCAATCAGATGGTCCGTCAACAAGACTGTATACCCTATGGAGTGGGGAAAATGCACCACGTGTGTTGTGAGTTTTTGACCGGGTGCCTTTCAAACATCTATTTTTCCCGGGCATTCTTGCGCAGAGGCAATTTCATAGTCAATGAAGTTCTACTGAGACGTGATTATTGCTAGTTGAAAACTTAAACCAATACCCCGCCAGGATGACTTGAAATACAGTCAGCCAAGGCAATTTTTGTTAGTCTCTAAGGAGACTTTACAGAATGTATGAAAGCAAACCCAATCTGTTCTTAATGGTAGACTGCTACTATAGTTTTTTCTGTTGTATTTTTCGTATGTTATTGCTAAAACTGTGCTCTTCTGGTCGTCCGTCGTCTTTGATTACATATTTTTGTTCAATTAATTTCTGCCTGACCACAAAAATCTCAAAAAATATGTTTTCCAAAGTGTCCAGTATTCCCCATAAAGGTGTGATTGTCAATTCATGAAAAAGGGGTGGTCTTTGCCCATGAAGGCCAATCAGATGGTCCGTCAACAAGACTGTATACCCTATGGAGTGGGGAAAATGCACCACGTGTGTTGTGAGTTTTTGACCGGGTGCCTTTCAAACATCTATTTTTCTTGGGCATTCTTGCGCAGAGGCAATTTCATAGTCAATGAAGTTCTACTGAGACGTGATTATTGCTAGTTGAAAACTTAAACCAATACCCCGCCAGGATGACTTGAAATACAGTCAGCCAAGGCAATTTTTGTTAGTCTCTAAGGAGACTTTACAGAATGTATGAAAGCAAACCCAATCTGTTCTTAATGGTAGACTGGTACTATAATTTTTCTCTGTCGTTGTATTTTTTGTATGTTATTGCTAAAACTGTGCTTTTCTGGTCGTCCGTCGTCTTCGATTACATATTTCTGTTCAATTAATTCCTGCCTGACCACAGAAATCTCAAAAATTAGGTTTCCCAAAGTGACCAGTATTCCCCATAAAGGTGTGATTGTCAGTTAATGAAAAAGGGGTGGTCTTTGCCCATGAAGGCCAATCAGATGGTCCGTCAACAAGACTGTATACCCTATGGAGTGGGGAAAATGCACCACGTGTGTTGTGAGTTTTTGACCGGGTGCCTTTCAAACATCTATTTTTCCCGGGCATTCTTGCGCAGAGGCAATTTCATAGTCAATGAAGTTCTACCGAGACGTGATTATTGCTAGTTGAAAACTTAAACCAATACCCCGCCAGGACGACTTGAAATATAGTCAGCCAAGGCAATTTTTGTTAGTCTCTAAGGAGACTTGACAGAATGTATAAAAGCAAACCCAATCTGTTCTTAATGGTAGACTGGTACTATAATTTTTCTCTGTCGTTGTATTTTTCGTATGTTATTGCTAAAACTGTGCTCTTCTGGTCGTCCATCGTCTTTGATTACATATTTTTGTTCAATTAATTTCTGCCTGACCACAGAAATCTCAAAAAATATGTTTTCCAAAGTGTCCAGTATTCCCCATACAGGTGTGATTGTCAATTCATGAAAAAGGGGTGGTCTTTGCCCATGAAGGCCAATCAGATGGTCCGTCAACAAGACTGTATACCCTATGGAGTGGGGAAAATGCACCACGTGTGTTGTGAGTGTTTGACCGGGTGCCTTTTAAACATTTATTTTTTCTGGGCATTCTTGTGCAGAGGCAATTTCATAGTCAATGAAGTTCTACTGAGACGTGATTATTGCTAGTTGAAAACTTAAACCAATACCCCGTCAGGATGACTTGAAATACATAGTGATGGGTCGGATCGTGCCGATGCTTCGGAGCGTGTGTCGAGAAATCCCGGAAGTCTTTGGTGGAGCGCGTATCGACGCTTGTGTTGTTTAGGGCGAGTGACGTCATTGATGACGTTCGAAGCCTCGGTGGTTGAGGAAATGGTTCGACTTGTGCACCCCTGCCTCCTCAGTCCCATGCGAACGAGTTTTTTCGAAAGCTGGAGAGGTTATCTCCAAAATAGAAACCGACTGAGTCCAAGCACAGTGGAGAAATTGTTGTTTTTAAACTGCAATCAATAAAGTCACAAGCATCTCTGCCCCGTGCTTTGAAAACACTGTAACATTTTTAACAAACACCTCATGTCCTATTGGATTTATTTTATCATTGTCTGAAATGATGCTGGTAAAGTAAATAATAATGATTATTATATATTATTATTAATAATTACTAATACACTGCTATTAGCATTACCCACATATTAATCAAAACAACAGATAAATAAAATCCACACTATATCAAATTAAGGTGTTTTTATTTCTGTTGGCAGTGATTATTCCCATGCACCAAGAGGCCTCACAAACAGCTCAAAGGTCAATGACAATTTGGACCAGCAGGGGGTTTGTGAGCACATGAAGCCTCAAGATATGAACCTTTTCTCGAACCAGTTGGCTGGAAAGGTTCAAGGCTTCATGAGGCTTCATCTACCCATCACTAGAAATACAGTCAGCCATGGCAATTTTTGTTAGTCTCTAAGGAGACTTGACAGAATGTATGAAAGCAAACCCAATCTGTTCTTAATAGTAGACTGGTACTATAGTTTTTTCTGTTGTATTTTTCGTATGTTATTGCTAAAACTGTGCTCTTCTGTAGTGATGGCTGATCGAGGCTTTGTTGAAGCTTCGACACTTTATACAAAAGATGGTTCATTACTCAAAGCTTCAATGACACACAGTGCTCCAGTAGGACATCTAGTGGTCAATAAAATGAAGTGCAATCGAGACGTCTCATTGATTGGTTCATGCATTTGTTTTCAACTACACGACTGAATACAACAACAATGATGTTTTATAAGGCGTCCCGGTGGCTCACACCGGTAGAGCGCGTACCTCTAAGGTTGAGTGCTGCGGCGGACCCGGGTGCGAATCCGGCCTGAGGTCCCTTTTCACATGGGGCTGGCGCAAATACAGATTATATTATGGAATTTGGCAAATAATGTTTTGGGGTTCATTAGTAAAGAGGTTCATGGGTGGGTGGGGAAAGAGATTGTGCTTGAAAAACAGGGCAGTGACTGTGCTTGTGTCACTTGTTATGAATTTTTATTTAGAAACAACAGTTTTTCCACAGTTTTGGGATTCAAGCGGTTTCTTCTTTTCAATACAATTTCCCCAGCCTTGGAAATAACCTGTTCACACGGCACGGATGAGGCTGGGGTGCATCAGAAATGTTTAGCAACTTGATAAAGATTGGGATATACATTTTTGTGGTTTGCCCAGTATGTGAGCAGTTCTGAAGTTCTTTCTAGTGGAGGATCAGCGAGGTAGCGGTTCACTTCCACTGTTGGTGATTCGGTGACGTTCGAAGCACTTTGCTGCTTCGAACGTCACCGAATCACGTGACCAAACCACGCCTCGGCACAGTGCTTCGGGACGTTTGCTTCATGAGCTAGCGCGCATGTGTCGGAGCTTCAAGTGTCAGCGGACCATCACTACTCTTCTGGTCGTCTTTGATTACATATTTTTGTTCAATTCATTTCTGCCTGACCACAGAAATCTCAAAAAATAGGTTTTCCAAAGTGTCCAGTATTCCCCATAAAGGTGTGATTGTCAATTCATGAAAAAGGTGTGGTCTTTACCCATGAAGGCCAATCAGATGGTCCGTCAACCAGACTGTATACCCTATGGATTGGGGAAAATGCACCACGTGTGTTGTGAGTGTTTGACCGGGTGCCTTTCAAACATCTATTTTTTCTGGGTAGTCTTGTGCAGAGGCAATTTCATAGTCAATGAAGTTCTACTGAGACGTGATCATTGCTAGTTGAAAACTTAAACCAATACCCCGTCAGGATGACTTGAAATACAGTCAACCATGGCAATTTTTGTTAGTCTCTAAGGAGACTTGACAGAATGTATGAAAGCAAACCCAATCTGTTCTTAATGGCAGACTGGTACTATAGTTTTTTCTGTTGTATTTTTCGTATGTTATTGCTAAAACTGTGCTCTTCTGGTCGTCCGTCGTCTTTGATTACATATTTTTGTTCAATTAATTTCTGCCTGACCACAAAAATCTCAAAAAATATGTTTTCCAAAGTGTCCAGTATTCCCCATAAAGGTGTGATTGTCAATTCATGAAAAAGGGGTGGTCTTTGCCCATGAAGGCCAATCAGATGGTCCGTCAACAAGACTGTATACCCTATGGAGTGGGGAAAATGCACCACGTGTGTTGTGAGTTTTTGACCGGGTGCCTTTCAAACATCTATTTTTCTTGGGCATTCTTGCGCAGAGGCAATTTCATAGTCAATGAAGTTCTACTGAGACGTGATTATTGCTAGTTGAAAACTTAAACCAATACCCCGCCAGGATGACTTGAAATACAGTCAGCCAAGGCAATTTTTGTTAGTCTCTAAGGAGACTTTACAGAATGTATGAAAGCAAACCCAATCTGTTCTTAATGGTAGACTGGTACTATAATTTTTCTCTGTCGTTGTATGTTTTGTATGTTATTGCTAAAACTGTGCTTTTCTGGTCGTCCGTCGTCTTCGATTACATATTTCTGTTCAATTAATTCCTGCCTGACCACAGAAATCTCAAAAATTAGGTTTCCCAAAGTGACCAGTATTCCCCATAAAGGTGTGATTGTCAGTTAATGAAAAAGGGGTGGTCTTTGCCCATGAAGGCCAATCAGATGGTCCGTCAACAAGACTGTATACCCTATGGAGTGGGGAAAATGCACCACGTGTGTTGTGAGTTTTTGACCGGGTGCCTTTCAAACATCTATTTTTCCCGGGCATTCTTGCGCAGAGGCAATTTCATAGTCAATGAAGTTCTACTGAGACGTGATTATTGCTAGTTGAAAACTTAAACCAATACCCCGCCAGGATGACTTGAAATACAGTCAGCCAAGGCAATTTTTGTTAGTCTCTAAGGAGACTTTACAGAATGTATGAAAGCAAACCCAATCTGTTCTTAATGGTAGACTGCTACTATAGTTTTTTCTGTTGTATTTTTCGTATGTTATTGCTAAAACTGTGCTCTTCTGGTCGTCCGTCGTCTTTGATTACATATTTTTGTTCAATTAATTTCTGCCTGACCACAAAAATCTCAAAAAATATGTTTTCCAAAGTGTCCAGTATTCCCCATAAAGGTGTGATTGTCAATTCATGAAAAAGGGGTGATCTTTGCCCATGAAGGCCAATCAGATGGTCTGGAGTGGGGAAAATGCACCACGTGTGTTGTGAGTTTTTGACCGGGTGCCTTTCAAACATCTATTTTTCTTGGGCATTCTTCCACAGAGGCAGTTTCGTAGTTAATGAAGTTCTACTGAGACGTGATTATTGCTAGTTGAAAACTTAAACCAATACCCCGCCAGGATGACTTGAAATATAGTCAGCCAAGGCCATTTTTGTTAGTCTCCAAGGAGACTTGACAGAATGTATAAAAGCAAACCCAATCTGTTCTTAATGGTAGACTGGTACTATCATTTTTCTCTGTCGTTGTATTTTTCGTATGTTATTGCTAAAACTGTGCTCTTCTGGTCGTCTTTTATTACATGTTTTTGTTCAATTAATTTCTGCCTGACCACAGAAATCTCAAAAAATAGGTTTTCCAAAGTGTCCAGTATTCCCCATGAAGGTGTGATTGTCAATTCATGAAAAAGGGGTGGTCTTTGCCCATGAAGGCCAATCAGATGGTCCGTCAACAAGACTGTATACCCTATGGAGTGGGGAAAATGCACCACGTGTGTTGTGAGTGTTTGACCGGGTGCCTTTCAAACATCTATTTTTCCTGGGCATTCTTCCACAGAGGCAGTTTCGTAGTTAATGAAGTTCTACTGAGACGTGATTATTGCTAGTTGAAAACTTAAACCAATACCCTGCCAGGATGACTTGAAATACAGTCAGCCAAGGCAATTTTTGTTAGTCTCTAAGGAGACTTTACAGAATGTATGAAAGCAAACCCAATCTCTTCTTAAAGGTAGACTGGTACTATAGTTTTTCTCTGTCGTTGTATTTTTCGTATGTTATTGCTAAAACTGTGCTCTTCTGGTCGTCTTTGATTACATATTTTTGTTCCATTAATTCCTGCCTGACCACAGACATCTCAAAAAATATGTTTTCCAAAGTGTCCAGTATTCCCCATAAAAGTGTGATTGTCAATTCATGAAAAAGGTGTGGTCTTTACCCATGAAGGCCAATCAGATGGTCCGTCAACAAGACTGTATACCCTATGGAGTGGGGACAATGCAACACGTGTGTTGTGAGTTTTTGACCGGGTGCCTTTCAAACATCTATTTTTCCTGGGCATTCTTGCGCAGAGGCAATTTCATATTCAATGAAATTCTACTGAGACGTGATTATTGCTAGTTGAAAACTTAAACCAATACCCCGCCAGGATGACTTGAAATATAGTCAGCCAAGGCAATTTTTGTTAGTCTCTAAGGAGACTTGACAGAATGCATAAAAGCAAACCCAATATGTTCTTAATGGTAGACTGGTACTATCATTTTTCTCTGTCGTTGTATTTTTCGTATGTTATTGCTAAAACTGTGCTCTTCTGGTCGTCCATCGTCTTTGATTACATATTTTTGTTCAATTAATTTCTGCCTGACCACAAAAATCTCAAAAAATATGTTTTCCAAAGTGTCCAGTATTCCCCATAAAGGTGTGATTGTCAATTCATGAAAAAGGGGTGGTCTTTGCCCATGAAGGCCAATCAGATGGTCCGTCAACAAGACTGTATACCCTATGGAGTGGGGAAAATGCACCACGTGTGTTGTGAGTTTTTGACCGGGTGCCTTTCAAACATCTATTTTTCTTGGGCATTCTTGCGCAGAGGCAATTTCATAGTCAATGAAGTTCTACTGAGACGTGATTATTGCTAGTTGAAAACTTAAACCAATACCCCGTCAGGATGACTTGAAATACAGTCAACCATGGCAATTTTTGTTAGTCTCTAAGGAGACTTGACAGAATGTATGAAAGCAAACCCAATCTGTTCTTAATGGCAGACTGGTACTATAGTTTTTTCTGTTGTATTTTTCGTATGTTATTGCTAAAACTGTGCTCTTCTGGTCGTCCGTCGTCTTTGATTACATATTTTTGTTCAATTAATTTCTGCCTGACCACAAAAATCTCAAAAAATATGTTTTCCAAAGTGTCCAGTATTCCCCATAAAGGTGTGATTGTCAATTCATGAAAAAGGGGTGGTCTTTGCCCATGAAGGCCAATCAGATGGTCCGTCAACAAGACTGTATACCCTATGGAGTGGGGAAAATGCACCACGTGTGTTGTGAGTTTTTGACCGGGTGCCTTTCAAACATCTATTTTTCTTGGGCATTCTTGCGCAGAGGCAATTTCATAGTCAATGAAGTTCTACTGAGACGTGATTATTGCTAGTTGAAAACTTAAACCAATACCCCGCCAGGATGACTTGAAATACAGTCAGCCAAGGCAATTTTTGTTAGTCTCTAAGGAGACTTTACAGAATGTATGAAAGCAAACCCAATCTGTTCTTAATGGTAGACTGGTACTATAATTTTTCTCTGTCGTTGTATGTTTTGTATGTTATTGCTAAAACTGTGCTTTTCTGGTCGTCCGTCGTCTTCGATTACATATTTCTGTTCAATTAATTCCTGCCTGACCACAGAAATCTCAAAAATTAGGTTTCCCAAAGTGACCAGTATTCCCCATAAAGGTGTGATTGTCAGTTAATGAAAAAGGGGTGGTCTTTGCCCATGAAGGCCAATCAGATGGTCCGTCAACAAGACTGTATACCCTATGGAGTGGGGAAAATGCACCACGTGTGTTGTGAGTTTTTGACCGGGTGCCTTTCAAACATCTATTTTTCCCGGGCATTCTTGCGCAGAGGCAATTTCATAGTCAATGAAGTTCTACTGAGACGTGATTATTGCTAGTTGAAAACTTAAACCAATACCCCGCCAGGATGACTTGAAATACAGTCAGCCAAGGCAATTTTTGTTAGTCTCTAAGGAGACTTTACAGAATGTATGAAAGCAAACCCAATCTGTTCTTAATGGTAGACTGCTACTATAGTTTTTTCTGTTGTATTTTTCGTATGTTATTGCTAAAACTGTGCTCTTCTGGTCGTCCGTCGTCTTTGATTACATATTTTTGTTCAATTAATTTCTGCCTGACCACAAAAATCTCAAAAAATATGTTTTCCAAAGTGTCCAGTATTCCCCATAAAGGTGTGATTGTCAATTCATGAAAAAGGGGTGATCTTTGCCCATGAAGGCCAATCAGATGGTCTGGAGTGGGGAAAATGCACCACGTGTGTTGTGAGTTTTTGACCGGGTGCCTTTCAAACATCTATTTTTCTTGGGCATTCTTCCACAGAGGCAGTTTCGTAGTTAATGAAGTTCTACTGAGACGTGATTATTGCTAGTTGAAAACTTAAACCAATACCCCGCCAGGATGACTTGAAATATAGTCAGCCAAGGCCATTTTTGTTAGTCTCCAAGGAGACTTGACAGAATGTATAAAAGCAAACCCAATCTGTTCTTAATGGTAGACTGGTACTATCATTTTTCTCTGTCGTTGTATTTTTCGTATGTTATTGCTAAAACTGTGCTCTTCTGGTCGTCTTTGATTACATGTTTTTGTTCAATTAATTTCTGCCTGACCACAGAAATCTCAAAAAATAGGTTTTCCAAAGTGTCCAGTATTCCCCATGAAGGTGTGATTGTCAATTCATGAAAAAGGGGTGGTCTTTGCCCATGAAGGCCAATCAGATGGTCCGTCAACAAGACTGTATACCCTATGGAGTGGGGAAAATGCACCACGTGTGTTGTGAGTGTTTGACCGGGTGCCTTTCAAACATCTATTTTTCCTGGGCATTCTTCCACAGAGGCAGTTTCGTAGTTAATGAAGTTCTACTGAGACGTGATTATTGCTAGTTGAAAACTTAAACCAATACCCTGCCAGGATGACTTGAAATACAGTCAGCCAAGGCAATTTTTGTTAGTCTCTAAGGAGACTTTACAGAATGTATGAAAGCAAACCCAATCTCTTCTTAAAGGTAGACTGGTACTATAGTTTTTCTCTGTCGTTGTATTTTTCGTATGTTATTGCTAAAACTGTGCTCTTCTGGTCGTCTTTGATTACATATTTTTGTTCCATTAATTCCTGCCTGACCACAGACATCTCAAAAAATATGTTTTCCAAAGTGTCCAGTATTCCCCATAAAAGTGTGATTGTCAATTCATGAAAAAGGTGTGGTCTTTACCCATGAAGGCCAATCAGATGGTCCGTCAACAAGACTGTATACCCTATGGAGTGGGGACAATGCAACACGTGTGTTGTGAGTTTTTGACCGGGTGCCTTTCAAACATCTATTTTTCCTGGGCATTCTTGCGCAGAGGCAATTTCATATTCAATGAAATTCTACTGAGACGTGATTATTGCTAGTTGAAAACTTAAACCAATACCCCGCCAGGATGACTTGAAATATAGTCAGCCAAGGCAATTTTTGTTAGTCTCTAAGGAGACTTGACAGAATGCATAAAAGCAAACCCAATATGTTCTTAATGGTAGACTGGTACTATCATTTTTCTCTGTCGTTGTATTTTTCGTATGTTATTGCTAAAACTGTGCTCTTCTGGTCGTCCATCGTCTTTGATTACATATTTTTGTTCAATTAATTTCTGCCTGACCACAAAAATCTCAAAAAATATGTTTTCCAAAGTGTCCAGTATTCCCCATAAAGGTGTGATTGTCAATTCATGAAAAAGGGGTGGTCTTTGCCCATGAAGGCCAATCAGATGGTCCGTCAACAAGACTGTATACCCTATGGAGTGGGGAAAATGCACCACGTGTGTTGTGAGTTTTTGACCGGGTGCCTTTCAAACATCTATTTTTCTTGGGCATTCTTGCGCAGAGGCAATTTCATAGTCAATGAAGTTCTACTGAGACGTGATTATTGCTAGTTGAAAACTTAAACCAATACCCCGTCAGGATGACTTGAAATACAGTCAGCCATGGCAATTTTTGTTAGTCTCTAAGGAGACTTGACAGAATGTATGAAAGCAAACCCAATCTGTTCTTAATGGTAGACTGCTACTATAGGTTTTCTGTTGTATTTTTCGTATGTTATTGCTAAAACTGTGCTCTTCTGGTCGTCCGTCATCTTTGATTACATATTTTTGTTCAATTAATTTCTGCCTGACCACAAAAATCTCAAAAAATATGTTTTCCAAAGTGTCCAGTATTCCCCATAAAGGTGTGATTGTCAATTCATGAAAAAGGGGTGGTCTTTGCCCATGAAGGCCAATCAGAGGGTCCGTCAACAAGACTCTATACCCTATGGAGTGGGGAAAATGCACCACGTGTGTTGTGAGTTTTTGACCGGGTGCCTTTCAAACATCTATTTTTCTTGGGCATTCTTGCGCAGAGGCAATTTCATAGTCAATGAAGTTCTACTGAGACGTGATTATTGCTAGTTGAAAACTTAAACCAATACCCCGCCAGGATGCCTTGAAATACAGTCAGCCAAGGCAATTTTTGTTAGTCTCTAAGGAGACTTTACAGAATGTATGAAAGCAAACCCAATGTCTTCTTAATGGTAGACTGGTACTATAATTTTTCTCTGTCGTTGTATTTTTCGTATGTTATTGCTAAAACTGTGCTCTTCTGGTTGTCTTTGATTACATATTTTTGTTCAATTCATTTCTGCCTGACCACAGAAATCTCAAAAATTAGGTTTCCCAAAGTGACCAGTATTCCCCATAAAGGTGTGATTGTCAGTTAATGAAAAAGGGGTGGTCTTTGCCCATGAAGGCCAATCAGATGGTCCGTCAACAAGACTGTATACCCTATGGAGTGGGGAAAATGCACCACGTGTGTTGTGAGTTTTTGACCGGGTGCCTTTCAAACATCTATTTTTCCTGGGCATTCTTGCGCAGAGGCAATTTCATAGTCAATGAAGTTCTACTGAGACGTGATTATTGCTAGTTGAAAACTTAAACCAATACCCCGCCAGGATGACTTGAAATATAGTCAGCCAAGGCAATTTTTGTTAGTCTCTAAAGAGTCTTGACAGAATGTATAAAAGCAAACCCAATATGTTCTTAATGGTAGACTGGTACTATCATTTTTCTCTGTCGTTGTATTTTTCGTATGTTATTGCTAAAACTGTGCTCTTCTGGTCGTCCATCATCTTTGATTACATATTTTTGTTCAATTAATTTCTGCCTGACCACAGAAATCTCAAAAAATATGTTTTCCAAAGTGTCCAGTATTCCCCATAAAGGTGTGATTGTCAATTCATGAAAAAGGTGTGGTCTTTACCCATGAAGGCCAATCAGATGGTCCGTCAACCAGACTGTATACCCTATGGAGTGGGGAAAATGCACCACGTGTGTTGTGAGTGTTTGACCGGGTGCCTTTCAAACATCTATTTTTTCTGGGTATTCTTGTACAGAGGCAATATCATAGTCAATGAAGTTCTACTGAGACGTGATTATTGCTAGTTGAAAACTTAAACCAATACCCCGTCAGGATGACTTGAAATACAGTCAGCCATGGCAATTTTTGTTAGTCTCTAAGGAGACTTGACAGAATGTATGAAAGCAAACCCAATCTGTTCTTAATGGTAGACTGCTACTATAGGTTTTCTGTTGTATTTTTCGTATGTTATTGCTAAAACTGTGCTCTTCTGGTCGTCCGTCGTCTTTGATTACATATTTTTGTTCAATTAATTTCTGCCTGACCACAAAAATCTCAAAAAATATGTTTTCCAAAGTGTCCAGTATTCCCCATAAAGGTGTGATTGTCAATTCATGAAAAAGGGGTGGTCTTTGCCCATGAAGGCCAATCAGAGGGTCCGTCAACAAGACTCTATACCCTATGGAGTGGGGAAAATGCACCACGTGTGTTGTGAGTTTTTGACCGGGTGCCTTTCAAACATCTATTTTTCTTGGGCATTCTTGCGCAGAGGCAATTTCATAGTCAATGAAGTTCTACTGAGACGTGATTATTGCTAGTTGAAAACTTAAACCAATACCCCGCCAGGATGACTTGAAATACAGTCAGCCAAGGCAATTTTTGTTAGTCTCTAAGGAGACTTTACAGAATGTATGAAAGCAAACCCAATGTGTTCTTAATGGTAGACTGGTACTATAATTTTTCTCTGTCGTTGTATTTTTCGTATGTTATTGCTAAAACTGTGCTTTTCTGGTCGTCCGTCGTCTTCGATTACATATTTCTGTTCAATTAATTCCTGCCTGACCACAGAAATCTCAAAAATTAGGTTTCCCAAAGTGACCAGTATTCCCCATAAAGGTGTGATTGTAAGTTAATGAAAAAGGGGTGGTCTTTGCCCATGAAGGCCAATCAGATGGTCCGTCAACAAGACTGTATACCCTATGGAGTGGGGAAAATGCACCACGTGTGTTGTGAGTTTTTGACCGGGTGCCTTTCAAACATCTATTTTTCCTGGGCATTCTTGCGCAGAGGCAATTTCATAGTCAATGAAGTTCTACTGAGACGTGATTATTGCTAGTTGAAAACTTAAACCAATACCCCGCCAGGATGACTTGAAATATAGTCAGCCAAGGCAATTTTTGTTAGTCTCTAAGGAGACTTGACAGAATGTATAAAAGCAAACCCAATATGTTCTTAATGTTAGACTGGTACTATCATTTTTCTCTGTCGTTGTATTTTTCGTATGTTATTGCTAAAACTGTGCTCTTCTGGTCGTCCATCGTCTTTGATTACATATTTTTGTTCAATTAATTTCTGCCTCACCACAGAAATCTCAAAAAATATTTTTTCCAAAGTGTCCAGTATTCCCCATAAAGGTGTGATTGTCAATTCATGAAAAAGGTGTGGTCTTTACCCATGAAGGCCAATCAGATGGTCCGTCAACCAGACTGTATACCCTATGGAGTGGGGAAAATGCACCACATGTGTTGTGAGTGTTTGACCGGGTGCCTTTCAAACATCTATTTTTTCTGGGTATTCTTGTGCAGAGGCAATATCATAGTCAATGAAGTTTTACTGAGACGTGATTATTGATAGTTGAAAACTTAAACCAATACCCCGTCAGGATGACTTGAAATACAGTCAGCCATGGCAATTTTTGTTAGTCTCTAAGGAGACTTGACAGAATGTATGAAAGCAAACCCAATCTGTTCTTAATGGTAGACTGCTACTATAGGTTTTCTGTTGTATTTTTCGTATGTTATTGCTAAAACTGCTCTTCTGGTCGTCCGTCGTCTTTGATTACATATTTTTGTTCAATTAATTTCTGCCTGACCACAAAAATCTCAAAAAATATGTTTTCCAAAGTGTCCAGTATTCCCCATAAAGGTGTGATTGTCAATTCATGAAAAAGGGGTGGTCTTTGCCCATGAAGGCCAATCAGAGGGTCCGTCAACAAGACTCTATACCCTATGGAGTGGGGAAAATGCACCACGTGTGTTGTGAGTTTTTGACCGGGTGCCTTTCAAACATCTATTTTTCTTGGGCATTCTTGCGCAGAGGCAATTTCATAGTCAATGAAGTTCTACTGAGACGTGATTATTGCTAGTTGAAAACTTAAACCAATACCCCGCCAGGATGACTTGAAATACAGTCAGCCAAGGCAATTTTTGTTAGTCTCTAAGGAGACTTTACAGAATGTATGAAAGCAAACCCAATCTGTTCTTAATGGTAGACTGCTACTATAGTTTTTTCTGTTGTATTTTTCGTATGTTATTGCTAAAACTGTGCTCTTCTGGTCGTCCGTCGTCTTTGATTACATATTTTTGGTCAATTAATTTCTGCCTGACCACAAAAATCTCAAAAAATATGTTTTCCAAAGTGTCCAGTATTCCCCATAAAGGTGTGATTGTCAATTCATGAAAAAGGGGTGGTCTTTGCCCATGAAGGCCAATCAGATGGTCTGGAGTGGGGAAAATGCACCACGTGTGTTGTGAGTTTTTGACCGGGTGCCTTTCAAACATCTATTTTTCTTGGGCATTCTTGCGCAGAGGCAATTTCATAGTCAATGAAGTTCTACTGAGACGTGATTATTGCTAGTTGAAAACTTAAACCAATACCCCGCCAGGATGACTTGAAATATAGTCAGCCAAGGCAATTTTTGTTAGTCTCTAAGGAGACTTGACAGAATGTATAAAAGCAAACCCAATATGTTCTTAATAGTAGACTGGTACTATCATTTTTCTCTGTCGTTGTATTTTTTGTATGTTATTGCTAAAACTGTGCTCTTCTGGTCGTCCGTCGTCTTTGATTACATATTTTTGTTCAATTAATTTCTGCCTGACCACAAAAATCTCAAAAAATATGTTTTCCAAAGTGTCCAGTATTCCCCATAAAGGTGTGATTGTCAATTCATGAAAAAGGGGTGGTCTTTGCCCATGAAGGCCAATCAGATGGTCCGTCAACAAGACTGTATACCCTATGGAGTGGGGAAAATGCACCACGTGTGTTGTGAGTTTTTGACCGGGTGCCTTTCAAACATCTATTTTTCTTGGGCATTCTTGCGCAGAGGCAATTTCATAGTCAATGAAGTTCTACTGAGACGTGATTATTGCTATTTGAAAACTTAAACCAATACCCCGCCAGGATGACTTGAAATACAGTCAGCCAAGGCAATTTTTGTTAGTCTCTAAGGAGACTTTACAGAATGTATGAAAGCAAACCCAATCTGTTCTTAATGGTAGACTGGTACTATAATTTTTCTCTGTCGTTGTATTTTTTGTATGTTATTGCTAAAACTGTGCTTTTCTGGTCGTCCGTCGTCTTCGATTACATATTTCTGTTCAATTAATTCCTGCCTGACCACAGAAATCTCAAAAATTAGGTTTCCCAAAGTGACCAGTATTCCCCATAAAGGTGTGATTGTCAGTTAATGAAAAAGGGGTGGTCTTTGCCCATGAAGGCCAATCAGATGGTCCGTCAACAAGACTGTATACCCTATGGAGTGGGGACAATGCAACACGTGTGTTGTGAGTGTTTGACCGGGTGCCTTTCAAACATCTATTTTTTCTGGGCATTCTTGCGCAGAGGCAATTTCATAGACAATGAAGTTCTACTGAGAAGTGATTATTGCTAGTTGAAAACTTAAACCAATACCCCGTCAGGATGACTTGAAATACAGTCAGCCATGGCAATTTTTGTTAGTCTCTAAGGAGACTTTACAGAATGTATGAAAGCAAACCCAATCTGTTCTTAATGGTAGACTAACATTATAAATTTTGCTGTCTTCTAAATTGATCTAGGTTATTGCTGAAACTATGCTCATCTGGCCGTCCGTCGTCTTTGATTACATATTTCTGTTCAATTAATTCCTGCCTGACCACAGAAATCTCAAAAATTAGGTTTCCCAAAGTGAACAGTATTCCCCATGAAGGTGTGATTGTCAGTTAATGAAAAAGGGGTGGTCTTTGCCCATGAAGGCCAATCAGATGGTCCGTCAACAAGACTGTATACCCTATGGAGTGGGGAAAATGCACCACGTGTGTTGTGAGTGTTTGACCGGGTGCCTGTCAAACATCTATTTTTCCTGGGCATTCTTCCACAGAGGCAGTTTCGTAGTTAATGAAGTTCTACTGAGACGTGATTATTGCTAGTTGAAAACTTAAACCAATTCCCCGCCAGGATGACTTGAAATATAGTCAGCCAAGGCCATTTTTGTTAGTCTCCAAGGAGACTTGACAGAATGTATAAAAGCAAACCCAATCTGTTCTTAATGGTAGACTGGTACTATCATTTTTCTCTGTCGTTGTATTTTTCGTATGTTATTGCTAAAACTGTGCTCTTCTGGTCGTCTTTGATTACATGTTTTTGTTCAATTAATTTCTGCCTGACCACAGAAATCTCAAAAAATAGGTTTTCCAAAGTGTCCAGTATTCCCCATGAAGGTGTGATTGTCAATTCATGAAAAAGGGGTGGTCTTTGCCCATGAAGGCCAATCAGATGGTCCGTCAACAAGACTGTATACCCTATGGAGTGGGGAAAATGCACCACGTGTGTTGTGAGTGTTTGACCGGGTGCCTGTCAAACATCTATTTTTCCTGGGCATTCTTCCACAGAGGCAGTTTCGTAGTTAATGAAGTTCTACTGAGACGTGATTATTGCTAGTTGAAAACTTAAACCAATACCCTGCCAGGATGACTTGAAATACAGTCAGCCAAGGCAATTTTTGTTAGTCTCTAAGGAGACTTTACAGAATGTATGAAAGCAAACCCAATCTCTTCTTAAAGGTAGACTGGTACTATAGTTTTTCTCTGTCGTTGTATTTTTCGTATGTTATTGCTAAAACTGTGCTCTTCTGGTCGTCTTTGATTACATATTTTTGTTCCATTAATTCCTGCCTGACCACAGACATCTCAAAAAATATGTTTTCCAAAGTGTCCAGTATTCCCCATAAAAGTGTGATTGTCAATTCATGAAAAAGGTGTGGTCTTTACCCATGAAGGCCAATCAGATGGTCCGTCAACAAGACTGTATACCCTATGGAGTGGGGACAATGCAACACGTGTGTTGTGAGTTTTTGACCGGGTGCCTTTCAAACATCTATTTTTCCTGGGCATTCTTGCGCAGAGGCAATTTCATATTCAATGAAATTCTACTGAGACGTGATTATTGCTAGTTGAAAACTTAAACCAATACCCCGCCAGGATGACTTGAAATATAGTCAGCCAAGGCAATTTTTGTTAGTCTCTAAGGAGACTTGACAGAATGCATAAAAGCAAACCCAATATGTTCTTAATGGTAGACTGGTACTATCATTTTTCTCTGTCGTTGTATTTTTCGTATGTTATTGCTAAAACTGTGCTCTTCTGGTCGTCCATCGTCTTTGATTACATATTTTTGTTCAATTAATTTCTGCCTGACCACAAAAATCTCAAAAAATATGTTTTCCAAAGTGTCCAGTATTCCCCATAAAGGTGTGATTGTCAATTCATGAAAAAGGGGTGGTCTTTGCCCATGAAGGCCAATCAGATGGTCCGTCAACAAGACTGTATACCCTATGGAGTGGGGAAAATGCACCACGTGTGTTGTGAGTTTTTGACCGGGTGCCTTTCAAACATCTATTTTTCTTGGGCATTCTTGCGCAGAGGCAATTTCATAGTCAATGAAGTTCTACTGAGACGTGATTATTGCTAGTTGAAAACTTAAACCAATACCCCGTCAGGATGACTTGAAATACAGTCAGCCATGGCAATTTTTGTTAGTCTCTAAGGAGACTTGACAGAATGTATGAAAGCAAACCCAATCTGTTCTTAATGGTAGACTGCTACTATAGGTTTTCTGTTGTATTTTTCGTATGTTATTGCTAAAACTGTGCTCTTCTGGTCGTCCGTCATCTTTGATTACATATTTTTGTTCAATTAATTTCTGCCTGACCACAAAAATCTCAAAAAATATGTTTTCCAAAGTGTCCAGTATTCCCCATAAAGGTGTGATTGTCAATTCATGAAAAAGGGGTGGTCTTTGCCCATGAAGGCCAATCAGAGAGTCCGTCAACAAGACTCTATACCCTATGGAGTGGGGAAAATGCACCACGTGTGTTGTGAGTTTTTGACCGGGTGCCTTTCAAACATCTATTTTTCTTGGGCATTCTTGCGCAGAGGCAATTTCATAGTCAATGAAGTTCTACTGAGACGTGATTATTGCTAGTTGAAAACTTAAACCAATACCCCGCCAGGATGACTTGAAATACAGTCAGCCAAGGCAATTTTTGTTAGTCTCTAAGGAGACTTTACAGAATGTATGAAAGCAAACCCAATGTGTTCTTAATGGTAGACTGGTACTATAATTTTTCTCTGTCGTTGTATTTTTCGTATGTTATTGCTAAAACTGTGCTCTTCTGGTTGTCTTTGATTACATATTTTTGTTCAATTCATTTCTGCCTGACCACAGAAATCTCAAAAAATATGTTTTCCAAAGTGTCCAGTATTCCCCATAAAGGTGTGATTGTCAATTCATGAAAAAGGTGTGGTCTTTACCCATGAAGGCCAATCAGATGGTCCGTCAACCAGACTGTATACCCTATGGAGTGGGGAAAATGCACCACGTGTGTTGTGAGTGTTTGACCGGGTGCCTTTCAAACATCTATTTTTTCTGGGTATTCTTGTGCAGAGGCAATATCATAGTCAATGAAGTTCTGCTGAGACGTGATTATTGCTAGTTGAAAACTTAAACCAATACCCCGTCAGGATGACTTGAAATACAGTCAGCCATGGCAATTTTTGTTAGTCTCTAAGGAGACTTGACAGAATGTATGAAAGCAAACCCAATCTGTTCTTAATGGTAGACTGCTACTATAGGTTTTCTGTTGTATTTTTCGTATGTTATTGCTAAAACTGTGCTCTTCTGGTCGTCCGTCGTCTTTGATTACATATTTTTGTTCAATTAATTTCTGCCTGACCACAAAAATCTCAAAAAATATGTTTTCCAAAGTGTCCAGTATTCCCCATAAAGGTGTGATTGTCAATTCATGAAAAAGGGGTGGTCTTTGCCCATGAAGGCCAATCAGAGGGTCCGTCAACAAGACTGTATACCCTATGGAGTGGGGAAAATGCACCACGTGTGTTGTGAGTTTTTGACCGGGTGCCTTTCAAACATCTATTTTTCTTGGGCATTCTTGCGCAGAGGCAATTTCATAGTCAATGAAGTTCTACTGAGACGTGATTATTGCTAGTTGAAAACTTAAACCAATACCCCGTCAGGATGACTTGAAATACAGTCAGCCAAGGCAATTTTTGTTAGTCTCTAAGGAGACTTTACAGAATGTATGAAAGCAAACCCAATGTGTTCTTAATGGTAGACTGGTACTATAATTTTTCTCTGTCGTTGTATTTTTCGTATGTTATTGCTAAAACTGTGCTTTTCTGGTCGTCCGTCGTCTTCGATTACATATTTCTGTTCAATTAATTCCTGCCTGACCACAGAAATCTCAAAAATTAGGTTTCCCAAAGTGACCAGTATTCCCCATAAAGGTGTGATTGTAAGTTAATGAAAAAGGGGTGGTCTTTGCCCATGAAGGCCAATCAGATGGTCCGTCAACAAGACTGTATACCCTATGGAGTGGGGAAAATGCACCACGTGTGTTGTGAGTTTTTGACCGGGTGCCTTTCAAACATCTATTTTACCTGGGCATTCTTGCGCAGAGGCAATTTCATAGTCAATGAAGTTCTACTGAGACGTGATTATTGCTAGTTGAAAACTTAAACCAATACCCCGCCAGGATGACTTGAAATATAGTCAGCCAAGGCAATTTTTGTTAGTCTCTAAGGAGACTTGACAGAATGTATAAAAGCAAACCCAATATGTTCTTAATGTTAGACTGGTACTATCATTTTTCTCTGTCGTTGTATTTTTCGTATGTTATTGCTAAAACTGTGCTCTTCTGGTCGTCCATCGTCTTTGATTACATATTTTTGTTCAATTAATTTCTGCCTCACCACAGAAATCTCAAAAAATATTTTTTCCAAAGTGTCCAGTATTCCCCATAAAGGTGTGATTGTCAATTCATGAAAAAGGTGTGGTCTTTACCCATGAAGGCCAATCAGATGGTCCGTCAACCAGACTGTATACCCTATGGATTGGGGAAAATGCACCACGTGTGTTGTGAGTGTTTGACCGGGTGCCTTTCAAACATCTATTTTTTCTGGGTACTCTTGTGCAGAGGCAATTTCATAGTCAATGAAGTTCTGCTGAGACGTGATTATTGCTAGTTGAAAACTTAAACCAATACCCCGTCAGGATGACTTGAAATACAGTCAACCATGGCAATTTTTGTTAGTCTCTAAGGAGACTTGACAGAATGTATGAAAGCAAACCCAATCTGTTCTTAATGGCAGACTGGTACTATAGTTTTTTCTGTTGTATTTTTCGTATGTTATTGCTAAAACTGTGCTCTTCTGGTCGTCCGTCGTCTTTGATTACATATTTTTGTTCAATTAATTTCTGCCTGACCACAAAAATCTCAAAAAATATGTTTTCCAAAGTGTCCAGTATTCCCCATAAAGGTGTGATTGTCAATTCATGAAAAAGGGGTGGTCTTTGCCCATGAAGGCCAATCAGATGGTCCGTCAACAAGACTGTATACCCTATGGAGTGGGGAAAATGCACCACGTGTGTTGTGAGTTTTTGACCGGGTGCCTTTCAAACATCTATTTTTCTTGGGCATTCTTGCGCAGAGGCAATTTCATAGTCAATGAAGTTCTACTGAGACGTGATTATTGCTAGTTGAAAACTTAAACCAATACCCCGCCAGGATGACTTGAAATACAGTCAGCCAAGGCAATTTTTGTTAGTCTCTAAGGAGACTTTACAGAATGTATGAAAGCAAACCCAATCTGTTCTTAATGGTAGACTGGTACTATAATTTTTCTCTGTCGTTGTATGTTTTGTATGTTATTGCTAAAACTGTGCTTTTCTGGTCGTCCGTCGTCTTCGATTACATATTTCTGTTCAATTAATTCCTGCCTGACCACAGAAATCTCAAAAAATATGTTTTCCAAAGTGTCCAGTATTCCCCATACAGGTGTGATTGTCAATTCATGAAAAAGGTGTGGTCTTTACCCATGAAGGCCAATCAGATGGTCCGTCAACCAGACTGTATACCCTATGGAGTGGGGAAAATGCACCACGTGTGTTGTGAGTGTTTGAGCGGGTGCCTTTCAAACATCTATTTTTTCTGGGCATTCTTGTGCAGAGGCAATTTCATAGTCAATGAAGTTCTACTGAGACGTGATTATTGCTAGTTGAAAACTTAAACCAATACCCCGTCAGGATGACTTGAAATACAGTCAACCATGGCAATTTTTGTTAGTCTCTAAGGAGACTTGACAGAATGTATGAAAGCAAACCCAATCTGTTCTTAATGGTAGACTGGTACTATAGTTTTTTCTGTTGTATTTTTTGTATGTTATTGCTAAAACTGTGCTCTTCTGGTCGTCCGTCGTCTTTGATTACATATTTTTGTTCAATTAATTTCTGCCTGACCACAAAAATCTCAAAAAATATGTTTTCCAAAGTGTCCAGTATTCCCCATAAAGGTGTGATTGTCAATTCATGAAAAAGGGGTGGTCTTTGCCCATGAAGGCCAATCAGATGGTCCGTCAACAAGACTGTATACCCTATGGAGTGGGGAAAATGCACCACGTGTGTTTTGAGTTTTTGACCGGGTGCCTTTCAAACATCTATTTTTCTTGGGCATTCTTGCGCAGAGGCAATTTCATAGTCAATGAAGTTCTACTGAGACGTGATTATTGCTAGTTGAAAACTTAAACCAATACCCCGCCAGGATGACTTGAAATACAGTCAGCCAAGGCAATTTTTGTTAGTCTCTAAGGAGACTTTACAGAATGTATGAAAGCAAACCCAATCTGTTCTTAATGGTAGACTGGTACTATAATTTTTCTCTGTCGTTGTATTTTTTGTATGTTATTGCTAAAACTGTGCTTTTCTGGTCGTCCGTCGTCTTCGATTACATATTTCTGTTCAATTAATTCCTGCCTGACCACAGAAATCTCAAAAATTAGGTTTCCCAAAGTGACCAGTATTCCCCATAAAGGTGTGATTGTCAGTTAATGAAAAAGGGGTGGTCTTTGCCCATGAAGGCCAATCAGATGGTCCGTCAACAAGACTGTATACCCTATGGAGTGGGGAAAATGCACCACGTGTGTTGTGAGTTTTTGACCGGGTGCCTTTCAAACATCTATTTTTCCCGGGCATTCTTGCGCAGAGGCAATTTCATAGTCAATGAAGTTCTACTGAGACGTGATTATTGCTAGTTGAAAACTTAAACCAATACCCCGCCAGGACGACTTGAAATACAGTCAGCCAAGGCAATTTTTGTTAGTCTCTAAGGAGACTTGACACAATGTATAAAAGCAAACCCAATCTGTTCTTAATGGTAGACTGGTACTATAATTTTTCTCTGTCGTTGTATTTTTCGTATGTTATTGCTAAAACTGTGCTCTTCTGGTCGTCCATCGTCTTTGATTACATATTTTTGTTCAATTAATTTCTGCCTGACCACAGAAATCTCAAAAAATATGTTTTCCAAAGTGTCCAGTATTCCCCATACAGGTGTGATTGTCAATTCATGAAAAAGGGGTGGTCTTTGCCCATGAAGGCCAATCAGATGGTCCGTCAACAAGACTGTATACCCTATGGAGTGGGGAAAATGCACCACGTGTGTTGTGAGTGTTTGACCGGGTGCCTTTTAAACATTTATTTTTTCTGGGCATTCTTGTGCAGAGGCAATTTCATAGTCAATGAAGTTCTACTGAGACGTGATTATTGCTAGTTGAAAACTTAAACCAATACCCCGTCAGGATGACTTGAAATACATAGTGATGGGTCGGATCGTGCCGATGCTTCGGAGCGTGTGTCGAGAAATCCCGGAAGTCTTTGGTGGAGCGCGTATCGACGCTTGTGTTGTTTAGGGCGAGTGACGTCATTGATGACGTTCGAAGCCTCGGTGGTTGAGTAAATGGTTCGACTTGTGCACCCCTGCCTCCTCAGTCCCATGCGAACGAGTTTTTTCGAAAGCTGGAGAGGTTGTCTCCAAAATAGAAACCGACTGAGTCCAAGCACAGTGGAGAAATTGTTGTTTTAAACTGCAATCAATAAAGTCACAAGCATCTCTGCCCCGTGCTTTGAAAACACTGTAACATTTTTAACAAACACCTCATGTCCTATTGGATTTATTTTATCATTGTCTGAAATGATGCTGGTAAAGTAAATAATAATGATTATTATATATTATTATTAATAATTACTAATACACTGCTATTAGCATTACCCACATATTAATCAAAACAACAGATAAATAAAATCCACACTATATCAAATTAAGGTGTTTTTATTTCTGTTGGCAGTGATTATTCCCATGCACCAAGAGGCCTCACAAACAGCTCAAAGGTCAATGACAATTTGGACCAGCAGGGGGTTTGTGAGCACATGAAGCCTCAAGATATGAACCTTTTCTCGAACCAGTTGGCTGGAAAGGTTCAAGGCTTCATGAGGCTTCATCTACCCATCACTAGAAATACAGTCAGCCATGGCAATTTTTGTTAGTCTCTAAGGAGACTTGACAGAATGTATGAAAGCAAACCCAATCTGTTCTTAATAGTAGACTGGTACTATAGTTTTTTCTGTTGTATTTTTCGTATGTTATTGCTAAAACTGTGCTCTTCTGTAGTGATGGCTGATCGAGGCTTTGTTGAAGCTTCGACACTTTATACAAAAGATGGTTCATTACTCAAAGCTTCAATGACACACAGTGCTCCAGTAGGACATCTAGTGGTCAATAAAATGAAGTGCAATCGAGACGTCTCATTGATTGGTTCATGCATTTGTTTTCAACTACACGACTGAATACAACAACAATGATGTTTTATAAGGCGTCCCGGTGGCTCACACCGGTAGAGCGCGTACCTCTAAGGTTGAGTGCTGCGGCGGACCCGGGTGCGAATCCGGCCTGAGGTCCCTTTTCACATGGGGCTGGCGCAAATACAGATTATATTATGGAATTTGGCAAATAATGTTTTGGGGTTCATTAGTAAAGAGGTTCATGGGTGGGTGGGGAAAGAGATTGTGCTTGAAAAACAGGGCAGTGACTGTGCTTGTGTCACTTGTTATGAATTTTTATTTAGAAACAACAGTTTTTCCACAGTTTTGGGATTCAAGCGGTTTCTTCTTTTCAATACAATTTCCCCAGCCTTGGAAATAACCTGTTCACACGGCACGGATGAGGCTGGGGTGCATCAGAAATGTTTAGCAACTTGATAAAGATTGGGATATACATTTTTGTGGTTTGCCCAGTATGTGAGCAGTTCTGAAGTTCTTTCTAGTGGAGGATCAGCGAGGTAGCGGTTCACTTCCACTGTTGGTGATTCGGTGACGTTCGAAGCACTTTGCTGCTTCGAACGTCACCGAATCACGTGACCAAACCACGCCTCGGCACAGTGCTTCGGGACGTTTGCTTCATGAGCTACCGCGCATGTGTCGGAGCTTCAAGTGTCAGCGGACCATCACTACTCTTCTGGTCGTCTTTGATTACATATTTTTGTTCAATTCATTTCTGCCTGACCACAGAAATCTCAAAAAATAGGTTTTCCAAAGTGTCCAGTATTCCCCATAAAGGTGTGATTGTCAATTCATGAAAAAGGTGTGGTCTTTACCCATGAAGGCCAATCAGATGGTCCGTCAACAAGACTGTATACCCTATGGAGTGGGGACAATGCAACACGTGTGTTGTGAGTGTTTGACCGGGTGCCTTTCAAACATCTATTTTTCCCGGGCATTCTTGTGCAGAGGCAATTTCATAGTCAATGAAGTTCTACTGAGACGTGATTATTGCTAGTTGAAAACTTAAACCAATACCCCGCCAGGATGACTTGAAATACAGTCAGCCAAGGCAATTTTTGTTAGTCTCTAAGGAGACTTGACACAATGTATGAAAGCAAACCCAATCTGTTCTTCATGGTAGACTGGTACTATAATTTTTCTCTGTCGTTGTATTTTTCGTATGTTATTGCTAAAACTGTGCTTTTCTGGTCGTCCGTCGTCTTTGATTACATATTTCTGTTCAATTAATTCCTGCCTGACCACAGAAATCTCAAAAAATAGGTTTTCCAAAGTGTCCAGTATTCCCCATAAAGGTGTGATTGTCAATTCATGAAAAAGGTGTGGTCTTTACCCATGAAGGCCAATCAGATGGTCCGTCAACCAGACTGTATACCCTATGGAGTGGGGAAAATGCACCACGTGTGTTGTGAGTTTTTGACCGGGTGCCTTTCAAACATCTATTTTTCCTGGGCATTCTTGCGCAGAGGCAATTTCATAGTCAATGAAGTTCTACTGAGACGTGATTATTGCTAGTTGAAAACTTAAACCAATACCCCGCCAGGATGACTTGAAATACAGTCAGCCAAGGCAATTTTTGTCAGTCCCTAAGGAGACTTTACAGAATGTATGAAAGCAAACCCAATCTGTTCTTCATGGTAGACTGGTACTATAATTTTTCTCTGTCGTTGTATTTTTCGTATGTTATTGCTAAAACTGTGCTTTTCTGGTCGTCCGTCGTCTTCGATTACATATTTCTGTTCAATTAATTCCTGCCTGACCACAGAAATCTCAAAAATTAGGTTTCCCAAAGTGACCAGTATTCCCCATAAAGGTGTGATTGTCAGTTAATGAAAAAGGTGTGGTCTTTGCCCATGAAGGCCAATCAGATGGTCCGTCAACAAGACTGTATACCCTATGGAGTGGGGAAAATGCACCACGTGTGTTGTGAGTTTTTGACCGGGTGCCTTTCAAACATCTATTTTTTCTGGGCATCCTTGTGCAGAGGCAATTTCATAGTCAATGAAGTTCTACTGAGACATGATTATTGGTAGTTGAAAACTTAAACCAATACCCCGCCAGGATGACTTGAAATACAGTCAGCTATGGCAATTTTTGTTAGTCTCTAAGGAGACTTGACAGAATGTATGAAAGCAAACCCAATCTGTTCTTAATGGTAGACTGGTACTATAGTTTTTTCTGTTGTATTTTTTGTATGTTATTGCTAAAACTGTGCTCTTCTGGTCGTCCGTCGTCTTTGATTACATATTTTTGTTCAATTAATTTCTGCCTGACCACAAAAATCTCAAAAAATATGTTTTCCAAAGTGTCCAGTATTCCCCATAAAGGTGTGATTGTCAATTCATGAAAAAGGGGTGGTCTTTGCCCATGAAGGCCAATCAGATGGTCCGTCAACAAGACTGTATACCCTATGGAGTGGGGAAAATGCACCACGTGTGTTGTGAGTTTTTGACCGGGTGCCTTTCAAACATCTATTTTTTCTGGGCATCCTTGTGCAGAGGCAATTTCATAGTCAATGAAGTTCTACTGAGACATGATTATTGGTAGTTGAAAACTTAAACCAATACCCCGCCAGGATGACTTGAAATACAGTCAGCTATGGCAATTTTTGTTAGTCTCTAAGGAGACTTGACAGAATGTATGAAAGCAAACCCAATCTGTTCTTAATGGTAGACTGGTACTATAGTTTTTTCTGTTGTATTTTTTGTATGTTATTGCTAAAACTGTGCTCTTCTGGTCGTCCGTCGTCTTTGATTACATATTTTTGTTCAATTAATTTCTGCCTGACCACAAAAATCTCAAAAAATATGTTTTCCAAAGTGTCCAGTATTCCCCATAAAGGTGTGATTGTCAATTCATGAAAAAGGGGTGGTCTTTGCCCATGAAGGCCAATCAGATGGTCCGTCAACAAGACTGTATACCCTATGGAGTGGGGAAAATGCACCACGTGTGTTGTGAGTTTTTGACCGGGTGCCTTTCAAACATCTATTTTTCTTGGGCATTCTTGCGCAGAGGCAATTTCATAGTCAATGAAGTTCTACTGAGACGTGATTATTGCTAGTTGAAAACTTAAGCCAATACCCCGCCAGGGTGACTTGAAATACAGTCAGCCAAGGCAGTTTTTGTTAGTCTCTAAGGAGACTTTACAGAATGTATGAAAGCAAACCCAATCTGTTCTTAATGGTAGACTGGTACCATAGTTTTTCTCTGTTGTTGTATTTTTCGTATGTTATTGCTAAAACTGTGCTCTTCTGGTCGTCTTTGATTACATATTTTTGTTCAATTCATTTCTGCCTGACCACAGAAATCTCAAAAAATATGTTTTCCAAAGTGTCCAGTATTCCCCATAAAGGTGTGATTGTCAATTCATGAAAAAGGTGTGGTCTTTACCCATGAAGGCCAATCAGATGGTCCGTCAACAAGACTGTATACCCTATGGAGTGGGGACAATGCAACACGTGTGTTGTGAGTGTTTGACCGGGTGCCTTTCAAACATTTATTTTTCCTGGGCATTCTTGTGCAGAGGCAATTTCATAGTCAATGAAGTTCTACTGAGACATGATTATTGCTAGTTGAAAACTTAAACCAATACCCCGCCAGGATGACTTGAAATACAGTCAGCCAAGGCAATTTTTGTTAGTCTCTAAGGAGACTTTACAGAATGTCTGAAAGCAAACCCAATCTCTTCTTAATGGTAGACTGGTACTATAATTTTTCTCTGTCGTTGTATTTTTCGTATGTTATTGCTAAAACTGTGCTCTTCTGGTCGTCCATCGTCTTTGATTACATATTTTTGTTCAATAAATTCCTGCCTGACCACAGAAATCTCAAAAAATATGTTTTCCAAAGTGTCCAGTATTCCCCAGAAAGGTGTGATTGTCAATTCATGAAAAAGATGTTGTCTTTACCCATGAAGGCCAATCAGATGGTCCGTGAACCAGACTCTATACCCTATGGAGTGGGGAAAATGCACCACGTGTGTTGTGAGTGTTTGACCGGGTGCCTTTCAAACATCTATTTTTTCTGGACATTCTTGTGCAGAGGCAATTTCATAGTCAATGAAGTTCTACTGAGATGTGATTATTGCTAGTTGAAAACTTAAACCAATACCCCGTCAGGATGACTTGAAATACAGTCAGCCAAGGCAATTTTTGTTAGTCTCTAAGGAGACTTGACAGAATGTATAAAAGCAAACCCAATCTGTTCTACATGGTACACTAACATACATTTTTCTGTCTTCTTCATTGATCTAGGTTATTGCTGAAACTATGCTTATCTGGTCGTCCGTCGTCTTTGATTACATATTTTTGTTCAATTAATTTCTGCCTGACCACAGAAATCTCAAAAAATAGGTTTTCCAAAGTGTCCAGTATTCCCCATGAAGGTGTGATTGTCAATTCATGAAAAAGGGGTGGTCTTTGCCTATGAAGGCCAATCAGATGGTCCGTCAACAAGACTGAATACCCTATGGAGTGGGGAAAATGCACCACGTGTGTTGTGAGTGTTTGACCGGATGCCTGTCAAATATCTATTTTTCCTGGGCATTCTTGCGCAGAGGCAGTTTCATAGTCAATGAAGTTCTACTGAGACGTGATTATTGCTAGTTGAAAACTTAAACCAATACCCCGCCAGGATGACTTGAAATACAGTCAGCCAAGGCAATTTTTGTTAGTCTCTAAGGAGACTTTACAGAATGTATGAAAGCAAACCCAATCTGTTCTTAATGGTAGACTGGTACTATAATTTTTCTCTGTCGTTGTATTTTTCGTATGTTATTGCTAAAACTGTGCTCTTCTGGTCATCTTTGATTACATATTTTTGTTCAATTAATTCCTGCCTGACCACAGAAATCTCAAAAAATAGGTTTTCCAAAGTGTCCAGTATTCCCCATAAAGGAGTGATTGTCAATTCATGAAAAAGGGGTTGTCTTTGCCCATGAAGGCCAATCAGATGGTCCGTCAACAAGACTGTATACCCTATGGAGTGGGGAAAATGCACCACGTGTGTTGTGAGTGTTTGACCGGGTGCCTGTCAAACATCTATTTTTCCTGGGCATTCTTGCGCAGAGGCAATTTCATAGTCAATGAAGTTCTACTGAGACGTGATTATTGCTAGTTGGAAACTTAAACCAATACCCCGCCAGGATGACTTGAAATACAGTCAGCCAAGGCAATTTTTGTTAGTCTCTAAGGAGACTTTACAGAATGTATGAAAGCAGACCCGATCTGTTCTTTATGGTAGACTAACATTATAAATTTAATTTAATTTAAAAAAAAAGCCCCAAAAAAATTTGAAGAGGACAAAAGTGGATACAGACATGAAGCATCAGCAGTTACAATGGGGAAAACTGTGAGATCTTGACACTCACTATGGTTAATGTTAACTTTTAGACAACCATGGGCTGAAACTGTAAAATAAATTAATAAATAAAAATAAAGTGTGTTTCTAGCTAAAACTATGAGAATTAAACATATCATTTGATTATTTCAGCACTCTATGTCTACCAAAAAGGACAAGTCAGCTGTTAGAAAGCTAATGGAAGCAAATATCCACTTTTGTCTTCTTAAAAGTTTTTATCTAAGTGTTTTTACATTTGATATTTTAAGTACATTTTGATGATGATACTTGTGCACTTTTACTTCAATTCATTTTTAATCCAGGACTTTTACTTGTAGTAGAGTAATTACACAGTGTTAATACTTAACAAATGCTCCTGAATCTGTTTGTTGAGTGGGACAGGAACAGTCCATTAAACTATGACACCCTCTTGGCTGATCCCTGTGATACTACTGCTACCACTCTCACCACTGCTGTCAAGCTTTGCCTCCACCAGACCCACCTTTATCTTTCTAGTTCAGAATCCTGGCATGGCACAAGGGTTAAAATTGTATGCAGTCTTGCTTTGGACCCACTCTTGTAATCCTATGGGGGTTTTCTACATTGCATTGATTGTTGCAATTTAGCATGATTTTTGGATAATCCAGGGAGAATCAATAGAGTGAAGCAAACGGCACTCTATTTCCATTTGTTTCAATACATGGTAAAATCTATGAAGAGAGTGTTCGCGACTGAACTTTTCCTGCATACTGATCAAACAAAAGTTCAGACTCTTGCCAGCTGAGTGTCGCAATTATGGTGTCAGACCTGATCAAACAAACTTTTTTCAACTCATGGCCTCAGTTCCTCTTGCATAACCATATGCATTTTCTTGGATGTAATTGTTGTTAAAATTACAGTAAAAAACGAGGCTTGGCTTCTTTTCTAGTGCAAAAAAAAAAAACCCAAACTATACAAAGCACATGTCAGGAATTGCTGACGTCCACACTGTCCCTGAAGGGAAAATTACAGTCAGCCTTACACACTATTAATCAACATGTAGTCTGTAAATGATTGGCTTATGGGTTCACTGGACATCCAGTAAAGGGGTTGCGTGATGAGTGAGTGGGTGGGTGGGTGAGTGTGTGTGTGTGTTTGTAGCGGGGGTGGATTTTTCAATCAGAGGCTATTTAACAGATGCTGAGTCAGGATCATCTCACTTCAGTCAGTCATGGGTTGTCCTGGGACTCAGATGTGGACATGGACACTCTGTGTCTTCTTGAGCTGGATGAGTGCGGGTCAAGCAGCTGCAGGACCGTAAGTTTGCCTTTACTGTGTAGAAAAATAAAATAATGGCGTGTAGCTCAGTGAATTTAATGTAAATCAATGGTAGTAGTTTTGGTTGTTGCATGTTGGAGTTTTTTCCATGTCAGATCCAGTGACATGACATATCATGTAACGTGTGTGTGTGTGTGTGTGTGTGTGTGTGTGTGTGTGTGCGTGTGCGTGTGTGTGTGTGTGTGTGTGTGTGTCTGTAGGAAGTACATGGTAGCCATTCCTGCCGTTCTTGAAGCCGGAGCTGAGACCAAATTCTGTGCGAGTCTCCTGCAGCCCAACGAGACTCTGGTCATGACCGTCACTCTGAAGTCCGAGGAGGCGAACACAACCCTTCTCAAGCAGACGTCGGCTCAAGACTTTCATACCTGCACTGAATTTACGGTCAACACATTTTATTCCTTTGTGTAAATGTTTAAATACTTTTGTTATATGGCATACATTTCTAATTTTAGGTTTTTTTTTACACAGATCAAGTTTAATATTCCTGAATCATTTTTTCAGTAAAAGGAATTGGCTCTTTTGGTGTCTAAAATATCTTTATGCCACAGGTTCCTGTAGTGGAGAATGAAGTGGTGAAAAATTTCGAGGTGGAGGTACGAGGCGACACGTTTTACTCCAAAGAAGTCAGGAAAGTCCAGATTAAAGTCTACAATCCAATGACATTCGTCCAAACAGATAAACCAATCTACCTTCCTGGACAAACAGGTAAACTTGAGGTGATGATCTATGATGTTGTAGAAAATATGGTAGCGTATATAAAAATGTTTACCTTTTACAAGCAATTGCAAATGTGCAGCACAGGGGAAAAATCACATTTTCCTCAGTGTTAACATATCTTATGTGTAAAATGGCAAGGAAGAGCGTGGGATGAACTGGTCTCCACCTTTCTGAACTGTTGCCCTTCGGGAGGCGCTTCAGGACAAAAAGAGGCCAAAACAAACACACTAGATAGTTTCTACCCCAATACTGTTATTGCACAATATGTGCAATATTTGTATTCATATATGTATTTGCAACTTATACCTATTTACTTTTAACTTATCTTTTGTTTTATGTAGAAATTGCATTGAATTTAAGAGTTTCTACCTCAATATCGTTGTACTAGTCCAATGAGATTCTGATTCTCAAAAGTAACGTTGGCTCATGAGAAAAATAACATTAGCCTATATGAGAAAAAGTAAACATTAAAACAGTTATATTTCCATTCGTTTTGTTAGCATGTATTTATGTCACACTTTTACAGTCAGCCTGTTCAAAATAGGTTAAAAGAGTAACCACCTTAATATTGGTAATTTATTTATTACCAGTTTCTTTGCCAACTAATTTTTAAATTTAAATCCAAGGATGTCACCAGATTGCTTTGCTGTAGACAATAGAGGTAATAATGTACATGGCAACTGTAATTTATCTTTTATTCTAACCTTTTTCAACTTGAAGATTTGATATGAATAATGATGTCGTTACTAAATTGAGAGAAAATCACTGTGTCAATGTTTAAGAGTGCAGTAAAGAGCTGTGAAAGCTTTATCTAATTTCTCTGTGTTTCTCTCAGTGCATTTTAGAGTCATCACACTGGACACCAAGTTGAGACCTGCCAATCAGCTGGTGAGTGTGTGAACAGTCTCTGTGTGAAACTATACTAAGGATTAAAGAGAACTGTGAATGTTTTTCTGAAAAACTATAAATCAGAATGACATACTGCAAGGACTATTTGAATGTTTTTGATTTGTTTTAATTTTGTTTTAGATTTTCAAATCATAAATATCATATAAGAGTTGACATCTGAGTTGAACTTGACATGCAGTTTATCTCCTGAAAACTGAATTTATTGAACTAATAGCTTGTCCTTTAACAAGTCGCTCTCTCTCTCTCTTTTTTGCAGTATAATATCATCGAACTTGAGGTATGACTGTTTACTCTGTATATTAGACTAAAAGTTATTATTTTAAAGTTTAATTTATCAGTTTACTAATTTGTCTTGTTCAGCCTGTTAATCTCCTAAAAACTTCAGCCGTCACAAACATATATACTTTATTTTTGCAGTAATTTATTTTTGTATCCCTGCGATGAATGTTATATACAAAAATATATAATTATAATATATATATATTATCAGGATCTGTTTGAGAGAAGTTTAAAATAGTGTGTTGAGAAAGTGTGTGCTTTAAGACTTCTCAAAAAGGGCACAAAGTACGCAAGTTAAAGAGAAACATTGAACACGTTCTCCCTGAATTCACATTCTCATTGACGTTATTTAACAGGATTCTAACAGCAACAGGATTGGACAGTGGCTGAATGAAACAGCCGACAGTAAGATATTGCAGCTTTCTTACGCTTTGAACTCTGAGGCCCGTGAAGGAACCTACCAAGTTATTGTGTCGATTGGGGAAAATAAAAATCATCATACCTTCAAGGTAGAGAAATATGGTAAGTTAGTTTTTTTTGTTGATGTTTTTTTTACCATCTATTTCAATCCAATTGTAATGAAGTAACTAATATTCCTATTTTGTCCCCAGTTTTGCCTAAATTTGATGTAAAATTAAATGCACCTGCTGAAGTTAGTATTGATCAGAAGGAAATAAAAGCTGAAGTATGTGCAAAGTAAGTGAAAGCTCACTCATTACACTCTTAAAATAAAATAAAATAAAATATGTTGTGTTTGGTGAGTGAATGGCTTCTTTTCAACAACACTGTTTTTCGTCTGTCTATCTAATTAGGTATACATACGGACAGCCTGTGCCAGCCAATGTTCAACTTAAGATGTGCCGACCTCTTAATCGCTACGTCTCTATAAACTATCTGACCACCCCTGAACATCCAGAGGGACTCCCTGATATAATTGCACCATGCTACAATGAGACAAAGCAGGTACAGTAAAGACAGTGTCAGCCTCATCTCTCTGACAAGGTGCAAACAATGTATGAATACAGTACATATAACCCTGAATATTTTAACACTATGTATGGTGCAGTGGTTAAAGATAATTAATTAATTAATTAATTAGCTTAATGCGACAACATCGGCTGCGGTGGGATAGACCTTTTTGGTTAGGAAGGTTCCTAATAGAGTGAAATGACCAAGAAGTATCTAAATGCAGCCATGAAAGGAGTTGTTTGAATGAAAAAAAAAAAAAAAAAAAAAGCTAAGGAGAGGCTTCCCTTTCTTAATTATTTTAGCATAGGATTTACTGGACCATCCTTTAAAGGAAAGGAGAGAATAGCAGATTTAGAGACCTAAAACATTATGCTTACATAAAGTTTAACAGTATGTTTCTTTTACAATCATACAAATTCGGAATTATCCCAATATGTAAGAGTGGACAGGAGCATAAGCCACCATTCTCAGTGTGACAACAATTTAATTTTTTAAATCTTTTTTGGCAGGCAAGTATTGCTTCATTTACTACAATACCAACTTTGGTAGCAAAGTAATATTTTTCACATGTGCATGTTTAAGTTCCTTTATTAATCCCACAGCGGAAAAATCTACAGTATTACAGCAGCAAATTGGACAGTGTAATAACAGGAAGCACCAGGTTATAGAAGTACAATAAAATAAACTAGATAATGCAATTTCTGAAGAAATTGTGGTGGAAATGCTGGATGCTGAATTGCTTACCCTATGTTGCTGGCTGGAATGTGTGAAGCTGAAGTAAGAATACCAGTAGTTTGAAAAGTGAGATTGGCTGGAATCAATATGAATGTAATGAAAGGCTGAATAACAACAATAATGTATACAAAACGTGGAATATTTTTCAAGTTCATTGAAGAGCTGATGATACACTGCAATGGTGGCTTAAAGGGGCAAAATTAGGTTGAAGTAGTCGGAAAAGTGCTGAATCATGGTTGAATAGAATTAGTGCTAAAACACAATAGTAGTATTTTGAGGCACAAATCCCCAAAACAACTTAAGGGCAATAAACCAGTCAGAAATTTTGTGAAACTGATGTAAATGTAGGCAGTTGTCTAAAAAAGTGCTGAGTCATGTTTGAGAAGAACTGGTGATAAAACATAATTGTAGGATGTAGAGACAGAGGTCCCCAAAACAGCTTGAGAACAATGCATTATTCAGAATCAGAGCGATACTGATGTAAATGTAGGTAGATGTCTAAAAAGTGAAATTTTGTTACACTATCCATTCATTTCAATGGAGATTAAAGTTACGGAATATGCAGAATATATTATAAATGATGAAAGATATGATTGAGAAAGGACACCCGTGTATGTCCTAATTGAGCTTATACCCTGAACCATAAAAAAAGCATGTTGATCAACTTAATCCACATCAGGGCAGTTTGTGGCCTAGAGGTAATTGGAGAGTTGCCGGTTCGAATCCCATGACTGACAGGTCAAGGACTGAACCTAACACCTAACCCCCTGCACAGCTGCCCGGGCGCAGTAATGTGCTGCCCACTGCTCCTTGCATGGGTGTGTAAAAAAAAAGGATGGGTTAAATGCAGAGGTTGAATTTCCCCATTGTAGGATTAATAAAAGTAATTAATCTAAATCTTAATCTAATCTAAACATGAAAAACGAACTGCCAATACACTTGGATATCTGGGATTCCTTCCCACCCACAAACTGACAACCCAGTACGTTTTTTCTGCCTCTATCAGAAATTGTGGCTCGTTAAATTATCCCACCCCCTGTCGAAGTATCTCCACCCAAAGCTTTAGCACATGGAAGGTATGGCTTTCTCAATTCATTGTATTTGATTTTTTCTTTTTCTAATGTGCTCTCTAGACGGACATAAAAGGCTGTGCCACTTTCACCTTCCCAATGTCAGCCTTTATAAAAGGTTCGGAAAAGGTGCTGCAAGACTCACTTCAAATCAGAGTCAAAGTAGAAGAAGAGGGCACAGGCAAGTCTTTTTCTATTTTTTAAAAAGAGAGTTAGTATATTGAGAAGTTGACATGTATTGAAACAATATGGTACACATCATGGTAACATGGAGGCTTGTTGTACAGGTGTTTCTCGCCCGCAGGAGCAGCAAGTTGCCATTTCATATGTTATTGGAAAGCTGTCCTTCGTTGACATGCCCAAGATCTATGAAGAAGGATCAAATGTGCAGGGGAAGGTAAGTGCACATGGTCTTCACCTGTCTTCAGTGTGATTGTATTCACAGGTCAGTTGAAATAATCTGCATTGTCAGTGATCAAACTCTGTGCTTCCGACAGGTTAAAGCCGTTTATTACAATGATACACCCATTGCCGACATGCCAGTGTACCTGTTTGAAGGGGAAAGGTGGTCAGCACGTCGCTTAGAGAATCTCACCACTGACAGCAATGGCATCGCAACTTTCTCATTTAACACGGATAACAATAAAAGGGAACTCACCTTCCACGTAAGTCAGAAGTAGTAATCCTACAATGTTCTCATAGAGATGATCAAATCTGAAACTTATAGTGTCTCTTTTCTGCTGTCCAGGTGAGCAGCAAACCGACACTGGTCTACGCTGGTTACAGAGTAGCGTACTATGATTCTGCACATCACACAGTGTCGTTGGCCCAAAGTTCATCTCATGATACAAAAACAGTCAGCACCCTGGAGGTGAAGAAGAAAGATGGACCACTTCCCTGTGACAAAGAAGAAGACATCTCCATCAAATACACAGCAGTGAGGGAGGCCCAGGGCTCTGTGGATGTCATGTATCTGGTGAGTGGATGTTGATGTTTCTCAGCTTGTCCCAGTCCTCTTCCAGAGACGAGGACAACTAGGGACACCTAAACAATAATTTGATCACTTTAGCATCAGCTATGTCGAGTAAGAGTAGGCAACGTTTGAAACATTGTAAAACAAATCTGCAAAAGCACAATGGTGGCACAAATACCCAGTCTGGTGTAATTAAACCACTGTATGATCATGATTTACTGTTGAGATAAATGGATAAAAACAATGTTATAACCACACACTAGAACAGCAGACAGTGGTGTGATGTGCTGTTGACAGGAACTGGGCTTTACTGTTACATGACTCATTCTTTGTGTAATTTTCCTATATTTCTGCAGGTTTTATCAAGAGGAGCCATTGTCATGCAAGGACTGAAACAGTTTGAAGTGAAAGATCAATCAGGTGAAGAATGACGTCTTGAAATGATCCTTTAGATTATCATGGCCAGGTAGTTCTGTTTTATTGATCTATGGAGGCATGTAAAAGTGATGATTGTTGTTCATGCTGTTTCAGTGACTGAGGGTGAGGTGTCCTTCAAGCTGACAGTGTCTCCAGACATGGCACCACTTGTCCAGGTTGTGGCTTACGCCATCCTCCCCAGTGAGACTGTGATCGCCCACAACGCTGAGTTCTCCACTGAGAAATGCTTCAGTAATAAGGTCAGTATAAGACATGTGGCAGCGACTGCTCTTGTCAGATATATGCAGGTGTTGACTCAAAGTGTATATTAGTTGTGTTTCAAAACACTTATTATGGTCTAGTTTGGTGAGCAAAAGGCAATTGTTCTTCTAAATAAACAGCAGACTCATTAAAGTGTCTTTTAGTCCAACCAAACACTGAACAAGACATTTTAAGCGACCAAAATGTAACATTTTTTACCCTTTACACACTGTGCACTGTCCTGCTGCAGTTCTCAACCCGGCTGGAAGCACATCTGTTACTTTACCTCCTCTCACTAAGCAGAGCAAAAACTGAGCTAGGTGCAAAAATAATTAAAATACAATCATTCAAACCTGGTTCGAGCACCATAATTTGAAAGTGTTGTTGTTGAAAGTGATTTTGGTGTCAGGTTGAAAAGATCATCTTCCTCCTCTGAGGTCCAGATTGTGCAAAGTGTCATTCTGTATGTGTCAGGCGTCGCTGGAGTTTTCTCCATCCTCAGCCGTCCCAGGAGAGGAGACCATCCTGCAGGTGACGGCTCAGCCACACTCTCTGTGTGGTGTGAGCGCTGTGGACCAGAGTGTCCTCATCAAGGAGCCGGGGAAGACTCTGACTGCAGACAAGGTAACTGCTGGAATCAATCAAAGAAATTCAAACATCATCTGCTAATAGGTTACAGTTTCTACTCTGCTGCTAGTTCTGACCAACTGTTTCATACAATACAACACAATACATATACTGCAAAAATCTTAGTCCTGTGCTGTTAATAATGTCATTTTTTGGAGTATTTGAAACAAAAAAATGGACATATTTTACATATTGTGCCTTTAAAAGTTCCCTATTTGTCAGATCTTCATTTCACAACAAACAATTGTTCCTTTATAGCTTTGAATGACACCTTTCCTTTATTTTCAGATATTTAACTTGTTGCCAGTCCAAAAAACAACGTATATTCCATATCAAGTTCGGGATCCTGTAGAATGCCTGCACGTGAGACCGAGAAGATACGTTATGCCATACCCTGATGATAACGACAAAGAGGATGCTCATACAGTTTTCCAGGTATGTCCTGCAGAAAAATAAATATAAAAAAATAATAATACATTTTGTTGTTGCACATTTAATCAACTTTCCAGCGATTCTTTATGTTGTTTGATTTTTTTAGAATGTGGGAATGAAGATGGCAACAAACATGGTTATCAGAGTGCCTACATGCCTCAAGTACAGAGGAAGACAATACCACCAGGGCCGTGGTATTGGTACGGTTATGATTTATATATTTTGATTGATTGATTTTTTTTCTCTTGTGACACATGATGTCCCTGTGTTATTGCTTTCGAAAATACGGAGCCGGGCGAGGGGGGTAATATTTCGAGAAAAAAGTCGCAAATGTACAAGATTAAAGTGGCAAATTGATGAGGGAAAAAAGTCGCAGATTTCTGAAATTTAAAGTGGCAAATTTGCGGAAAAAAGTAGCAGATTTACGAGATTAAAAGTGACAAATTTGCCGGGGAAAAAGTTGCAGATTTATGAGAAAAAAAAGTGGCAAATCTACAAGAAACAAGTAGCAAATTTATGAGAAAAGGCAGGGGATGCTACACGGACACATTAGTGTGGAGGTGCAACAGTATGGAACAAACTTTGCCAGTGAGGACCAGGGGCCTCATGTATGAAAGAGTGCATAGCTTCCATACTAAAAGATGGCGTACTCCCAAAACTAGAAAAGTACGTATGCAAACTCACCTCCACATGTATTAAACTGTGCTTACGCCAGATTCAGCGCACCTTTTCTGTGATACATCCCAACCAGCGTGGAACTGAGCGCACACGCACGAGCCACCAACCACGCCCCGGCTCCTCCCGAAAATGAATACGCAAATGACGCGCAAATGACTATAAATCGCCGGCGGCATGCCCGCTGATTATCAACAAAAAAACGGCAAATCAACTTACTTCCACTGCGCGCAAGGTGGACGTGGTGATCTCTAGGTGGAGGCGGGAAAATTAGCTTTTTGGTGCCTCAAGTCTGGGATCAGCAACAAGGTGTCACTGTAGCTGTTAACGCAGCCGGATCAGAGACCTGCACCATGACAGAAGGGTCCCTCAACACACGCTCCTTCTAAATTCCACTGTTGATATATTTTGTTAGAACAGCCAGTGCAAAATGCGTGCGGGGAGAGGGATCTGTGTGTCATGGATCGCTGTTCACCTGCAGCGTTAACATCTCCATGTTAAACCAAAAGGGAATATGAAAATAGATGAAAAAAAAAAATCATCTATCCCCTCATATTTAGAATGGGTTATTGATGGTGGAAAACAGCATTTTCCTTCCATTTTCCGAGAGCTATAAACTATAAAAAATAATGCCAGTTGTGTGTAGTATGAGTTTAGACATGAAACACGTTTTAAATAGAGCATAAAAGACAGTAGTTTCTGCCAAACAAAAGTTTGCGGTGCTAACGCACATTCTCACGGCACCTCGAAAGGTTGCGGAGCGGTCCGCACATTCTCACGGCAAGTTCACTTTTCATACATGTGGCGTGTGCGGACAGCGTACGCTTTTTTTTTTTGCGTACGTAGCGTTGATACATGAGGCCGCAGGTCTGAGAGGGTTGCGCCTATACTCATAGAATGTAGAATTTCAGTACCTAACCAAAGTTCTATTTTGTATAGGCTTTGCCCTCTAAGAGCTATTGCTATTTGGTTAAGGGCAAAGTACGATATGGTTCATGCCTCACTGGGTCCGTCCGGTACCACCCACACACTTCAGAGATGAATAAAGAATCACTAAACCCAGCCACCATGCCACACGTAAAAACGCATCACATGAGAATTCCCGTGAGGAATGAAGGCTGGGAATAAACATGCTGCCGTGAAAAAAGCTTAGAGAAATGTTATGCACTGTAACTGCCAAGCAAGGAGCAGAAAAGGGTAGAAAGACAGCGCTCCGTGTGCCGACAGGCTGGAGGTGAGCGCGCAGTCGAATCACTCATGAACAATCACTCTGATAAAACACCCAAAACAGAGTGAGTCATGGAAAAACACTAGCCTATTTTTCCACCTTTTTTCTCATAAATCTGCTACTTTTTTCTCGTAGATTTGCCCGTTTTAATCTCATAAATCTGCTATTTTTTCTCACAGATTTGCCACTTTTAGTCTCATAAATCTGTGACTTTTTTTCTCGTAGATTTGCCCCTTTAATCTCATAAATTTGCATTTTTTTTCTCGAAATATTACCCCCTTTCCCCGGGTCTGTAATTTTATTTATTTTTTCAAACTTGGCCCTAATACGCCGTCGTACTTTCTTCTGTTTCTGATGTTTTTTGGGGGGTTCTGCATTCTTTTCAGGTATTGCTTTAAGATATGAAGATCGATCTTATATGGCAGCGCCAGGCCCTGTTAACAGGATTGTAGCTCTAGAAGATTCACCAATAGAGACAGTCCGCACTTTCTTCCCTGAAACCTGGATATGGGACCTGGTGGAAATTGGGTCAGTTTTTGCCACAAAGGATTTTGATGGTCATTATTGTGTGCTTTCTCCCTGCACAAATAAGAAAAAAATCATGTTCAGGGTTATGCTCTTAATTTAGTTAATTGCTGACATTTCTTCAGCAACATGGACCTCTTTATTAATGCATTTTTTAGGTTTTGACTTTCTTAGACCTTAGGAATGCAGCCATTAGTATAATTATTATTTTAGCTTTTTAAATCATTTTGTAGCTTTGCAGTAGTGTTCCTTATGTATTCATGTCCAAACATTCACATTTTAGTCAAAGTATGTGTGTATTAGCATCAAAATGCTATAGTAAGAATATTATCACCCCTTTACCTTTCCGTCAGACAGTCCTTTCTGGGAATTGAAGCCATTATCTGTGATTTCTTCAAAGTCACCATACTCTATTGACAAAAACAGCAATTTTACCTCGCAGAACACCGGGGTGGCTGGTTTACCTTTACCGATACCTTGTTCGGTTTGTTTGTGTTATTGTGTGTCTTTATGATCTGAACTAACCTGGGGCCTCTTGTATCAAAGAGTGCGTAGCTTTCATACTGAAAGATGGCGTAGTCCCAAAACTAGAAAAGTGCATACGCAAAGTTACCTCCACATGTATCAAACTGTGCTTACGCCAGGTTCTGCTCACCTTTCCTTGTTAAATCCCAATCAACCTGGAATTGAGCGCACATGCACAAGCCAGCAACCACGGCCTGGCTCCTCCCGCAAATTAATATACAGATGACATGCCAATGACTATAAATCCCCGGCTTGCCCGCTGTTTATCCGAAAAATAATGACAAATCAACGTGATGCCCATGCACGCAAGTTGGACTTGGTAATCTCCGACATGGAGGCAGGAAAATGTGCTTTTTGGTGCATCAGGTCTGGGATCAGCAACAAGGTGTCACAGAGATTCGAAGCGTCCGTAAACACACGCTCCCTATAAGCTCTACCATTGTCCATTTTCTCCATAGCCAACAGAGCAGCACAATGCATGCCATAATAATTTCTACACATCAGTTTATAAGCCACATATTCTTCACATACGGGAAGAAATATGCACCACACCGGACTTATTCTGAAAGGATTTCCCACACACGTTTTTTCTCCGGAGAGAGGGATCTGTGCATCATGGATCGCTGTGCACCTGTAGCGTTAACATCTCCATGTTAAACCAAAGGGCGATCAGAACTTTGACACAGCGATTAAGGCAGGTTATCTGTGAAAAAGTTGTTTCACTAGGTTTTTATTGCGCTCCATATTATTCAGAATCAGAAATACTTTATTGATCCCCAGAGGGAAATTCGGTATATATGTATAAAAATAGTGGAAATAGCAGAATATATAGACTTAAGAAAATATACAATCTTAAAAAGTAAAGAGACTTAAGTATATACAGACTTCAACATACTATTATTGCACAAGTAAGCAGCAGTACGCAGGTGACATATAAAATATGAAAATAGATGAAAAAAAATAATCATCTATCCCCTCATATTTAGAACGGGTTATTGATGGTGGAAAACGGCATTGTCCTTCCATTTTCCGAGAGCTATAAACTATAAAAATAATGCCAGTTGTGTGTAGTATGAGTTTAGACATGAAACACGTTTTAAATAGAGCATAAAAGACAGTAGTTTCTGCCAAACAAAAGTTTGCGGTGCCACCGCACATTCTCACAGCACCTCGAAAGGTTTGCGGAGCGGTCCGCACATTCTCACGGCAAGTTCACTTTTCATACATGTGGCGTGTGCGGAAAAAACAGCGTACCCATTTTTTTTTTGCGTACGCAGCGTAGATACATGAGGCCCCAGGTCTGAGAGGGTTGCGCCTATACTCATAGAATGTAGAATTTCAGTACCTAACTAACGTTCTATTTTGTATAGGCTTTGCCCTCTAAGAGCTATTGCTACTTGGTTAAGGGCAAAGTACGATACGGTTCATGCCTCACTGGGTCCGTCCGGTACCACCCACACACTTCAGAGATGAATAAAGAATCCCTAAACCCAGCCACCATGCCACACGTAAAAACGCATCACATGAGAATTCCCGTGAGGAATGAAGGCTGGGAACAATAAACATGCTGCCGTGAAAAAAGCTTAGAGAAATGTTAAGCACTGTAACTGTCAAGCAAGGAGCAGAAAAGGGTAGAAAGACAGCGCTCCGTGTGCCGACAGGCTGGAGGTGAGCGCGCAGTCGATTCACTCATGAACAATCACTCTGATAAAATCTATCCTCCTCATATTCAGAATATCCCAATATCGTTTCTGGGAAAGTGGAGACGTATATAGACGTATACATTGACTTAATGATGTAGCTATGGTTGGTTGGGAACCCTGCAGGAGTCGGCAAAAAGTAACCTAATGTGGTGTTGTTAAAGCAATTAACTCTTTGGATTATAGTTAGCGTTACCCATACATAAGGTTGTCCAACCATCCACTGACATTCACATTCTTTGCTAGTTCTGATTCATGTTTTTCAATCTGTTGATCCAGAGGGACCGGACAGAGGGATGTGCCCCTCACTGTCCCAGACACCATCACCACCTGGGAGACGGAGGCTTTCTGTCTGTCCCCTCAGGGTTTCGGCTTGGCTCCTCGGAAAGAGATTACCGTCTTCCAGCCCTTCTTCCTCGAGCTCAGCCTGCCCTACTCCATCATCCGAGGGGAGCACTTTGAACTGAAGGCAACCGTCTTTAACTACCTGACCACCTGCATCATGGTAATGAGTGTTCCTCACAGGGACTAAATGTTGTTAGTCTTGTCTATATTTTGGTCATAAACCTGGCAAATTGAATATTTGACCTGATGATGGGCAGCAGTGGCTCAGTTGATAGAGCGGTCATCCACTAATCGGTTGGTGCTTTGATCCCTGACCATGGCAGCCTACATGTTGAAGTATCCTTGGGCAAGATACTGAATCCCACATTGCTTCCAATGCTGCGCTCATCGGTGAATGTATGAATGAATTCCCAATGGTGGCAGATGGCACCGGTAGCCACTGCTGCAAGTGTGAATGGGTGAATGAGCGCAGTCTATAGTGTAAATCACAGCGCGACTAGAAAAAGCGCTAAATAAGTGCAGGTCCATGATGGTGCTACAGGATAAGCTAAGGGATCACTAAATTAATTTTGTGATGTGAATTTATAATGAATTAATCCATTTTATATTACCTGGACTGGGAATTTGTGATAAAGCAATACTTCAGTTGTTGTTATTTTTCTGCTGTCATTGTTTTATATGAATACTTCTCTCTTAATAAAGGATAATATTATAATACAATATTTAATAATATTTAATTATTCAACAAGAAGACCAAGAAGACTAAAGAAGTAAACACAGATGACAAACTGGAAAATGTGTTTTAATGCAGATGACCTTCTTTAATATATTTCTAACCCCAATTAACCTAAATTGATGGACAACAGACTTTAATTGTCCCCGCTTGGGGTAGGCTCATGGAAGGAAGAGGACCAAATATGAACATCCATTGAAGTAGAGGATTTGTGGGTCAATCGCTCCACAGATTCCTCAGTGTACTGGGCATCACAGGAGGAGCAAGGGCCAGAGCCATCAATAACATCACTGAGGTAGCTGAGAAAGCCTCGAGATGGCTCTGGATCCGGAGAGAAGGTCCAAGGTGGGGTTGCCTGGAAGAGGGTGAATTATGTTGATAGACCCGAAACACCCGAGGACACCAGGTTACATCACTGATGATGTGTTCAGGTGCATCAGAACATGTATTCAAAAACTGGGTTGTGACTTCAGCTAGAAGATAAAAGTCTCCTTTTTCTTATTAAATAGATTTGATCAGATAGTGACTTAATCCACTCCCTTTTCAATCAGAGACGTGTCTAAAGCACAATAATCCTTAGTATCCGTAGTATTTCCTTTTATTTGTAACATAAATATTTGCAAGAGGCACCTGTATACTTTCAAAAAAGGTCAGAATAGTTTCAGCATTGTGATGTAGATTTAACAATTGTTTGCATTTGCCATAAATGTTCAGTTTTTTTTAAATATATCGTTGTTTCTGTTGAACAGGTCAGTGTGACTCCAGCCGCCTCCTTGGATTACACCCTCACCCCTCTCTCTGGGGACAAGTACACTTCCTGTCTCTGTGGCAGTGAGCGCAAGACCCTCAGCTGGACCATGGCCCCCTCAGCCTTAGGTGAGCATCAAGCTTCCCTCCACAGTGGCGCTGGTGGACTTCAGGGAGCTGCATGGGCACAACAGCCCCCCTGGTGTCCTCATGATAAAGTGCGCTCTAGGGTTCTCTTTCAGTGGACAAAACCTGATGAGGTGCCCTCTACTAAAATTAAGATGATGCGATGCATTATACATTTTAAGTATTTCCATATTTACAGACAAAAGGAAGAAAGGTATTGGCTGTTGGACTAAAAAAAAAAATTCTTAATCAACTTTTACACTGTGTATGTGGATGTTTTTTCAGGGGTTGTGAATGTGACGGTGGCGGCTGAGGCGGTGGCGTCCCACGCTTCATGTGACAATGAGATTGTGAGCGTGCCAGACAGAGGTCGCATTGACGTGGTCACAAAATCTCTCATAGTGAAGGTAGGTACCTTAAATACAAGATGACAAAGAAAAGGATGATCCTCGAACTCACATTATTTCTTCCCTTTCAGGCTGAAGGAACTGAGATGACAAAGGCCCACAACTGGCTGCTCTGCCCTAAAGGTCAGTCTGTTTACACCAGGCAAGACAAATACTGTAAGTTAAGAGGAGTTGAGTCTATTGCAGTAAAAAACGTAAAAGAGACATTCACTACATGTGGGTTTGCTCCTAGTTTCATTGTGATTATGGCCACGTTTAGCTCAGGGGTCTCAGATTGACTTAATTGTTTCATGGTGTAGATCCATCTTATTTCCAGTCTGACCTGTTTCAATTCATGATCCACTCACCATCCTTTAAACCTAGATGACATTCTTGTGGTTTTAGTGCTGATCAGTGTTTGTTCTCTGTCTGTCCACAGGGAAGGCTTTGACAGAGGAAGTAGAAATACAACTCCCCAAGAATGTGATTGATGGATCTGCCCGCGCTTCACTTTCAGTCCTGGGTAAACTAATATATTCACTTTTGTTTGGTTCATTTTTGTTATATTTCCTTGCAGCATCAGTGACAAGGGCATGGATAATAAAAATGGATATCTATGGCACATGCAAGCACACTGGATTGGCATTTCTTTAGCCTTTTCCTTTAAACCAGGAGGGTCACTTAGTGGTTTAAACAAACACAACTTAATGTTTATGAAGCTACATTTGGACATCACTGCTTTTCTTCCTGTTTAATATGATGTCACTTCCTGCTGTAGCCTTAACAGTGATTCTGCTACAACCTGCAAAAGAAATTAAAAGTCCGATCTTCAAGCCTATTCATAAATGGTCAAGGTCAAGGTGAGTCACATTAGCAGCGTTAGTGAGTCAGTGTGTTTGTGCAGGTGACATTCTGGGCCGAGCGCTGAAGAACCTGGACGGGCTGCTGCAGATGCCGTATGGATGCGGTGAGCAGAACATGGCGCTCTTGGCTCCCAACATTTACATCCTCCAGTACCTGAAAAACACAGAGCAGCTGACCCCGGCCATCAAGGAGAAGGCAGCCAACTTCCTGACCAGCGGTGAGCCTTTGTTTACCTTTTTTTTTTTTTCTTCATCTTAAACAGAAAATGAGGTAAATATACAAAAGAAATAATGAGTTGATATTTAAAACACCAGTTGTTGTTAACATTGGTTTCTGATAGTTAATAAATAGGAGGAGGGTTATTGTGTGGCCATACATGTATGCTGATAAGCAAATCAGCAGGCAGACGGACAGACAGACAGACAGACAGACCAATGGGGGAAATTTATGTAAATGCGTACGTTTGTTTGTGTGAGTGTGTGTACTTTGTATTTATAAGTGCTTGTATATATGTGTGGATATTTCAGGGAGGAAAAAGAATTGTGTTGCAAAGTTCTGTGGAATTGGGATCAGGCATTTGTAGAGGTGAATTTTTAAATAAATGTAGACCAAGTGTTATTGAATCGGGGTATATTGTGATTAATTGATGCTGACATTTTTTCCATTGAGATTTGCAAATCGTCCTTTGTTAACAGGCCTCTGTTTACTTTATATAGTAGCTAACAAGCATGAACACCCAATAAAACCTCACAAACACTAAAGTGAGGAGGAGTAACTAGCTCCAATGAAAAAGGAACTCTCTGCCCGACAACAAAAAAGTTTAATTAGACTGGACAGGCAAACCATCACCAAGGAAAAATGAAGGCTGCTTACTTCACAAGTGACCAAAACTCCTATCATTCCACCTCCTTTTATAGAGAATTGGGGGAGTTGGGCGGTGGGTTTTTAGGGAGACATAGTAGGTCAACAATAGATGCCATATAGAAGTGATGAACATCATCTGAAAGCTGGAACCTGAAGATAAATTTGAGATGCAGCTAAGCACTGTGAGTCAAGTTCTGGTCATACATCTCTAATTAAAATGACTTAAATAATCAATGAAGTTATTTAATTAAACCTATCAAGGTGTATAAAGGTTCAGAACATCACTGTTTCTGAAGACAATGCCCAGCTCAAATATGTCACATAAGTTGTTGCAGCAAGTTTTGGGTTGATACCCTTCATTACACACATTTGATGCAGAATTAGGTAGTTTATTTTCTATTCGAGGATGGATAAAATGGTCAAAACCCCTCCACAAAATTACATTGATATAGCATGACCTTTGAAATAACACAGAAAAATCCATGCTGTGATTTGGTTTCAGAAACTTGTTTTGCACATTCACTCACAGAGACATCATTAACTAAATTACCTGAAATGATAGAATTAAATCTGTGTTTAAATCTGTGTTCATAATAAGCTTGTTCCTGCTGTCGTTCAGGCTACCAGAGACAGCTGAACTACAAACACCACGACGGTGCTTACAGCACATTTGGAACAGGAACAGGAAACACTTGGTGAGAACATAACCTGTCAATCATCCATAAACAATAACTATATATGTACATAATGTGCAACATTTACCATGTAATAACATGAAACCGTTTATCCTGACAGAAAGTTTACTCTTTCTTAAACCGTTTTATCACTCACACTGTAGTTTATTCACAGTTGTACCACCAAGGTGAACTCAAGTTTGTTCAAGTGTTTCTGATTAATGCATGAATTAGCCCGTACGAGCTTCATGTTTAGTATATTTTGATTAAGAGGAGACAACAAGTGCTTCTTCTTGTCTTTTTTTCGATGATTTACTGTCTACCTTTGATTTAATTTCCTCAGGCTGACTGCGTTTGTGATGAGAGCGTTTGCTAAAGCCCAGTCTTTCGTCTACATCGACCCAACAAAGATCGAAGAGTCTATGGATTGGCTGAAAAAGAAACAACGAGAAAATGGCTGTTTTGAGCGGTCAGGAAAGCTCTTTAACAACAGAATGAAGGTAATAAAAGTCCTACTTGAGAGTGTTTGAAAAGGACTGATGATAGCTGAAACTACAGAAGGTTAGACTTGTGTCATGTATATGATGCTTCCTCTTTACAGGGCGGTGTGTCTGATGAAGTGACTCTCAGTGCTTACATCACTGCTGCCTTCCTGGAGATGAATTCATCTGTAGATGTGAGTCGAGTCCTTTCAGCACAGATATCTCATGCTGCTTTAACTGTAAACCGCTTGATGGAAAAAATACATAAACAAACTTTTACACAGAAAATTAAGAAAGAAAACAACAAGTTGGAGTATCTCATTACTCTCTGACTGTATTTTAATATTAGTGTACATTTTAATATTTACAGCCTTGTGTGTTGCAGTGGTAAATGTTTCAATAAACACAGAAAACTCCAGTATTATGTAGTAGTAGCTGTAGAAGAATGAAACCTTCTATGTCTATATGTCTTATTAAAACATACAAAAAAGCAATATATAAGTAGTAAGAATTCATTTGAATGCAACCCATGTAGCTTCTCCTCCACTTCATTTTTCAATTCATGTTTTTTCATTCACTAAACTGATTTTTACACAAAATTATTAAACAGAATTTTACGGATGCTAATGTTTTGTGTCGGAGCAAGTGTCATGTTTGATGTGGAGTGACGGCTCTGTAAAGTTTCGCAGAACATAACCTGACAGCTGCTTTTATTCTAAAACCTGGAAGAGTTTGATGAACCAACAAGCTCTGCTAACTGGCTGTAGTTTGCAGTAGTGATGTCCAAATGAAGCTTCATTAAGCTTCATCACTAGTGAGCAGCTAAATTACATAAGCAGGGATATCAACCATAGAAAATATACAACATCCAAAGAAAAGATCAATGAAAAATAAACAATTCCAAACAGAAACTGACTCAGTTCTGTTCTCACTTGAGACTGAAGTCTTTGTCTTCAAGTTTTCCTGAATATAGAAAGCAGTGAAGTCCAAAATGCAGTGGTCAAAGACAACATCAAACGGAATATACTTATATAGTTTTTTTCTTTTCCAGAACCCTGTGGTGAAGGAGAGCCTGTCCTGCCTGAAGGAGTCCACCAGCGACCTCAGCAACACCTACACTACAGCTCTGCTGGCATACGTCTTCACTCTGGCAGGAGACATGGAGACCCGTGCTGAGCTGCTGAAGCACCTCGACACTGTTGCAATACAGGAAGGTGAGACACAAGTAAAACTTTCACCTTATTACTGAAATGTATGTCAAATTTAGACAATGTGAGGGCAGAAAAAGCTAGTTTTAGAAGTTGGGAGAGGTTTTTTACTTTAAATGTAAATACAGTATATTTTGTGTGACACTAAGAAAATCAGTCATCTCCAGAGAATTTAACTCTTTATTCTGTCTTCAGCTGTGCCCGGCTCCAGCTACATTTTTTAGACTTTGTGTTTTTCTTCTATAAACTTTTTTCTAATAAGTGAGGGAGACTGACAGACGAGTTTGCAGTTGTTAATCCGTCAACCCCCTGGATCATTGTAGCTTTATTTATTTATATACTGTGAATGCAGCTCACCTCGTGCCTGTTTGTGTGTGTGTGTGTATGTGTGTGTGTGTGTGTGTGTGTGTGTGCGTCTGTCTGTCTGTCTGTTTTAGGAGGCTTCCTCCACTGGTCTCAGACAGCAGCAGACACTTCAGCCTCTCTGTCTGTGGAGATCAGCTCCTACGTGCTGTTGGCTAAACTCAGTGCCTCTCCTGCTGCTGAAGACCTGGGCTACGCCTCTCGCATCGTCAGATGGCTGACGGGGAAGCAGAACTATTATGGAGGCTTCTCCTCCACACAGGTACGGCCCAAACACCTGAACTTTAATTTCTGAAATTTATTTTCAAATGTCTGTGACTAAATACCTGCACCTAACCATTTCATTACTGTCTTACAAAAAACATGTCTCTCAAAAAAGGACAGCTTTTCATAAACTAATGAATAAATTTAAATTAAACTGATTTGCATATTTTTCCAGGACATAAATCTGAACATTGGATCAAGCAAATTCCTTTTTATCATTTTATTTTGTTGATATATTAGATTCAAAGTTTTTAAAAGAAGGAAAATGGGCAATGGCTTTTCTTATTTCTTATTTCACTGTCAACTGACAAGAGCAAAACAAAAAAAAGTCATGTTTCTAGGAATAAAATGCTCTATAAATTGTGAAAATCTTCAGAATATAGTTAGGAATAAAACTTGTCAATTTGGTGTCTGTAAGTGGAGCTTAAGCTGAGATGCATGACAAAAAAACTCATCTTGAGTATATTTTTCAAATATAGTAAAATATACACTTAAATGTTTGTTTTGGATGTTTTCTTTCACCTATTCTGAAAGGAGATATGTTGTGGGAGAAACAGCCCAAAACTTTCAAATGGACCAGTGCATTAGGAATGAAATGTCTCGTCTTGATTGATTTCTGTGTAAAATCAACAGAGAGAGACGTGATATTGATACAAGTGAAGTCCCACATATGAAAGCTGCTGTATGTATGAATGTACGTGTGTGTGTTGTAGGACACAGTGACAGCTCTGCAGGCTCTGGCTCTCTACTCCACTCTGGTGTTCAGTCCGGAGGGTTCCAGTACAGTGACGGTCCAATCTCCCAGTGGCAAGATGACGTTTGATGTGAACCAGGACAACAAACTGCTCTACCAGGAGAATCTGCTGCAGGACACGACAGGAAAGTTCAGCCTGGAGGTTAAGGGCACTACATGTGCTGCAGTGCAGGTCAGTGGTCCCTGCAGCTTCCCCTGTTCCTTTGTGGTATAATACACACCACTACAGACACTGCTAATATACAACTGTAACTAAACCCCAACAGCCCAGTAGTTATGCACTGCAAAAAAAATGGGCTTCTAAAAACAATATAAAAACACTAAATCTAAGGGAAATTATCTTGCTGCATGGACAGATAATTTTACTTGACAAGATTTCTTAAATTACGATTATTAATCTAGGAATAAGCATGTTGTAGGCTTAAAATAAGAAATTAACTCTTAAAACAAGATAAATTAAAGCTGCAAGCAGCGATGAACTGGCCCGAGCAGAGTGCACTGCAAATTATTTGTTTCTTACCAAGATTAAAACAAAAAACTGTAGAGTTAGAAGTGTTAGATCATTTATCTTGTTTTAAGAGTTAATTTCTTATTTTAAGTGTTCAACATGCTTATTTCTAGATTTAACAATCTTAATTTAAGACATTTTGTCGAGTGAAATTATCTGTCCATGCAGCAAGATAATTTCCCTCAGATTTTGTGTTTTTATCTGGTTTTTAGACATCCCTTTTTTGCAGTGTACACAGTGTTTGGAAGTGACACCCGCACTGTACTTTGTTTATTATGAGGTCATCTTGTTACAGTATGGAAGGATTTTCTTCAATGATTGGGAGGAAAGTGAAACATGTATAGAAAGTTTGAAACATTTGGAAATTTGGTAAGAAGGATCATTAGCTTTAAAAAGTTCATTATGACTGTGTATGATCCAGGTTGATAAGTATAATACAAACAGAGCTATAAAGATATTGCAAAGCAAATTCAGGAGATTCTAGTTCACTTTTTATGGAAATTGATTTATCCTTGTGCACTTCTTTTCCAGATTTCTCTTCGTTATAACATCCCAACTCCCAAGGATGTCACAACCTTCAGCGTTATGGTCAGACCAGAGGCCGACTGCTCCAGCAAGAAACCCAAACTCACCCTAAAGCTAAAGTCCCTGTACGCAATCAATAAGCAGATTCACGTTGCACATGATACTGACGAGCCATGTAACTGTTTGTGGGCGGACTCGGGAGAGGAATGTTTCCAACTTGGTAGTTAAAACTCACATCACAGTTTTATTGTACTTGCTTTACAGATATAGTGGAAAGGAGACCGGTACAAACATGGTGATCCTGGACATCAAATTGCTCTCTGGATTTGTCCTGTACCCAGAGTCTTTGAAGAGGGTGAGTTATTACTTTCACCTTTAGAGGAAACAGAATAATTTTCCTCTGTTGTCGATGAAGCACCAGCTGATTATCGTCTCCTCACAGCTCAAAGGAGCCCTGCTGGTGGATCGCGTTGAACTGAAAGACGATCATGTTCTGGTGTACATACAGGAGGTGAGAGGACTTCACAGTGAGGAACAAAAGATGACGCTCTGCAGACTTTTTGCTGATTGTGTCGTCTGTTTTTTTCCCCAACAGTTACCAAAGGGAATACCCATCAACCACAGCTTAGAGCTCATACAGGAGGTCCCAGTGCAGAACCTGAAGCCAGCCGTGGTCAAGATCTACGACTACTACCAGCCAAGTAAATCAGTCCTCTCTAAACCTCCTTCACTGCACTTTACAGCACACACACTGACACACTGTGATCCTTTGTAGAGCTGCACAACAAGATGAACACAAGTGAACCAAGTTTGACTCATGTTGTCTTTCCTTCCTCTCAGGTGATCAGGCTGAGACAGAATACATTTACCCTTGTGTTGCAGGTAACAGTCCAATAACATAGAACCATTTCTTCTTCTTTTACACAAACCATAAAAAGCTGCTTTAAAGTGGTCAGAATCATTCTCACAAATATTTACAACATTTTGGAAATTAATCAATACATTTTGTAATCTAAAACCAAATTAAGCAAACAACTGATGTAGACTGTAAGTTGTCACAGTTAATGATTCTTTTTTTTATTTGCTTTGCAGGTTGAAGATTGAAGTGTGATTAGTTCTCAGGCCATCACAGATTCCACTATAATTTAAATAGATTTGCACCATGTCTGTTTGTGTAAACATACAAAAAACGTTTCCACATATTTGACTCTGTGCTCTGAGTTGTGTAGCTACTGTATGGGTCTGAATTAAAATGCAAGCTTTTTGTACAATAAAATAATGTGATGGGGATGTATGACATCTTTCTGCTGTTTATTTTTTTGATGTGCTCAAGGAATTTAATGTTAAACTGCATCATGAGACCATTCAAAAAACTCCACAGAGTTAAAATATCTGAGCACTCAGCATCTGTAAATTGTTATTTAGTGTTGATGAAGTTTGATTTCCTGGAGGTGGTGCTGTTGACTTGTTTTCTTGTCATCACCTTCCAAACAATCCAAACAGAAGAAAACATCATTCACTAATTTCCTCACATATTAAGGTATTAGTTGTCAACTATAGACAAACATGAAACTTGTTTTTTAATAATTGAAATCATGGTTTTATTTTAATTTCTGGGGTTTAAACATTCAATCAAAGAGTAAAGTTCCTCCCTGGTGTCTCACCTTCACAGTTTTGTGCTCCAGCGTACACCTGACCCTTGTGGGACTGCTGGGGACTGAAAAAAAGGAAAAATAATAATGCATATACATATATACTGACCCTTGGCCTCTTATCATTTTCAAAAATGGCCCCTCGGAAGCAATTTATCCCTTCTAGTCAGGCAGTTTAGCTAAATAAAGGGGACATGCCGGACAAAACCACCACATTTTTTCCACATGCTCTCTTCTCTCACCATAGGTTTCAATTTTTGGTAGGACCCACTTTGCCATATAAAGTCTATGAGAATCAATATATCTTCCAAGCCACAAAATATACATTTTCTGGGTCAAGGAATCATTCAAAGCTATTGAGAATATCACAAGATGATTATTTGATCAAATAGATATGCTCATTTTCACCCAGACTGGTAGGCAGCTCGCTTCAAGTGCTGCAGCAGGGAATCCTGAGTTGATAATGTTTGGAATCTATGTTCACGAGAGAGTGCGGATTAGCTGCCATGTACACTGCTCAAAAAAATCAAGGGAATGCTTTCATCTTATGTCAGATCTTGATCAACAAATTATTTTCGGTGAGAATCTTTACTGATGTACATTGTATAACTTGTTGAGGGCTGGATTTAACCCTTTATCAGGTAAAGAACTATATTTGGTAACTTCAGGTAGTTTTTCAAGAAAAAAAGTCACAGATTTAAGAGATTTAAAGTGGCAAATCTGTGCAAAAAAAGTTGCAGATTTACGAGAGAAAAGTGGGAAAAAGCTACTTTTTTCTCCCAGATTCACCACTTTAAATCTCATAAATCGACGCATTTTTTTCTTGCCACTTTAATCTCGTAAAGTATTTCAAAGAGTGCCCTATGAAGGGTTAAAATCACACCAAAAATCTAAGTAAAACATTTACATCACAGGCTGATCCAACTTGCATGAATTTTATCACAGCAACTCATAATGTGACTCAGTAGTGTGTATGCACAATCAACAAAATTTGAGCAGCTTCTGTTGAGTCGGCGGATGGTGTACTTGTGGGATCTTCTCCTAGATCAGGGCATCACTTAGCTCCTGGATAGGACCAGCTTAAGGTCTGACAATCGATCTGAGGGTTTATTTCCTGTACCTAACAGCAGTCACCGTGGTACCGTTAACTATGACATGTAGGTCTGTGCAGACTCTTTCACACCTGGCACATGTGCTCACTGAGAACCTACTTTCATCTGTGAAGAGAATCAGGAGCCAATGGCAGAACTGCCAATTCTGGTGGTCTCTCACAAACACCAATCGAGCTGCGTGGTGCTGGGCAGTGAGCACAGATCCCAGTAGAGGACGTTGGGCCCTGATACCACCCTCATGAAGTCTGTTCTGACAGTTTGGTCAGAAACATGCACACCAGTAGCCTGTAGCAGTGCTCCTCCAGTTCCTCCCAAAACAAAGGAGCAGATATTAGTCCTGCTGCTGGGTTAATGCCCTTCTACCGCCCTGTCCAGCTCTCCTTGTGTAATGGCCGGCCTCCTGGTATCTCCTTCATGCCCTTGAGACTGCTGTGAAACACAGCAAACCCCTGCAACCATACATATGAATGTGCCATCCTAGAAGAGCTGGACTACCTGTGCAACCTGATTGGGCTGCCGGTGCCGCCTCATGCTACCAGTAGTGACAAGGACACTAGCAGAACACAAAACTAGAGAAGAATCAGTAAGAAAGGATAAGGAGAGAGAAATTGTTTGTGGCCACCACATGCAAAACCATTGGATGGTCTTGTTTTTGACCCTCCATTGTAGCTGTTGCCCCTTTATTTGCACCAAAGCAAGTGAAACTGATTCACAATCCCTTGTTATTCCTAAATGGACAGATTGGTGTCCCTGACATTTAGCTGACTTGCTGTCTTACTGTGACCATTAAGTGTTCCCTTAATTTTTTTGAGCAGTATAGTTGAAGGCCTGGGTGACCTCAGGGTACAAATTCCAAGCCACCCACGCTGACTTCTTCCCCTTCCTGCAGAATGCTGAGGTGTGCTCAGGAGTATATTTCAGTAGAAGGCAATAAACAACAACACCATGAAGAAGGAATGTCTACACAGGACACTGGATGAAGACAGCCAGGTCTGGCTTCCTGTGTGAAGCATTATACTAATCACGTCAAAAACCTGCAATAAACTGGTCAAGTGTGGTTGTAAAGGTGCAAGCAGTTGTGGTGCAAGGTGCTCATGCAAGAAGGCACTCTGCACTGTAAAATCGAATGTTGCTTGTTTGTTATGATAACTAATTTTTCCTTTTCAAAACAACAAGGATTTGTGCAAAAAGTCATTTTAACGTAAAATATTGAGTCAAATAGCAAGATTCATTTGAGTTAACTCCATTGTCTTTGTTGTCTTGACATAAAATTATTTCGCAGCATCGACACTCAAAAATTTAAGTTGAAACAACAAGTTGGGTTTTACAGTGTAGAATTGCAAAGATCTTTGTAGTTGTAAATGTAATAAATAATATGAGTGAAGCTAATAAAGTTCAATTAAATGTTTGCATGTTTTTTATTTTTCAGAATATGTGCACTGTATATGAACTATATCAATATATGTCCGACCACTTAGGAACTTGAAATTACATAAATACATGGCAAAAATGAACATAACTATTTGATCAAATAATCACCTAGTGATATTCTCAATAGCTTTGAATGATTCCTTGACCCAGAAAATGTAGATTTTGACAGCAAGATTGACCTTCTAAATGGCTTGGAAGATATTGGTTCTCTTAGACTTTATATCGCTGCCATCTCCGATCCGCAATCTTGATGAAGTGGCTCCTACCAAAAAATTAAAACCTATGGTGATAGAGAGCATGTGGAAAAAATGTGGTGCTTTTGTCCAGCGTGTCCCCATTCTTCACAAATCTGGTCCTAAGTCTCCTGAATATTCAGTAAGTAATGCCAGTGAGCCTGTATACCTACCGGCCAATTTATTAGGTACACCAGTACAATAAATACAACAGCTCTGCCATTAATTCTACAGTTACAAAGATTGTATTTTTTTATAGGTTTTGTTGATTTGTTTTGTTGTTGTCAGAAAGGTAATAATTCTACTTTATGTTTATTATTGAGCTCACTGTGGGTGGTGATGGTGTACTGAAGTGCAGTTTATTGACAGGTGTTCCTAATATTCTGCCACTACCATGTATGTAAATTGGGTGAACCAAACACCTCTTAATATAATGTTCATAACAAAGATATAGTTAATAGTTATAGTTAATAACTCTCTGAACATTATTATTATTATTATTATTATTATTATTATTATTATTATTGTAAAGGCAGGAGGATGGAGTTGTATTGGTTAAGTGTGCACCTAATAAAGTGAGATATATATATATATAATAAAAATAAAAAAATAAATAGGAGCCATTATTATTGTTATCAGTTTTCTCATCATAATCATCAGCAACACGATGACATCACTGTCTCCTGGAGGCATCTCAGTTTTCTTTTGTTTTTGTTTTTTTCTTCATATCGTATCATATCAGAAGCATCTCATAAAAATAGCGTCAGGAAAAAAAACTGCACGGTGAAACTTTAAAATGCTACTACTAAAAAGGAAATGAAAAGGGAAGGAAAAAAATAGTTTTCAGAAATCACGCTACGTCACTTCCGGGATGTATGGGAGAGCAAAATGACAGCTGGTTTGTTTTTATCAACAAGGAAAATTCAAAGTGGTCGTGAAAGGTATGTAGAACGACGACATTTTCTTTTATCAGCTTTTGAATTGTCCTGTGAGCGTGTTGTCATTAGCTGGTGATTATTGAACGTGGATTTATGTCGCTGCCATCTGTAATCCATCTCGGCTCCTTGGAGCTGATGCTGGGGGTCAGACTCAGTGATGCTGACTCTGGACAACAACAGCAGCAATATGCTCTTATTATCCATCAGTTGTATGTTGTTGTTGTTGTGCCCGAGGTATAAAGGGGGGAGTGTTGTAATTCTCTGCACACGATAAACGATAAGCTTTTTCGTAAAAAGCCAGACTCCATTAAAAAATCTTTCGTTTTTGTGTTATCTGAACAATATCAGCCTATGTAAAGCATAACCACACAACTATTTGATTCACCACTTATCTCTTAGAGTCATACATCAATTCGGCGAAGATCTCATAAAAAAATATCACATACAATATTAAAATATCAACTTTTAAAATTGGTCTGCCTATTGTTGCCAGGACCACTTTTCACCAAATAGATGGGACTCGGTGAGAGGTTTAAGCTGGTAAGCAAGGGTGAACGGTTAAATTCTGTCTAAATAAATATTGATTTGTCAAAAAGATATAAGCCATATTTTACAAGAGTTCAGTACTGAAACGTAGGTTAACATATTTAATAAAATGTACATGTGTAAAGTTACAGATGAGCAAAGAAGAATATAATTAAGATACTGTTAAAGGGAGTTTGGCGTAGAACCGAACAAGCCGAACTCCATTCATAAATCTGTATTTATTTAATTCTCTGAGCATTATCAACCTATAAAGCATAACAACGAAACGTTTTGATCCCCCTACTTATCACCAAGAGCCATATATCAGTTCTGCGAAAATCTCCTAGAAAAAAATATCACATGCAACAATAAAATATCAACTTTTATAATGGGTCTGCCTATTGTTGCCAGGACAGATTTTTACCCAATCGACTCGGTGATAGGTTTAAGCAATGCTAGTAAAGCAAGGGTAAAAGTTTAAATTCTGTACAAATTAAAATTGTTTTGAAAAAAAAACGTATACGCCGTATTTTATAAGAGTTCAGCTCTGAAATGTAGGTCATCATGTTTTACAAACTTTACATGTGTACAGTTACTGATAAGCAAAAAAGAAAAATAATTACGAGACTTTTAAAGGGCATTTTGAGCAGCGGGCTTAGCTTCAAATAGAACAAGCCACATCCATAAATCCATCTTTTTGTAGAAGCCTGTGCCGTATCCCCTTTGCATAACCTGGTAACACTATGCTTTAAACCTTTTACGAATCAGAAGGTCATATATCAGGTCGGCATAAATCTAATAGAATAACAAGTACAATAATAACATAAAATATCTACTTATAACCGGTTTGTCTGTTATTGGCGCGCTCGTTTTTTAACCAATGTGTTACTCTGTTGGAGGTTCTCTAGCTGGTAAACTTGATATTTCTAACGAATAATTATTGCTATGTTAATAAGATGCACGTCGAATTTACGAGAATGTTGTACTTAGTCATTAGCACCATGTTTTTTAAACTGTTAAATGTGCAAATTTATTGTTGAACAAAGATACATTGAAAAATCAGAGTTCCCAAGGGCATCCGGTGTAGCAGACTTTTATCTATTTTAACCAATCTTTATCTATCAAAAAGCTTGCTAACAGCAAAATCACTAGTCTTTGAGTATATTTATTATTTTGGTCATTTTCAATATGACTTTGCTGTATTTCCATGTTCTGTAGATTTTATTGATTATTATTATTATTATTATTATTATTATTATTATTATTATTATTAATAATAATAATAATAATAATAATAATAATAATAATAATAATATTTGACAAATGAATAACAGGACAGAAACTGATATTTGACTTGGTTTGTTCTTCAGTGTCATGTGGTGAACAGCCTCCAAGTCCTCCCTGTTCTGGTCTGCCCAGAGCAACTGACCCAAGAGGGACCAGCATTTCTTCTAGGAGACGTCTGCAAGCCACTCTGGAGTAAGACACTACTGACAATGCTATAGGACCTCCTTTCATCTTTAAAGAAAGACAGCATGTGTAAAATTACATTTGCACTTTAAATTAATGAATAAAAACATCTGCCAGTGGAAACAAAATGAACCGAGCTACTCTTGACAGGCCTTCAGAACAAACGCAGAAGAAGACAGCGAGCTGTGATTGTGGTCCAGTCAAGGGAAACATCTCTTCAGGTGAGGCGCATATCCTCTGTACATAAACACTTGGATATAACAGGAACAAGGAGAAATGTACAAACACTTAACATATGTCTGTAAAAATAACCATGGACTCAGAAAAATTACTAAATATAGATGTGTGTAAAAGAGTAATGAATTGCTTTAATGCATTACCATAATTTACTGCAGCCCATTTTTGTCAAATAAGATATTGTAACAGGATCCTTTTATTTTTTATTTCAGCAAAACCACTACATAATTTATGTTTCCCTGCAGCAGATTCCACAGCGAGTCTCTGCCTACAGTTTATTGAGAAGTGATAGTTAAAAACTGTGATTGTGGAAATGTCATTGTAAAAATGCCAGAATGCATTTTTTTTCCTTCTCACATTTTCTGCATTCATTAGGCTATTATTCTGTGGGCCGGGCTGGAAGCTGTATGTGGCCATGATCGCTGATCTAAAGGGAACTATAATTTTGTGTTGATTTTGGTGCCCCCTATGGATAAAAGGCAGTTATGTTTTCCTGAGCACCACTGCCTGGTGATGTCAAGAACCAGAAAATGTATAATGTCAAACGAAAAACATCCTGCTTCCTTTTAACCCTCTGGAGTCACCAAAATCACCGTCACATTACTTCTTCATGACGTCAAGACGAAAAAACGAAGCAGAAAAGTTGTTGGTGGAGTTTTTTCACTTTTCACATTTTTCTGATCTTTCATTGGCCAAGTTATTATTCATGAAAATATTTGGCAAATTAATGAAAGTAATGTAGCGGCAGCTGTTTCCTGGTCTCTTTCTTCTTTTCTTATATTGGCCATATTTGTTATGCATTGTCATGATTGGCACAGCTGTAAAAAAGGTCTGAGTTGAATAGTACATAATGTACATTGAAGCAAACATGTTCGGATTCACCCATGTGTGAGCTAATCACAGGCAATGTGTGTCGCTTTCCCACCATGCTGAGCAGTTGAGGGGGAGGCTGTCCAGCAGGACGGATCCATGGAGCCACCAGAGGATAACTTTGGCCGTACCTTTGTGGAGGTGATGAGTGAAAAGTACAGCCCAGAGAACTTTCCGTTACGCAGAGGGCCAGGTATGGGAGTGGTAGTGGTGCCCACCTCTGCTCCTCAAGGCTCCCCAATGAAAGGTAAGCTGCAGATCAGATAGAAACGGGCATAACACTTTAAACTTACCTCACTGCAGAACAGAATGGGCCAAGGCTTTGTTACATTAAGCTGGTATAAATGTTGGTGGCAAAGTGACAAAGACAGTTTCACCCGTTATGTAAACATACACATCAGCGAAATCCAAACTTGCAGACTGATTCCCTGGTGAACTTTTGTTGCACGCATTTTCACCATCATCACATCAAGTCTGTGAGGGCGCTGAACCGAGAGGGGATAAAGTGCACTATTAGATGGGACTTATCATTCTGCCTCCTTTTATAGAGGATTGGGGGAGAGTGACAGGGTTTTTTTTAGGGGGAGATAACAGGTCAAGAGAAAATCCTTTGGGTTGATACCAGAGATTTGGTGTTAAATTTAACATTTTTTAAAATATTTTAGAAATGGTCAAATCCTTCCAAAATAATACATCAAGTCACCAAGACCTTAAGGAAAAGCATAGAAAAATCAGTGCTGTGAACATTTTAAGGAGATTTCTGTGAGGTTAAGGAGCTTTCTGTCCCTTTATTGTCAATATACCAATGAAAGCTATATATCTTCTGGATGCTCTAGGTCTCTAGTTTGTGGTTGTAAAGTTTCATGAGGCTATGATTATCCTCAAGCTCACACCAGGTTCTTTGATACAGAGAGGACCAGTTTCAAAATGCTACTACAGGGACTAACATCATCACATGTGAATAAAACTGGGCTCATTGAATCCATAAGAGTTTCAGACATACTTAATTTATGTAATTCCAACACTGTTTAGGGACCCCAGTATGCAGAAAATCAATCCTCAAAGACGGTCCTTTTTTCTGTGTGAACCCTCTCTAACCTTTATTAATTCTTACCTCTGTTCCTCCAGACCGTCTGAACCTGCCCAGCATCCTGGTGTTGACTGGCTGTGGGGTCAACCGGGCAGGGGACCAGGCTGAGATCGCTGCTTTCTGTACCCATGTCATCGAGCTGGACCTGTCTCATAACAAGCTGCAGGACTGGCGTGAGGTGCCGTATCCGGGTTTATTATAGCAGTTCATTTCCATTTAGGTGACACACCACAGGCAAAAACATGTCTTTTTCATGTACTCGTCAATTTTGAGGTTTTGGACTATTCTCAACATGTCTTCTTTAGTAGTGGAAAGAAAACGCTGAAAGCTGCCACTGTCCTGCACTGAATTATGTGTTTTTCATGTTACATATTGTTGTTGCAGTAAATTGGATTCAATATTTTGTCTTCAAATAATCATTTCCATTAAGAATATGTTAAATCTTTAGAGGCAGTTTTGTCTCAGGCAGTGTTTTTCTCATAAATCTTAACTTCAGCTCCACTTACAGACACCAGACTTTCCAGTTTGGTTCTATATTAGTTCTATATTCTGAAGGTTTTTACAGAGGGTTTTGTCTATGTATCATTCATACCCTGTTTTATACAACATTTTATACAAACTTTGAATTTAATATATCTACAAAATAAAGTAATAACTTTGAAATTTGCTTCATCTGTTGTTGAGATTAATGTCCTGGAAATGTATGCACATTTGTGCATATTTAATGAGTTAATGCCACAATTGCATATCTAAACCTGACATTTCAGAAAACTTGTAATGCACAAAATATTGTGATAATGTAAATATGACAGGGGGAAGTTTCATGGTGATATCTATAAGTTAAAAAAAACAAAAACTTATTCACATGCTCAAACTGTCCAAAAAGTGAAATTAGTCTTTCAGTTATCTGTGTAAATGTGTCGTTCCAAATGAAAACACACATTATTGTCTCATTTTCAGATCAGTAAAATTGTATCCAACATCCCCAACCTGGAGTTCCTGAACCTGAGCTCTAACCCTCTGGCAGGAATGACCCTCAAGCCGCACTGCGCTGAAGGCTTCTCTCGGGTCCGACGGCTCGTCCTCAACAACACTCAGGTGTCCTGGGACACCGTGATGCTGCTCACCAGGGAGATACCTGAGTAAGAAGAACATTTTATCACTGCATCTCTATTCCTCCACAAGATTACACAGTTTTATAACACTGTATAATGGAATATAATGTATAATACATAACTATAATATAAAACTACGTCTGTGTTAATATGGTAATAATATAGTTTATAATATAACTATACTATATAACTCTTATCGACCCAAACTCACATGTTTCAAAAAGTCTTTTGCTTTTCTTCATGCAGACTAAGTTATGATGTTTTACACATCAGCATCATGTAGTTATTTCTGCATCCTTTTGATCAATTTATTGCAATTAAGTCACAGCAAAATTAGTTTATTTTGTTTTCCTGCTGATGTATTGATCCAGAAAGAGTTCATAGAGAAGGCGATGAAGTTCATTGAGCTGTGTGATAATATAATAATCCTGATATACCAGCCACTTTTTAGGTACACCTGTTCAGCTGCTCGTTAACGCAGGTATCTGATCAGCCAGTCACAACTCAATTGCATTTAGACATGTAGACATGGTGAAGACGAGCTGCTGAAGTTCAAAGCGAGCATCAGAATGGGGAAGAAAGGTGATTTAAGTGACTTTGAACGTGTCATGGTTGTTGGTCTGAGTATTTCACAAACTGCTGATCTAACAACCATCTCTAGGGTTTACAGAGAATGGTCCCAAAAAGAGAAAATATCCAGAGAGCCTTGATGCTTGTTGATGCCAGAGGTCAGAGGAGAATGGAGACTGGTTCAACAGGAACTCAAATAACCACTGGTTACAACCAAGGTCTGCAGAAGACCATCTCTGAACGCACAACACGTCCAACCTTGAAGCTGATGAAGATCACACCGCCACTTTATTAGGTACACCTTGCTAGATAATAAAGTGGGCGGTGAGTGTACAGTCAATTGAAAACTGTACAAAGACAATGCATCAAACCCACCTGCCCATCAGCATCTAAGGGTAGTGATTAGGTTAGACCTTGTGTTTAGAACTGATGAAGTTTAGGTTGTGTTTTAGCCACATGCTAAACAAGCACAACTGCTGAAACTGGAAGGTGTTACCTTTCAGATGAAGTTGTTTAGTGAGGATTCACTCTGGAGAAGCAGGGTTCATAGGTTGTTATGAAATGCTTTCTCCTGCAGAAATAGTCCCGACAGTGCCTCTTTTTTTTTGCTCTGCACAGCATTCCTCCTCACCCTGTGTTCCTCTGTTTTCTGCAGACTGGAGGAGTTGTTCCTGTGCCTTAATGAGTACAGCAGTGTGAGTGCCTCCAGCGTGGCCTGCCCCACCTTGCGCCTGCTTCACATCACCGACAACGGCCTCCAGGACTGGGCCGAAGTCCGGAAGTTTGGCTCCATGTTCCCCAGCCTGGACACTCTGGTCATGGCCAACAACAACTTGGCCTCCATTCAGGACAACAAGGATATCCTGGGACGACTGTTTCCCAACTTACGCAGCATCAACCTGCACAACTCAGGTCAGCTGATGTGTGTTTTGGCACTTTAATTAGTTTCAGTGTCTTGTGATGGTTTCATTTTGTAAGAATCGCTCCAGATTTTCAATTTCATAAAGTGTGACTTGATATCGGCTGATAAAAATAGCACAAGCGAACATGTCACTGTATCCTAAAAAGCTTTGTGTTATTTGTGGAGTATTGCAACAGATTCTTCTGTACGTCAGCTTTTATCTCAGGATTTGTTTCTATTTTGGCGAGTATCACTGGTGAATCTATTTTTAGATTTCTGTTGAGAGTTGAGGAGACAAAAACAAGATCCAAAGACGTGTTCGCGTTGACTTCAATGCATCACTCTGTCATCTCTCTCAGAAAAACATCATTCCTGCGAGTCATTTCAGATTCAGCCTTATTTTTTCTGAAGACAGGCTGAGCTAATTTCACTGCTCACCAGTGCAGTTTCTCTGGTTTCAGGGATTTTTACAATTGAGGTTTTTTTTTTAAGATTTTTTTTTGGGGCATTTTGTAGCTTTATTGAGAGAGAGAGAGATATTGAGAGTGAAAGGGGGAGACAGAGGGAAGACATGCGGGAAAGGGCTCCGAGCCGGATTCGAACCCGGGCCGCCCGCTTACGAGGACCGGGCCTCTGTGGTATGCGCTCTACCAGGTGTGCCACTGGGAACGCCCCAGAATTGAGGTTTTTTTTAGACAAAAATTATTCAAATTGAAATAAATAGTACATTTGTGTGAGACTATTTTCAGCAATTGGTGCTCAAGTGAGTAATGTTTCACTTTTGAGCTTTTTTACTGTGCTCGGCTGAATCAGCTTAGTTGTGGCTGTGTTTCAGTACAAAGGGGCCGATGTGACAGAAGCCCTTTTCATACTGCTTTTATTAAACTGCCGCAATAAGCTCTGCCACTGTTTTGTCTTCGGACTTCATACTGATTCCGCAACGGCCTGATATTGGCATCCATTTACATTACAGTCCGGCATCGCAGAACAAGTGTGAGGAGACGGTAGTGGCGTGTAAAAGAGCAGCAGCGGTACATGAACAATAAGCGACGGCAGCGGCATGTGAATTCAAGTGAGAGGCGTGTCTCTGATGATACGATCCACTTTCTACCCTTTTTACCCTATTACCTATAGAGTGTTGGTCACACAAGTAATGTACGTCACATATTTTCACATTGTTCCCGCCTAGAGCAGTCTCACCAGTTTAACGCTTCTGTTCTACCTTACTTGGTCCCCCCATTACAGGTCTGGGACTTTCAAATTAAAGGCGAAATGTTACAGAGGCGAACAAAACGCTGCTTGAATCGTCAGTCTGAAAGGGGCTTTAGATGTTTCATATACAGCACTGTATGTGGCTGCCAAATGTCTAGGTTTAGGGGTGCATACTTGGGACGATTTAGGCAGCACTCAGTCTGGCTTTTGGCTCTGTACTAAGTTGTACATTTCATGTTACGGTTAATTTGTCCCAAATAGTTGGAAATCACGCTATTATCCTGTTTAACCAACAACATATGCTTAAAACTCTTAAGATTAAACTAAAACATACATGAACTGATAAAATAGACTGTGGCCAAATTTTAGTTTTCATGCACACTAATAAACTGATTATTATCGGATTTCATGAGAATAATCTGGAGTTACCAGATTATTCTCATGTAAACAGCATAAACTCATAATCTTTATTGGATAAAAGCTGTTATCAGATTATGAGAAATCTGATAGACACAGCTAGTTTTTTTCCCATTATTCGTTTTCTTTTGGCATGTACAACATTACTCAGATTTATTTTATATCTGCCCATGTGTAATTTAATTCGGGGGACGCACTGGGCCGATCTCATCTCGATATTCTCAATAAACGTTTACACCTGAGAGTACCTTTTAGTCCAACTGAACACTAAACAATACAATTTAAAGCAATCAAAATGTTATAGTTGATTAACTAAAAAACACTCCAAGCCAAACACACAGTGCATTGTGGGAGCAGCCTGCAAATCATAAGGTGATCCTGCTTTATCATCTGTTTTACTGTAACTGGGACCATCATTTTCTAAATGAACATCATGCTGTATTGAAGAAGACTTGAAACTAGCGATTGAGACCATAAATTAATTGGGAAATCTTAATAAATCAAGTTATAAGAAAGGTAATTCTCTCTTGAGTTTCATACAATCTGACTTCTTTTTGCGACCATTGGAGTCGCCCCCTGCTGGTTGTTAAAAGGAATACAGTTTAACTTCTGCACTTCTGTGTTGGCATCACTTTTCATGCTCTGATGTTGCTGCTTTGTGCAGACATATTGAGCTTTTAAAGTTATTGTTTTTCTACTTCCAGGATAATATTGGCCTGCTATTACTTAACAAGTGTTTCTGTGTCCTGACTGTCTCAGGTCTCAACCGATGGGAGGACATTGAGAAGCTCAACTTCTTTCCCAAGTTGGAGGAGGTGCGGCTGCAGGGCATTCCCTTACTGCAGACCTACACCAACGCAGAGAGACGCAGCCTCATGATCGCACAGTGAGTCCCGTCCATGATGTCAGTGAGAAGGGTTGTTTTCCCCCTAACACCGAGGAGGAAGAGTCTTAACATCTGAACTATAGGGGGAATCATCTGGTGCATTTCAGATTCACACAGTGTCACTTATAGATGCTAATATAGTATGTGTGTGTTTCCTCTCAGGCTCCCTTCAATATCACTGCTAAATGGCAGTGTGGTGACTGATAGTGAGAGAGAAGACGCAGAGAGGTTCTTCATCCGTTACTACTTAGACTACCCAGAGGAGGAGCTGCCTTACAGGTACTCTATCTGTACTCTACCTGCAATGGCTTGAGTGTTTGTGTCATGTTATATGTGTTAATGCATATGCCATACATTTTGGCAAGGGTTCTTCTATAATAAACAAAAATGGCCCCATTGTAACTTATTAAACAACAATTGTCAATCCCATGGGTATTAGTGATGTTTCGTTCCTGAGTGATCCGTTCAAAAGAACAAATCGTTTAGGTGAACGGCCCGAATTACTTCCTGAAATGAGCTGTTCATTTCTCAACTTCAGTTGATTTCTGCTCTTTCCCGTCTCGTGTGTCTCTCTTTAGACCGCAAGTGTCGTCGTCGTCGATTCTTCTTCTTCTTCTTCTTCTTCTTCTTCTTCTTCTTTTTCTTCTTCTTGTCATTGTTTTACTGGCTGTTCGGTTCGTGTACTGAAGGTACTAGTGAGGTGAACGGGAGCCCTGATTGGCTCTCTGCCTCGGCATCAGTAAGTCTGTGATACATTCACTGGCCCTCATTTATCAAACAAGCGTACGTGAGAAAGTGAGCGTAAAGTGGGCGTAAGGTCATTTCTACGCAAGCCTCGGCATTTATCAATTTGGACGTGAGCAGACGGTACGACCAGATCTCACGTCTGCTCTCAGCTCGTGTACGCAAATTTGAGTCAGCGTGAAGTCCACACGTCTGAGTCGGAGAATTGATCTTAGACTATTGTATCGATGCCTGGAGCTGATAAAACTCTGTGGTGTTTTGATTTTTAATGGTGACAAAGCAAAACATGTTTAGACTACATCATTTATCATTAAAACATCATCCAAAAATAAATACACCCTGCGATCGTGAAATTCTTTAATCAGAATAAGCGCCAAGGATAATAAATGTCTTCTGTTGTTTACTGTTATCCAGCTCCGACACCGGAGCGTCAGCGTCTTCTTCACCAGCCAACTACTGCATTTAATAATCAGATGTTGCGAAAATAATATTGTTATAGCAGCTTTCAGTTTGCAAACTGTAGCTTTATCCATCTAAATTATCAGCTCATTGGCTTATTCATGAACAGCCGCTTCAGTTCAATTAGTGAGCAGAACTGAGAGGATTGCGATTGGCGTGTTTCAGCTCAGTGAGTTCTGATATGCAGTCATAGCTCCAGTTAAGCACTGAGTGGTTTGGTGAACAAATCTTTTCTACGAATCTTTCTAATGTACTGATTCTAGTGATTCAGGACACTGAAAAGAACTGCTGCGCTCACCACTAATGACATTGCAGTATAAAATAGAGCATTCTGTTATATCAGGGATTCAATCAGAGCCCTGGTTCCAAAATTGTAGTTTTAACTTTTTTCCACCTGCTTGAGCCGTTTTCTCATGTTTGCATGAAAGTGATGCTCAAGGGATAACACAACCTGCTCTTTTCCTCCTCAGATATCACTCCCTGGTCACCAAGTATGGGAAGCTGGAACCACTTGCTGAGATCGACCTGCGACCTCGCTGCCGTGCCCAGGTCGAGGTTCATTGTGAGGAAAAAGTGGAACAGGTGTGTAGAGCATGCGACACGGTATGGGTTTGAATAGTTCACAAAGAAAGGCGAGTGATTAGGGTTGCACATCTCTCTGAGATAAACGATTTGATTTGCATCTAGATACACAGGTTAGGTTACGATACGATCATAGACTGTATATAAATAATGGACGTAGTCACCGTAACGTCACCCATTGGTTTGTGGACTGCCCGTTGGAAGCCTCGAGTTCAGCGTTATACTCGTCGCCATCTTGCATCGCCATCTTTTTTCCGATACGCGGAGCAGACCATAATTGGACTGCAGAGGAACGCGATGGATCTGACGACACTGACTACACGCCTCTCTACACCGGCAACCTGAGAGAAGCCACTGCTAATTCATGTTAGCATTAATTGGAGCATTAACTGGGATGTTAGTTTTGGCTAGCAAAAAAACAAAAACAAAATGTATGTTACTTACCTCAGAAAACTGAGCAGCAACTCCTTGGAGTGTCTGTTAGTCCAACCAAACACTGAACAAGACATTTTTACTGAACAAAACGTTCAAATAAACTGTCATTAAGTGAAAATACAGTGTGAAAGGGTCAAAGTTATGAGACCAAATCGGTAAACGTCCTCTTTTCTATCTATATAACGTTATATATAACTTTATTGACACGTTGCCGTGGATACGCATTGCTCTGCTTCTCTCCTGGTGACAGCTCGCCTTGTCAGTGACCTGTAGCCACGCCCCAAATCATATGATTCTTTAACTTCTATTTTCTTCTAAATGGGGCCGGTATTAGGTCAAGGTCAAGGTCACGTTTATTTATAGAGCACTTTATATACAACCAAGGTTGACCAAAGTGCTTTACATAACTGAATCACAACAAAAAATCCAATCCAATACAAGATACATAATTGAATAACAATAAACTCACAAAATAAAAATAAAAGACAATTTAATCTAATAATATATGAGATGAGATGTGCAATACAGCACACAGAAACAACTTTCTTCTCACGCAGCATATTAGAACTATTGACATCAAATTGTCTTGAAGATGATTTTTTACTAGCTATTGAGACCATAGTGTTGTCCTGAAATTTTTTTCTGAGGTAATAAATCAAGTGAGAAGTTTTCAAATTTTGCACTGAAATGAATGGGCAGATTTTTTTTGCAGCCAAACTTAGCACCCCCTGCTGGAATTTTCGGTAGATTGCAGACTTAAGGCACTTCCTGGTTGGCCTCCATGCTCAGTCACGGAGATTGCCGACTGGATACGATTCAAAAACGATATACTTTTATTACAGACCGATTCAATAGAATCGATACAGTGTAAGAACGATACGATTTGATTTGATTCTACGGTTAATATTTGTTGTAGATATTTTATATTGTGTCACTCACAAGTTTTATATTTTATTTATCTTCTCATTCGCCATGCAGTTAAAAATCTGTTTTATTGTGTCTGAACAACAAAAAGACCACAAACATCTTTCTACATTTATAATAATGTTAAGAAAAATCATTCTAGGAGCTTTTTTTGCTTTCATAATCTGTTATTTCCCCCATTCAGATTTATTATGGATACTATTATAGTAAAAAAAAATTAAAAAAACAGTAGAGAGTCTGTCTGTCAGCAAGAAGCACTTTTAAATCGTTTGTCATTTCCATTCGGTCCCACGTGAGGCCGATCATTGCTGAGTGTAAGTTTGATCTGAGTGACTTCATTTACATTTTCCCTTAATCATCAAACCTAATAAAACATTGGCCGGTGTTCAGCGGACACAATCATATTCTGGGATATTAAATAATGACTTTATCACCAGGATCGCCTATATACACTAATAATAATAATAGTAATAATAATAATAATAAATAATATAAAGGCATTCCCGTGCCCCTGAGCAGGACACAATTCACAGTATAAATACAGAATGCAGGTTGTTATTCATGTGCAGGTGTTTGTTAAACAGAGAAAACACTTTTTCATTATTATTATTATTATTATTATTATTATTATTAGTGCATGTCTACAGCTGTTAAAGTGACTGTGATCCGTTGCCGTCATCATTAGAAACGGAAGTAGCTTCATTTGACGCTTCGAAGGGAAGGACGTCTCATGTTTCTTAAATAGTTCCCTCTCTCCTCGTTTCGCTTCCTTGCGTCTATCCATGCATCCCCGGTGGGTGGGACTAAGACGCAAGTGATTGGCGCAAGTGAGGGAAGCGGTGATGCAAATAAGAAGCTTGGGGGAGACCGGAGAGACCCATGGATTTGCGCAAGAACTGTTTTGTGGGCAGCTTCAGCTCTCCCGTTGTTATAGAGACGCTGACGCAAACTGTAAGTGTGTGAAACCGCCAACCGATTCCAAGTCATGCGATACCCGATCCATGACTCTACAACCGATTCATCTAGGAGTTTGTGGCTGATTAAAAAAAATATAGATTGAGGAGGCTGCTACAGCCATATCTCTCACTTGTTAAACCAAATATTCAGTCGCATCGGTTTATCGTTCACAACCCTTGAGACTCGTGTTATTAATCCCCAATTAATGATTAAGACAGAAACATTGCTGTGAGGTCACTGTCTGTACGTTTTTATTTAATTCCAGTGAATGTCATATTTCTTACTAGCTAGTTTTGCCAGATTTTAGATGATGCCCTAATGTTAAAGGGTCACAGCACGTCACCAGGAAAGGCTGAGAACAGCTAATTAACCCCTTCTAAAATGACTCTGATTAATATTTTTACAGGAACAATAAGTCACATGACTCTATGGCTCTACAGAGCTTTTTCTACCCCTTTTCGACCGAGGCAGTTCAAGGGCTGGTTCGGGAGCCGGTGCCTAATCTTGAACCAGTTCTTTGTGTTTCGACTGCCAGAGTACTGGCTCTCAGCCAGGAAAACTGGGTTCAGAGTCACACCAACTCTTTGCTGGTCTCGAACCACGAACCGCTTACGTCAGGGGTTGGAGGCTGTGTTTTTGGGACCAACAAGACCAACTAAAATGTTTATTATAATTTTATTTTAGTTGTTTAACTGCAGTGTGATCGATACCAGGTAGTCTGGTAAAGTATTCAAAAACTGACTAAGTAGCCCAAAACTCCAAGGGTTTTAAGCCACGACGTGCAGAACTAAAAAGCTTATTGTGTTATTCTGAGTGAAACAAGTGTTTAATGCCTATAATGTAGAAACTGTTTGTCTTTGTGTCAGCTGAACATCCGTTTGGACCAGACCGTTGCGGAGCTAAAGAAGCAGCTGACCACAGTGGTCCAGCTGTCCACCAACAGCATGAGGATCTATTACATCGACAAGTGCAGCGTCTTCGGTCCAGAGGAAATGAAGTACAACACCCGCGCTCTCCACTCCTACAGCATCCAGGACGGTGATGAAATACTTGTGGTTCCCAAAACCAAGTGAGCAGCTGGTGTCCAACTGGATTATTAGAGCGACTCATTGATTGACTGCTTGATTGATTAATTGGATTATTTGTTGATTGGTTAACTGGCATAACAAAATAATTGGAAAACGTATATGGAACAGCATCAGCGGCCCACTTGGAGAGAGTAAAAGAAGAGAGTGATGTGGACACCATCGTGAAGACAGCACAGTGGACTACAAGCTCTGGCTGAAAATGCAGCCATTATGTCTATTTATTTCAGCTTTATTTGAGGGCATCCACTGGCATTAGTAGACAAATCGGTCACACTGGACAACTTGCTGAGAGAGCAACTCGCAGCCAGCTAGCAGCTTAAGCAGAAGAGAGGGCACTGCTGCACCAGAAAGGCTTCGCTGCAGCTCTATCTCTTAGTACACAGCATGCACCATAGCACCTGCATAGGCGAACATCCAACACCAATGGCTTGTCCACTTGTTGCAACAACTACTCTGATTAGCAGCGAGGCAGTGCGCTTTGAAAGTAGGGAGGAAGAACCACAGTTGAAGCAAATAATCCTACCCAAAACACTAAATGGTGGTGATTAAAGTAGCATTTTGTTGTATGGTGATGGGTTTATTTTGTATTTCTGTGGAAGTTAGAAGATGCTACATCACATTCAGATCATTTGACAAAATACCAACAGAGTCAAATGATTTTAATAGAGACATAATGATTAATCAGTAGGCGTGTTTCCATTTAAGTCGAAGCTAATTTTAAATCTGAAATTTGAAATGTGGCATTGAAGAAAATTTGAATTACGGAAGTTTCCATCAACTGGTTTAGAGTGAATAAACAAAGCTGCATAAATGTACTTTGGTCAGAAGACGTCAGTGTAATCTATTGCTGTAGGCTAATCTGTCAGTAAACAGTAGTAGAAGAAGTAGAGAGAAAACAACAATAAAAAAGAGGTTCCTGATTGGTCAACTTTGGCCACTCGCGAGAGAAAATGGAGAGAAGTCTTCAGGAATTGGATTCATTTGGGATTCAATTCAAGTCAATTAAAAAATGTCCACTCCGGGACAGCTGTTCTTTCATGTGAGTTAAATGTTCGCTATGTCAGAACTTATTCAGAAAAATCGTTTCCATCTCCCGCTTAGCTCATTAACTATTTTACCACCTCAAGTGAGTGTAAAACCGTTTATGCGCATTTTTGAAAGTTCGATAAAATGTTTGTGTTTCCATCAAACTTTTCTCATGCAGATCTTCAAAACACACAGAGAAATTTGTTGATGGAAACACAACTAGGGTAAAAATTTATCATAGAACATGCAGATTTAACATCTTTAAAATCCCTCCAGAAGTATTAAGACATATAAAAATACTTTAAAAGAGATATAAATACAGATACTCCCTCACTGACAAACCCATAACCTATGAATTGCATATTTGGTAGTAGTTTACCTGCTTAGGTTGCATCAGGATTGGCTTCCAAACTAGCGTATACGTTACACACACATTCTAAACTAAGTAATAAGATGAGGACAGAGAAAATTTTCTCTTTAACCAGATGAATCTGTGAACTGTTTTCCTGTGTCAAACCCTCCACAGTGAAGGTCAAACATCCAAGCACATAGTAAAGTAACAATACGCAAAACTGCAGTAGAATAATATGGGAAAATTGGTCGTACAGAAAGGAATATTACACCACTTTATGACATGGCTTCAGGAGTGCAATGATTGTAATTGATGATATCTAACAGTGTAAAGAGTATTTTAGGGGTTGATGTTTTCTGTCATCCTGTTGTGTGTTTTCTGAAAGCTTACGTCTGTGTACCCCTTGGAGTCCTGCAGGGAGTGTAGGGGCATCGGGCCATTGTTACGAGTCACCTGGTCCTAATGTAACTGGAGTGGGACCTGGGTCCACATTCTTCGCAGGAAGTTAAATGCATTTTCAGTTCAGCTTCGACAAGCTCGTCCGCTGTTACTGATTTTGTTTGTGATCTTCATGAATAGTCCCCGTTCTTTGCAGTTGATGTAGTTCTTTTTGCTTCATCAGACCATGTGACCTTTGGCACGCATTTGTGGCTGTTTAAAGTAAAGTGTGAAGGCATCAGGATGAGAGTCAGCACCTCCAGGTCTGAAGTCATGGTTCTCTGCTGGAAAACTGTTGCTGGCTCCCTCTGGGTTGGGAGCATAGACTGTATATAAGGAAGGATGACACCTTTCCACTTCCGCTCAAAAATTTAAGCCAAAATATCCTGGATATGGGTGTTGCCATCTTGTACTGGCGATGCAATTTGGAGCCAGTGTGATAGCAACAGTTAATATGGAGGGGTAAGAGTCTAGAACCGAACACTTATACTTAGACAAACGAAAGCTGGTAGGCAGATGTAACATGCAGAGACGCACAAAAAGCCTCTTGGACCCATACCCTAAACCCAACAGGAAGTCGCCCACCCTGAATTGAACATCAAATCTTAGGGCATTTTTCAATATTCTCAAGCCTTATAATTTAACAAAGATTTAACTTGAGATTTAGCCTTATTGACTTCAGATTTGGTCAGTACCATCTTAAGGCCTTTGTGATAAGAAGTTATTAAACAGGGAGTTGTTGTAACTTAAGTATACATTATTCAATCTGCCCCAAATTTCTCATGCCTGATAAGATTCCAGCCACCATGGGCTGATCAAGGTGTTCTGGCTTCACCTTTGAGGAGCTGTCATGTCGTCAATCTTTATATAACTTAGGTTGGGAATTAATGGTTAATTAACCATTAGCCATTAACCATTAACTTGAGGTGTTGTTCCTAAGATGCAAGCATTGTACCGGACTGTTTTGGTGAAGAGGGAGCCTGAAGACAAAGCTCTCGATTTATAAGTCCACTTGCGTCTGGACTACCTTACTTAGTCTGCTGCCAGACTAAGTGTCTGGAAATGGATAGATAGATGGAATGATGGATATATGGATGTTTTTATAACAGACCAAGATCTGATGTTAGTTTGTTTCTTATCACAAAACACATACTACACTCACACATGGCCACACAGGTTATCACAAAGCAGCTGTTGTGTCATGGTTTTTGCTGCCCGCTATATGTTTCACTGTGACACACACACACCCGAGCACCCTTAGACAAGGATAGTTCAGATTTTTTAAAATTAGGTTGTATGAAGTACTGACCCACAGTCAATGTATTCCGTGCAGTAGATTTCTAGTTTTAAGAACCAGATGCACCAGGCAGGAAACAAATTGCAGATAGGGACTGTCACAAAACGTATTATAACCACATAAACAAGGCCCACCCTTAAAATATTATACCCATTTATGTGTACATTGTGTATGCCATTTGGCACTACTTTTTCTCACCTGTAGAACTTTCATGTTCCTACGCATAAGCGTCACAGATCGTATATTCCGGTTCATAAAGATTTCCTTTTGTCTCCGTATTGAATGGTATTTCATCGTTTTTGTCATAATCACTAATTATTATTTTCCCCTGTATTTGTTGTCTCTTACAAAAACTAGTGACTGGATTTGGACCAAAACAGCCGAACATGGAAGTTCTACAGTTGAGAAAAAGTATTGCCAAGTGTCGGTCAAAAATCGGTGGACATATCATTAATATAGCAAACAGATGAACAGGTATAACATTTTTAAGGTGGGCCTTTGTATAGGTGTAGGTTTGTATAGGTATAGGTCTCCAAACTGGGAACACACAGACCATCAGCTTCTGCAGGTAATACATCGTATCACTTCAAAAAATCTGAACTATCCCATTTAAAATAACACAAGTACAGGCTGATTATATCCATTCATCCATCAGCTATACCTGCTTATCCAGATCATGTTAATTCACTTGAGCACATTCTAAGGAGTGCGATCAGGTTTGCCATTCACTTGTGTTCATGGTCATTTTAAAGCCTGATTTTGTGTCCATAGCTGTAAGATTTTCACTAGTTTTTGCTATTCTATTTCAGATTAAGGCTTTTCAGAGGATAGTATTCCCTCTTTTCAGAGTTCCAGTGTCTTTAATTACATGCGTATGATCTTGTTTTGTGGACCTTTAAATGCTTAAACAATGCACTTTCTTTACATTTTATTCATCATTTTCTAAGAATTGAATCAGCAATTCTCCTTGATCTCAGTGTTTGCACCTTTAAATCCACCATTCAGTGAAATCCTCCTTTATGCCTCTACATCAGTGTTTCATATGTTACACATTAGTGTAATCTACATTTCTGCACATAATTCCTTCCACCAAAGATAGAATATAAGGGTATTAGTATAATGTGGAACATATAGAGTATGTCTTGATTTTATTATACTGCATCATCCTTGTATAAGAGGAGTATTGATATCTATCGATTTTTCCTATAGCAAGCTGAGTAGGGGAATAACTGACAGTGCACAGTGTTATGGTTGTGGACACAGCTGATATTTCAAGCTACTGAATTAAATATTCACATTTAGGGGCTGTTTGGAACCGTTTCGGCTGTACTCTCAGTTCATCAATGTTGATAGAAAACTCAGCTCAGTGTGCTTTGACGCCTTTTTCACAGTGTTTTGACCCTCCAACAGTATCAGTATCTCAAGTATGTAAATATAACAATATTTCTCTCCTTGCTATTAAAATTTACCAATGTTTATTTTATAACACTACTGCTATACTTGAATATTAGAAGGTTTAAGAGTAGCAAGAGTTGTTGTAGCAACAACACACAGCAGGTTAGATGAAAAAAAAATACTGGAAACTGTTTCTGCATTTTGTCACAGTAGTGCTGAATAATGTTAGTGGATCTTGAAGCACAGCCATATAATCCAGCACAGAGGGACAACAGTGCAGTGCTGGCAGTCTAAACTTAAATATTGGGTTATAGAGTCTGTGATTATTAGTGTGAGACGTGTTTGAAGTGAGAAACTTTGTATGTTACTGTTTGCAGAGTGGGTGATTTTTTTTATTTATTTATTTTTGGTATGCATGTTATTAGTTTTATGTGTTTTTGCGAGGAAAGTGGTCACTTTGCTTGCTTTGATTTATGTAATAATGAATTTGAATTTTTACACAAAGCCCAAGAAAAATATTTGAAGTCTTGATGTAAATTTCCATGTTGATTTTATCCAGATTACGCTTTAATTGATTTATTTATTTTCAAAGAACTGTATCATGTTATTTATTGTGTCTATGGCTTACTGTCTAACCTGCTAAAAGCCGAAAATATTGGCTAAGCTATATTGGCTATTTTATAGCTATCGAAAACTTGATTTTAAGTATTTCTCTGTAACATTAAAGATTCACAACTAATAAAGCAACAATCAAAATTAAAGTTAGGGGAAAATCCTAAAGTATTTTTTGTTAAGGGGGGTTGAAGAAGTACTCAGATCCTTTACTTAAGTAAAAGTAGCAATTCTAATAATACATTCTAAAAGTCTGGCATTTAAATTAGAAAATATAAGAATTGTAGCAACAAAATATACATAAAGTTAGAACGAAATATGCAGAGAATTATATATGTTAAACTGTTGGATTAAAAAGACTGATGCATTAATATTTACATTACTTTAATGTTGGAGCTAGAAAATGTGGGACTCATTTTTTATTATATACCCTGCCAGCTATCAGTCGTCTTACCTTTTATCCATATTTATGTTTTATATTATTAATCTGAACAGCAACTAGCATTTAAAGGTGTAAAAATGTAGTTCAGTAAAAATTACAATATCTCCCTCTGAGATGTGGTGGAATAGTAATAATAAAGTACATTCAAATGGAAATACTTTATATAATTAACATTATACTTAAGTACAATTGGGTAAATGTGCTTTCCACTTCTGACAAAACCTCAGGTAGTCTGCTTTATGAAGAGTGTGTGTTCTGGTTTGATTAGATTGGATTGGCGGTAGCATGGCAACATTAACAAACAAAATTAAAATTCTGATTGGTTAATTTGGATCCACCCATTTAAACCAGTAACGAGAACTCAGAACAGAAGAAAATACAGAAACGTCTCATCTGACATCACCAGAATTGTAAGTTTGGGAGAAAACGTGTTTATGTCGCTCACTGTAAGGCAGTGTAACCTTTTAAGGAAAAGCCCATCCTTAAAGCCTTTAACACCTGTTGGCAATGCACTGTGTAGGATTTATTTAGTCCAGTCGTTCTGCTATTTTGTGCTGCAATTGTTGCATAACTCTGATAGAGGCTCAACATTAGGTTTTGGTATTAGTCCCACAGAATCATACTGTGAGGCCTTGTAGAGCTGCCTTTTCTTGCCTTTATAATAATTCCACCAGCAGTAGACCAGTGTGCAGTACAGCCAGTGCACATGTTGTTATTGTAGTGACTCACTAGTTGTTAAACTCTAATTGACAAACACCATAAATAAAGCCGTAGTTGCTTTCACCAATTTTTTCACCAACTTTCACCAGAGATATATGTGACATTTAAAGGACGACTGTACTTCAACATTTTAGGAAATAGGCTTATATGCTTTCTTGGCTAGAATTAAATAAAAAGAACCATACCACTCTCACATCTGTGCATTTAATATTAAGCACAGGCTGTATTTAAAGGTGGTGGACGCGTCTCCGCTTCCTCGCATACTCAAAATAATGTGGATACAGGCCCACATCACATCCCTTTTTCTTGCATTAAATAACTAATTCAACTAAAACAAACTCAGCAAAGCACTTGAATATACATCAGCATGATAATAACGACCTGAAATGACACAAACAATCTTTAGGAAACATTTATTTGATGTTTTTTAATTTGGCCAATGTCCCATTTGTTAACATTAATGGGCTGGGTGTATGACCTATACTGGAGCCAGCCACCAGGGGGCGATCGAGGTGATTTAGCTTCATTTTGGGATCTTTCATGTTGTCCACCTTTATATACAGTCTATGATTATTATTATATTATAGGACTGGATACAGCGCCGCCACTTAGCCTTGCAGCCATTTATTTTCCAATGGCCACTAACAATATTGCAACAAAGAAATCCGTCCTCCGGCCCAAAAACAGGACACCTCAAACTCATACGTCTAGCGACATGTACCTAATAAAGTGGCACCGGTGTGTTCTTCTGCCCATCTGCTTCAAGGCTGGACATGTTGTGTTGTAATGAGTGGTTATTTGAGTTACTGTTGCCTTTCTATCATCTCCAACCAGTCTGAAAAGGCACCATATATTTTTCAACCAGGAGACCATTGTTCAAAGTTTGTATGTTCGGAAGTAGTGTTTTTCAAACCATTTCTAAAACTAAACTGTTTCTTCAAATGAGTCCTTGGTGGTGTCAAAAGGCATTCTTAAAAATGTAGGAAATCATCAATTGAAGTCGTCAAAATACCTCCTGAAGAGTAATTGAGGGCGTATTTGCCCTTTAAATTCAATCATCAAACACCCTGTCTACTACTCAAAACCAGTGCAGTATGTTCATGTGGTAAGACAAAGCTTAACAAAGATAACTAATCCACTGAAAAGCTTTATATTTCCTTTGCTTAGTTAAATACTCAACACATAATGCTAGACATCTGGCAGATTCAGTACAGCATATCCTGCCTGAATGGAGACCTGTGAAACTAAATAGATACCTGCTACTCTGGATATGCTAGTAAATGCAGTGCTTGAGTCATCATCTGCCTCTAAAAGTAGTGTGCCAGGGCTCACAGATCCCTGAGGCTATATTTGTCTTTGATTATAGTGTTATAGGTTTTGGTTGGATTAAGTGTGCTGGATGCAGGTTTCATCCTTGCTCAGACTTATACACCAGTATTTAAGCTAATCATTCAATCACCTATATGTAACATGGGGCTGTTCATAATCTATGGCAATTAAAGCATTACCTTTTTTTTTGTAGGAACCTATATCAAGTATTAAATGGAACAGAATGAGTCATCTTTCTTATATTAGCATATGTAGAGAAAGATCTGTCACTGAATGGTAATAAACGGCAGTCTCCCTCCTCTGTGTGTGATACTTTGTTTCATTCGTAGCAGCAGCAGCAGCATTGGATCCATGTCAGGGGTCTGGATGTTTTGCACAGCTGGCTATACTGCAGTATGATTTTATGACTCATTCACTTTGATGCAGATGCACACTCCAGCATGAATGACTACTTGAGTGCAGGAACTTGAAGCAATCTTAGAAATGGTCTATTAGGAGATGTCCTTCAATTTTTAGCCCAACCAACCATTAACCCTGTGGAGTCCATGACAGCACCGGTGCATTACTTCATGATGTCACGCTCTGTGGCCAGAGGTACTGGCTTCAAACTCCATGCCAGTTTTTGTTTGATGATGATAGGCCAAGTAAAACCAATAATAAGGTCAAATATATTGAGTATAAAAATCTCTTATATGTTGTATTTGTAGAAGAACATTTAAAATTTGCTATTGAGCATGACTGTGTTTTGAAAGTTTTAAAAAAAATAAGATAATTTTCAAAATCTGATTTTATGGTTATTTTTGTTTGTTTGCCTTTCTTTTATGGTCAAAATGTTGAGTACAGTGAGTCAAGGTGAAACAATTATTATCAGGTCATATGATCATATAGGTGAGGTAGAATTAGATGTTATCCTCTTATATTTTATCCTCTTAGATGTTATCCTCTTATATTTATTTTTTGGGTTTCAAATACTATATATTGTCCAGGTTATATGTATATATGTATATATATATATATATATATATATATACATACATACATACATACATACATACATACATACATACATATATTATATATATATATATATATATATATATATATATATACATATATATATATTTAAATCAAATCAAAATTACTTTATTATGTATATATGTATATATATATATATACACATATACATATATGTATATATATGTATGTATGTATATATATATATATATATATATATATATATATATACATATATGTATATGCACACACACACAACCTCAATTATTATTTATTTATATATATATCGCTTGAACTAAAAAAGACAACCCCAAGGGTTACGTGAAAACGAATTATTTTTAATAAAACTAAACAAAACAGTCTCTCTCTCCCATTGCCTTGAAAGCAGAATTTTTTTTTCAATGAAAGCAATCTCTGGTGTTTACGTTCATCGCCATGGTGACAGTGTAAGGGGGCGGGGTCGATGCGCTTGGCTGGTGACGTCCACAGATGGGTTTGAACCTATCAGAAATCAGCTTCGTTACCGGACTGACGTCACCGTTAAAGCGAACAACACCGTTACTTGGTTGCTGAAACTCTAACAACTGCAAAGGGATGGGAGATATGGGAGACATGGCCGAAAACCAGCATAGTCTTGATTTAAAGCCCAGCACGGTGTCCAACATTATCGGTGAACCGACACAGTAACTTAAGAAATAGTATAAAAAGCCACACAAACCAGCCATAAAGATAATCTTCGGGGGGGCGTTTCGCTACCCGTTTGGATGGGGACGGTCTCCAACTGTTGTGAGGTGAGTGAATGCAGTTAGTGCTGCTGTATCCTATGGACAGAACATAGACTGTATAATATGAGTGGATGCAGTTAGTGCTGCTGTATCCTATGGACAGAAGCACAAACTCCTGTCTCCGCCAATCTTAATCTATCGTTTCTTACCGGGAATTAATATATAACGTAATGTACCGTATCAAATGGCACATTTTATAAGTGCATTCGGCATACATTGTAACTACGAAACAGCTCTTTATTTTAGTATATTTTCAAGTTTAGAGACTCCTTTCTACATAAACTGCCCTATGTTGTATTGTAGGGGGGAGAACAACCGCTGCCAACTCAAAAAAGTTCATAGTTTAAAGGTACAAGCTATGTTTATCGTTAAATGTGGATAGTTTTCCTGTAACAGACCCACAACCAAGACACTAGGTCTCTGAACACACTGTTTACTTGAGTTAGCTAGCGAGATGATAGCTAGCGTGGGTTAACTAGCTGCTGTGGGACCTTAACCGCTATAACAGGGGCGAAATAAAGCATGCAGGTTAGTTATTAAGCACTGTGTTAACTTTGTACGTCGCTACTCCCCCTTCAGACCCAGGGGACTCGAGGGACAGCGAGTTTCCACTGGTACTATCTCCTCTCCGCCCCCTCTGTACTCTGTCCAACCTGCCCCGCTTCCATTACGGAGCAAACGCACTTGTGTCTGAGTGGTTATCTAATCACGTGTGGAAAATAACGTTCCCATCATCGTTTATGCGGAATATTTCAAATGCATTTATATCTGTTCCTTACAACAGCCGCATACAAACCAAATCCCACTGCAGTGCACCGAGTATGGCTCCTGTTTTAGTGTGGTCCCATCTCCTCCCAGTGTCATGTAATGCTATACCCCTCACGGAGACTGTCCGCCACAGTAGGCTACTACGTCTGTCTTTTTCCATTGTCTTACACACATACGTCAACTGTTTCCCTGTGCTAGAAATATGTGGTAATTTGTCGAAAATGTATGTTTTCATACACCAGTGTTGGTCTGGCCAGAGTAAGGATACATTTGAAGACATTTAATGTCGGAGATAAATCATATAAAGCTGAAATACCATCAGTGTTGAAATTGATGACACATTTCACGTTGATATGTAACTTTTCCAAGCAACTAACAGCCAACAATTGACTAAGTGTGGCAGTTTGGGGTGTGTGCAATATCAATGCCTTTTGCTATGCAGTGGCACTATTATTGGAGCAATGCCTGTGGATGAATCATGATCCAGTGAAGCTCACCACTCACTTTAATTTCTGTGAAAGCAGCCAATCTGCTGACAAAAGCAGTGTGGTGGACGGACTTGATGCTTACCCAGCTTGACTTATTAAAAGCCTTAATGCTAGTCCTTTAAGAGCAAATTGGAATGCCACTGAGTTTTAAGTGACTTGTAGAGGTCATAGGCGTTTGCTATATTTACCGGCACTGTAACTTGATCTGTGGCATTCTGGATCGCTGTGCTCATACTATCCTCTCACACTCTGGGGCCACAGCCTCCCAAGTAGCACCCCATTGCTTTCTGTCAATTGGCCTGGCAGCTCAGAACAACAAGGGTGAGCCTCTTGCAAACCAACTAAACTGCCACTCTTCCTTCCTTTTCTCCTTTTAGGTACCTGTTTGTCGGTTGAATGCATGCTGAGTGGGCTGTTTGCACAGCTGTAGGGTACGTCTTCCCATGGAGACGAGGATAGAGGACGGGGATAATGTTTCAGAAAGTTCTGGATTTTCCTAGCTTCGAAGAACTGTGAATAACTCTTCAGGGATAGGGCATGCCACCAGTTGATACGTGTGAAGTTTGCATTGAATAGTGGGAATTTATAAAGTAGCTGGTTGTCATGTGTGCTTTGAAACAAGTGCTGGAAGAGACACATAATAAAGCTTTACAAGATGGAGTCAAACTATCAACTTTCTCTTTACCTGAGCTTTATAATTGAGCAACTTTTCCGGATTTGATAATACGAGCTGAAGGATGCATCATCAATCTTTAGTGATTGGACATGAAATCCAGAGAATGTGCTGACTGGTGGTCTGCACAGTTGTAAATGTGTGTGCCGTAAAGTCAAACCGTTTTCTGCTCACAAATAAAGGAAAGGTTGGTTTCTGGCAGCTTTGTCAATTTATACCTGTAGGCAGTATGATAGTTCTCACATGCAGCATGTGTTATCTTCAAGCATGGGTTTCCTGACCCACTAAAATAGTTTGATGGCAGTGTTTTGGCAGCATATCGTCTAGTGATACTGTATATATTTGTAAAAGAAATTCCCCAGCCAACAGAAAACATTTTTAAAGTTGCTTGCTTACTGTTCTGTCCTCTGCGTGGCTGGTATGTCAAGTAACATGTCTGTGTGTTTCCACAGGAGTGATCGGTGTCAGAAATCCTCTGGGTGTGTGTGTGTGTGTGCGTACACTGTGGGGTAGCAACAGTAGGATGAGCTGCCCCAGAGCCATCACAGCCTGCGGGGACTGACACATACCCCTACAAATACAGCAGGTAACTGCAATTACACACAAGCTGTCCAAGTTGAAAATTTGAAATCTTAAGTATCCTCATGGTTATGTACATTAATTGTGCATTGCCATTATTGCATGTAAGGGCAGAGTTTTACATCACTGATTCAGATGTATCAGAATCGACTGGTCCCTTTTATGAAAGAGTGTCAGAAAAAGTTATGTGTTATGTTTTATCAGCTTATAAGTGACTCAGAAATGACTAAACTGGAAAGATGATGCTGCGCGTCAGTTCCTTCTCAGTTTACAGCATTACTGCCATGTAGACATTTAGACTATGACACCAATAAGGCACTGGAATTGCGGCTTACACCACTAGAGGGTTTTGGATAATACCAGTATTAGTAGGAAAGCTTTATCCAACTGTTTTGTTTGCTCACACACATTGCCAACACGTGTCCCCTGCATTAGACACAAAAAGTGTCATGCAATGCATCGGTTATATAATACAGTGATGGTTACTTATTTAGATCTCTAAGGGTAGTTAGAGATAATTAGTAGGCAGAATTAAATACCCATAACCACTTTGGAACCTAAGGGGCAGATTTTTGTCAAAAAATTAGTTTTCCATCATCTGCATTGATTGCTTTTGTTAGTTTCCCGAAACAGCGACTCCTGTTTTTCTTTTTTTTTATTTGGGGAAACGTAACCCCAGTAAAAAATAATTTCTGTTTTATCAGTTAAATTGTAGAAATGTTTGAGGCATGTCTAAGTCATTCAAACAATTCTTGCTTCTATAGTAAGACCGGTATGGGGGGGGGGGGCTTTTATATGTCCATGGGTTCATTGTATGATAATCCGTCCATGCATATATGCTTCCAGGTATCCCAGCTATCCCTAATATTGTCAAGTGCAGTTGCCAGAGTGTGCATTAGAATCTCGTTTGTGACACAAAGTAGGGTGGTCTCTGTTGATTCCTGTCTACAGAAAACTGATTGGAATTCATTAAATTTGTATTTTTTTCTAGAATATCTACATCCCTTTGTACAAGGGGAAGCATTTATAAAATGTTTCTTAATGCATTTATTTAAAACTAAGTCTTTAAAGTCAAAAGTTAACAGTGTTCCTGGTAATTGATGCATTGCAAATAGATAGGAAACAAATGTGTGGCAAAGTGAGAATGAATGCTTTAACCACTTGTTGCTTTTAGCCACATCCATGTATCTAATGCCTCTCTCAGCGTCTCTAAGTGGAATGACAGAGATTGATAGGTGTTTTATTAATAATGGTGTCTAATTGACCAAATGATGAGCTCAATGAATAAAGAATTACAGTCAGTCAGCTGCAGAGATTAGAGCATCAATCACTGTAGCCTGCAGATTGACTCCTCTCTGAGGTCACTGCTGTTTTTATGGCCTCTAATAAATGCTAATTGGCGGCTTCTCTCCAGCTTTCATATTGTAGCAACATGGTTGTTTAGTGAGAAAACATTCTAAAGAGAAGTAGTAATGTTTTTGCAATGGAAAACACAGTTCAGCATGAAATTAAAAACAAGTTTTCCCTTCATTTCAGTGGTAATAAAGAATGTTCAATGTTGGAAAAGGAAAGGTGTCAGAGCTTTGGAAGGCACTTCTGAAAGGGGACAGGACAAGCAAAAGCATTGCTATTTAAACTCTTCTCTCTGAATTTTTGTGAACCACATGTTTTTATTGCAACTTTAATTTTGTGGTTTTATTTGGTACTCATAAATTCTCATGTGCAAGCACTATGCATTCCTGTAGTTCATTTCCCCTTTTCTTATCTAGCTATAAATACTGCAGTAAATATAGCACTATACTGACAACATTAGACTTGGCTGAGGAGGAAAAAATGTGTTGAATAGCTTCTAACCAGTAGCTAGGGAAGGCTGGAGAAGGTCCAACTATGACTTTTTAGAATAGCCAAGTAGTCAACCCCAGCTTTAATACAAAACAGCTTGGCACTTTGTTGTCAGGGGCAGAGAGAGAGGGCAGCCCTCACAGACATCAGCAGTCTCATATCCGCTCACATTTCAGGGTATATATAGCCGCCCGTAAGACCAAGCCAAAGCCAGCACTGCTCAGAGACCCCCTGATAATTCCCTTGTTTTCTAACATCATTTATTATCTGTACACTATGTTTTATTAGTTTTTTTGCCTCGTGACACATTTTTGTTTGAAATGCTAACAGCTGCTCTGATTTATATTGTGGTGAAGGTAACGATAGAATGTCCTATGGATTTTTAACTTTTAGAGACAAAGCAAAAAAAAAAACATCACTCAAAGTGAATTTGCATAATTACAATAACTGATTTCCTGCATTGCAGATGTGCCAACAGTGGTTTTTATGTGCCTCAGTGGGTCACTGAGGGTTTTTTTAAAGCTTCTACAATTCAGTTCTTATGCTTATGAAGTAATGAATTGATGGCAGCTTGACCTAAAGCTGCACTGATCAGTACCTTAATGTGCATAAGGGGTGACCTGCAGTGACAAACCAATTGAGTATTATCACCCATCTCTGCAGTTCCCATCAGTTCTACAGGTCTATTTCGAGTTTCTTTCAGCTCATTGTTTTGGCTGCACAAGACTCACCATTGCTGTTTCAGTTCAGTCTCAATAGCAGCTTTCCAGTTGCAGTGAGCAAATCTTTTCAGTGAAAAAGCTCTAAAAATCCACAGTACACCACCTGCTCAGATATCGTTACTACTGGAAAACATAATGGAGTATTTAGCAGCTAAATAGCCTGTTGGTGATGACAAAAACAATGCTTAAAGGAGAGCAAATACTTGACTTACAGTAATAAAGTGGCCAGAAACATGACTTTAAATGAATGGCAATGTTGCTCTCTGTTTGATAACATGTTTTACTATGCGTCAACACTGATGTGTCTACAGCTTGTTGTGCTCAAGTAGCAATGGCATGTCAGTACAGCTTGTGTTGGTGTGTTAATAATTAATACAATTCAAATTCATATTGATAATGCTAACATTGTTAATTAGAGGATGAAATTAGTGTCATTAGTGTAGTGCCACCAACTCCATGGTACCAATGGCCAGTATTTCATTCAGGTGTAAACAACAAATATCCAGATAGCAGATCATGGATATCTGGGCTAAGACGTCCTCCTCCGTACACTGTTCATTTTTACTGTCCAATTAGCAACTGTTGAGTTGAGCTCATAGACTGTATAAATAAGGTTGAGATACAATGTCATTAACCTGCTTTTCTCTATCAACAGAAAAAAACTAATAAAAAGCTAAATCATTGTTAAAAGATAGCTGATAGGTTAAAAGATGGCATTTCAGCCAGTGCATTCCGCATCCTCTCATTTTATCATCACACTGACTGTTAACCTGTATTACCCCTCAAACATACTGGCCTGACTACAAATGGAAACTAGAATGTTTCCAAAATCCATTGTCTGCCTGCAGATTCTGAATTAATATGCAGATGTCAGTTTAAAGAGATGAATACTGCAATAATAAAGCTTGTTTCCAAACCTTCAGAATCACAGAATACATTTCTGATTTGTTCAGCAGATTAAACTCTGGTAATTGCTGACAACTTATTGATATGGTGTGAACGAAAGTTGAACTGGGAGGGTCTTACCAAAACTGACCTAAAGGAGTGAACTGCTGGTTTTACCAGAGAATACATGTCACTCTGTTAAACAGAAACAGTGACCCAACAGATTGGAGCTTCTTCCCTCACAAGTGATCTTTGGTTGAGTACAGACACCAGCTTGCAGAGAGCTTTCAAACATGACAATAGACAAGTCACATTTTAACTAAAAAGTGGCAGTAAAAAAAATGGCAATTAGCAGTGGCTAAAAATGAGAAGCTGCTAATGAATGTTTTGTACATTGCTCTTTGCTAGTGAGAAAGAACTTTAGAGTTGAAACTTTGAAAATGTGTGTAATTTGACAATCTCTGTGTCAGAACTCAAGCATCCCTTGAGTTGGTGTGGCCAAATATTTTTTAACATTCACACAGTCGCAATTTTCACTTGCATATGTGAGCAAATTGCTCACTCTGTGGGCTGTCGTGAAGGACAAGTAATCAGTTAGACATTGATGTTGAACTGGCCAACAATCCTTAAGGAGTCAACACAGATACATTATGTAATGGTCAATTTGTGCTGCAGGGTAGTGAAATATTAAGCTGTTTGTTGAAACTTTATTTGACTACATGTGTCTGCTGTGCCTGTTTCTATCAAATGGGTGTATATGAATCAGCATTAAACTACGCGTGTACATAAAAGTACAGTATAGCCTTAAAACCCTAATGACTCACCCAATATTGAGCTAACCATTTACTATAGTGCAGCACTTCTCCACACCCACACACACACACACACACACAAATCTCCAGAGAGCATCCATGCTGATGTTACATTCATGCAGTGTCACTTCGGGGCACGATGGCTATGGCATCTGCGTCATCACACACACTCTACTACCGCTCTTGAGATTGGCTCCGCTCTCTAATAGGCCAGCAGGAGACCTGAGAGGACAATATGTACTGACTCACTGACTCATTAGAATGATTGATTTTCAACAGAAGCACAATTCACTGAGATAATAGACCCAATAAGAAGCAACAATAGACTTTGCAATGTATCTGTGGTTCTTTTTAGCATATCAATTTCTTTTAAAAAATGTATAAATTTCAGGCATTCAAATTTCATTACAAATATTTTTGCTCTATTTGGCATGTTAATTACCTCTGTCAAGGTGGCAATACACTCACCGATGTGTTGTGCGTTCAGAGATGGTCTTCTGCTTGGTTGTAACAAGTGTTTATTTGAGTTCCTGTTGAACCAGTCTGGCCATTCTCCTCTGACCTCTGGCATCAACAAGACATGTTAGTCCAGACGCATTCAAAGTCACCTAAATCACCTTTCTTCACCATTCTGATGCTGGTTTGAATAGTTGAATAGTTACTAGTGTTTTGCCAGCTGTTGGTCATTTTTGGTCCTTATCCTTTGGGAGTCTTGAGCGATTTTGTCTGTTTTTTAATACTTTTCATTCTGCCACTTATAAAATGATTACCATGTTGGTATCATTTTTGTCAGCACAGCCTCACTTATATGACCTGTTAATTATTTTCACTTGACTCACTGATCAACATTTTGAACCCAAAAGAATAAAAACAAAAACAACATAAAATCATATTTTGAAAATTATGTTTTTTTACTTTCAAAACACAATCTGGCTCATTGAAGAATTTTAAAATTACACTATATTTAGTTCTAATTTATTTTTACACTAAATATACTTGACCTTACCTATGGGTTTGTTTGGCCTATCATCATCAAACAAAAACTTGCATGGAGTTTTCAAGCCAGTACTTTAAGTTGAAAGCAGTGATCCACATTGCTTCGTTTTTACGTTGTGACATGAAAAAGTAATGTGCCAGTCCTTTTTTCGGACTCCGAAGGGCAACATTGCTCTTGAACCCAGTTCCAGGTAATGAAAGTGTGGTTCCTAAGAAGTTTTTAGCTTGTTTTTCTGAAACCTGCCCTGTAAGTGAAACCTCATCTCTCCAGCAGGATTGCCAACAGTCAGCTGCTAAAATCTTCTCTTCCACTGCACTCATGCAGTCACTTCTGTTGACTTTCTGTCTTATCTTTCTTAATACAGATTTAGTAGAAGCCTGGCAGTAGTAATGTTGTTTATCCACATACGTTCTATCTTATTCTGTTCTATGATTCTCCAGCAGCACAATTTTTCATGTCCTGGGGGGTTTTCTAAAAGAGGGAAAAGAGTACAGAGCATAAGCCAGCAGTCTGTATCTCTGATAGTAAGTGTAAATTGGATTGCTGCTACTTTTAAGTCCTTTATGTGTCGGTAGCAAGCAAACAAATGCAGCTTGTTGCCTCAGTAGCTATGGCAACTACTGGTTAACACAACCTCAGGGGAGGCCGAAAATGCAGAGTAGCCAGAGTGTGTGTGTGTGTGCCGCATGCTCGTGCCTCTGCGTGTGTTGTTGTTTCCGTGGAGACATCTCCTCTCAGAAGTGAAATCCATAGTTTGCTATCATCTTATCAATCCTTAGTGTCTATGTTGTGTGGTGGTGTTGCTCCCATGGGTGTGATTTGCTGTTTGCACTTCACTCTTAGCAGCTCGCCCACCAGACTAGGCTGAGCTTGTTTTACTTAGCTGCCCTGGGTCTTTGGCTGTGACACAGCTGTGGGAACACGGAGAGGTACATGTATTAGGCAGTTGGGGTGAGGTTCAAGCAAGGCCAAAAAGACAAACAGGCAGTGGTGGAAAAAGTATATGGAGAAAAGTATTCAGATCCTTAAGTAAAAGTGTTAATACCACACTGCAAAATACACGCTTCCCTTATTTTAGGGGTTGTCAAACCTTCACAGAGTCCCAAATAAGCTACTTTGTGATTGACAAGTCACTAACAGAGTGCACTCTGTGTTTCGTCTTTTTACCCTTTCAGTGGGGTTTCGGTTCATCAAAGTTAACTGTAACATTTTGACACAAAATGTCTTTTTCAGTATTAAGTTGGACTAAATGACACTCTAAGGAGTTGGCTGTTTATTCTGAACGATGGATACCCCTTGCTAACTAAGATAGCTTTTTTGCACTATAGGTTATACACATAGCATCATTATGGATCCCAATCTGTTCTGCGCATGTGCTACTTGCAAAAAAACAAGACAAGATGGAGACACTAAAATGCCAATCTTGAGGCTTCAAAACAGGAGTCCCTGTTTGGGTGATGCGTTTTTTAAAAATGTATACAGTCTAAGTGACCAACAAATGTAATACTGAATAAAGGGAGAATACCGCCTTCCAGTATGTTATTTCTAGGCCAAGGAAAGTTCAATCAATATTTGTTAATATGAGTTCCTCTCTCTCCCTCGCAAAGCCAGAAACCAGAGAAATAAGTGTCAAACTTGTGATGTCATGAGGGATAGGCAATGCATGGTGAGGCTTTTGGGGACCTACAGAATGTTGTTGTTTTTTAAATGAGCTTTATTTTCTTGTAGTGCTCTCAGTTGTGAAACAGACAGAGCCACATACTCAGAACATACCCCTGACTGGCTCTCGCCAATTCATTGTCTATGGAGCAGTTCAACGATTAATAAAAAAACGATATCACACATTTTAATTTAAGCACTTCGGTTTTTCATGTTTTATAATATTTTGACTGACTTAGACTATGAGAAAATGGGCCTAGTTCCCCTTTAAAACACCACCAGCTCTAAAGCACCTAAATACTTCCATTGAAATACATTGTCATTATACAACATTTTGCTCAAACTTGTTCCATTCAGTACAAAACTAGGCCTATATAACTAAAAGGTTAGTAGCTAAGCAACCATTCTATCTGCAACTGAGTTAATGCAGTTTATAACTAATAATAATATTATAATAATATAATATTTGTAAGTAAAATGCTGTCTCTCACAGCTGAGTTCACAGTTGATTGTTGGCACAATTCTCCAGTGAGGGGAGCTGCAATACAGAGAGCTACGGATTCAGGCTTCACCCTTCACCCTTCAATGTTAAAAAGTTGTGCATTCATGTTCTGATCACTTCTAGTTTTAAAGAGAAGTTTGTTTTGAGGCTTGTATGACCAATGACTCACCCCATCACACTAGCTGTTTCAGTTGAAGCCTGTTTATTCCAGTTTTCTGGCACTAGTTACTGATAAAAGTGTTGATGGAGAGTGAATCCAGATCCAAAAACTGTGGCTGATGTCAGAGACACACTGTCCATGTTTTACTGGTGTCATCTGCATTACAGGACTAAAATAACCCTCCAAACACCGCTGCTGCCAAAATATGAAAACAAACCTCATATATCTACCAAGCTTGCCTTCAGCTGACTTAAAGCAAGCAGCTCAACCGAATGGCCACAGCCGCCTGGCCTGCCTCTGTGTGTTTTGCCCAGCAGTGTGTGTTGGCCTGTCTCCAGCACGCTGCTTGTCTGCCTACTCCAGATCCATATGCTGAATTATTGATAAACCTGTGGTAAGAGAGAGAGAGAGAGAGAGAGAGAGAGAGAAATGCAGAGAGAGAAAGCCAGAAGGAGGGGAAATTACACTGAGGAGAAGAAGGTGCACTCAGAAGAGAAGGCAGGGTGCCGGAGAGGAGAGAGCAGTATGAGAGAGAAGAGGGACAGATTAAAGAAATAGGAGCCTCCCTCACTGAACTCAACACGGATCAACAACACCAGATACTTTTATTTATTCAGACGCTAGCTGCTGTGCATGTGAACAAGAGCCTCTCTCTGCCGCGGCCGCCACAGGAACACACTGTGCTCTGCCCGGCTTTACCTCCAACATCCCGCTGGACTCTCCCATTATAGCCATGGGAGACACACATTATACCAAGAGATGTAGGGGGGGTGGGCTGGTGCCCTGCAAGAGAGGGTATGCAATTTGAGATCTCAAAATAGTCTGGATGGATTCTTTTCCAGATTTATATTTACCTCCTTGATTTTAGAATGGGGTTGAAGTTGGTAGGAGAAGGGGCGTCCCAGTGAGGTTTCCAGGTTAATGCTCAGCAGAAGATGGTGTGCCTTTCTTGAACATTATACCAAGCCTAAATCAGCAAGCGTGCTAACTAGTGCTAATTGTGTCACTACGGATCTGTCTCTACTGGATTGTATATCATGCTCCTCAGAGTTGCGTGATGTGGACTTATGGTATGGTACACATAACCAGCCATGCTCTGTAAAAAGCCTGTAGACAACCAGCACAGACCATAGTGCTGCCCTGACACCCTTATGTAAAGTATTCTCATTTGATTTGTTATATAGAGAAATAAAAGCTGTTACAATTGAACTATGTGTGATCAAAATAATCACTATTTAAAAAGGACACATATTTTACATGTCAAAGTTCAATTCAAAGGCATAGGGAGTACTTCACAAGCTGTGAAAACTATTTAAATATGCCTCAGGATGTTCTGGACAAACCTTTACATACATAACATAGAAGTGTAAAAAAATGCCCGTAACTTAACACAAATGTAGAGTAAAAGCAGTAAAGGTAAACCAACATTGTGGTATTGCCAGCGTGCAGTGCAGTGGTTGTCAACCTGGGTGTTGGGACTGCAGTCTGTTTATTCTGGGGGGGTTGTAACTGAAAAGGTTGAGAACCAGTGGGGTAATGTATGCAAATGGGCACTGGCAACATGGAAGAAAGCCAGACACCATTCATCTGCATACACCACCTGCATTGCAATGACACAAGCTTGTTAATATTGGCAAAGTTTACCTTTTAATGAAAAAAAAATGCAGAATGAGCTGAAAAAAAAACCCATGATAAATGGTCTATTGTCAAGCAAGATGGCTATAATGATAAAAATAATTTGTTTTATTGAATTGTTACACATAAGCTCAATAACTACATGGAACAAAATGATTTTGTAGTTGGGCCAGCAACATCTGACAGGGGCTGTGAGCTACATTAGCTCATATTAATAAACTGTAGCAGTAATGCATGTTAGGAGCGTGCACTGCTTTCTGCTTAAGTTGTGGCTTTAAAGTTTGAAAAAAATCCATTATTTTTGTGAGCTAATGCAGTGAAGACATTTCAGATGAATGTGCACTTACGACGGCATTATGTACCACACAGGAATAACATAAACTTTGACTCTTTGGGCAGTTAAAGGAGACAGGATGTTCACTCTGAGATTTCCGTAATTGAGAGATTATGGAAGTTGCAAGTTTGATAAAGTAGTGCACTGAAGCTAATGGCTGCCCAAAAGTCACGGAAAACACAAAAATCTAAAGCACTATAGCATGCTTTGTAGTGCAGTAATGTAATGAAAATGTGATTTTTAGTGAATGGGTTATGAGTTGAGCATGAAAAATGCTGGTATTATCCTTTAAATAACAATTGTATCAGTGTGGGGCAGTATTTACTAATGTGTTAAACAGTAAGCGCAGCATATATCACTTTACATTTCATTGTTAATGATATTATGCCAAAACATGGAAGTGTTTCAGTCAGTCATGCACATTCTTAATCATTCTGTGTCTTTAAAGCCAGATTTATGCTTAGTAAAGCAAAGATAAATGTTGCTTTAGTGTAAGTTTTGGCTTGATTGTTGCTGATGAATTAATATTCGTGTCTCTTTGCTGTGGCTGCAGTCAATGCAGTCTTCCAGAGGCTCTCCCTCCCTGTGGCTGAGAAACCAGCAGCAGCAGCAGCAACATGTCCCGCGTCTCCTCCACCGCCAAGCGATACGCTGGCCCCTCCTACACTAGCCACTACAGCTCCTACAGCTCCTCCCTGACCCCGGGCCTTAGCTCCTACAGTGATCGGGACAGGCTGTCCACTTACAAGTCCCCCACCTCCTCTTCTTCCACCTCTTCCTCAGGTTACTCCTCCTCCAGCTATCTGAGCAGTTCTGCCGCCTTCAGCCGCAACTACAGCACCTCTTCAGATCCCAACCGAGACCGGGGTCGAACCATCCCACGCACTGACATCCTTGGAAGCAGCATCAGCAGCCGCCGGAGTGAGAGCCTCAGCAGAACCCCTGTCAAGAGCTATGGAGGATCAGGGCTCAGTGGGGGATCGGCCTACACCGGCTACAGTTCCTACTCCTCTTCCTCGGCCCAGTCCAGCTACCTCTCGTCTTCACCGGTGGCCTCCAGCATCTCGCTCAACCGACGGAAATCTGTATCCCAGAGTGACTTGAGCAGGGATCTGGCCTCTCTGGGCCTCAATGATGCCTCCACCTCTTCCTCATCTCCGTCTTCTTCCACCAGTACCCTGCGGAGCTACCGCAGTCGGGCCAGCGATGTGGCCAACTCGTATGGCACGAGCTCCCGCATGGGCTACTCAGGCCTGTCGCGGAGCTCTACTCAGGAGGCCCTCTCACGGAGCTCCACACAGGAGGCCTTCAGCAGCAGCAGCAGCAGCAGCAGAGTGTTAGGCTCTTCGACATGGGAGCCAAGCAGTAACGGGCTGTCCGACTCCCCTATCAGGGACTCCACGGTAAGAAAATGTCCTCTGTTCTTGCACACACTGCTTTTATTGGGGGTACTCCAGAGGGGATCAGTATCCAGGAGCTGAGTAAGGCTGAATGGAGCCATAGCTGCAGACGTCACCACACAGAGGTTCATTTCTTTAGTTTCACACACATAATAAAGCCCCACAATGCTTTGTGGCTTCTGAGAGTGCTGGCTTTTACCAAATGGGGGCACTGTTGCTCAAATTACTTTCAATGCTCTTAAAGACCTGTTTTACAACAATATACCAGACATATTATACTCTTATGGCTTCCTTGGTCGGCTGTTTGAGCTATTCACTAAAACACATTTTTATTTTATTTTCATACTAAATAAGAAACCTATCATATCCTAACCTGAGGTCATTATTCCAGCATACATAAGCAGTTACATGACTATATGACAAATGAGCATGGATACCTGACCCCTTCTTCTCGACAATTAGCTCACTTACACCTCTCAGTAGGACGAGCTGGGTCTTCAGGCACTATCCTCATCTCTTAGCTCAGTATTAATGACCCGAGTTTCCTCTATGCAGGTCAGAAAGCACAACTGACCCACTTCCCCTCAGGATTAGTCCCAGTAACCGCTTACATGAGTGTAGGAGGAGGGGAGAGTGAGTGGAAAAGAGAATTAGGAAGAATTTGTGTTAAATACATTTTGGAGCTTTTCAGCTACTGTAAACCATGAATAAACATATTTTGAAATATATTTTTAGACATATATTCACTATATAATTATTCGGAATGGGGCTTAAAAAGGTTCCTTTCGAAGGTGAAAAAAATAGATTTTCTGAGAAATATGAGTGAATATGTGCTTATTATTAATGCATATTAGTATGATTTCATCACAATTCAATTCCAGTGAAAGCAGTTAATCAATTAGTGTATCATCAGAAAATGAATCAGGTAACAGTTAATCGTTTCAATAATTTTTCTGTCAGAAATGCCAAATATTTGCTTGTTCCAGCGTCTCCTTTGTTAGAAATGTGTCTCTTTTTTTATATGGATTGTAAATGGACCTGCACTTATATAGCACTTTTCGACCACTTTACACTACAGACTGCGCTCATTCACCCATTCATACTGGTGGCAGAGGCTACCCTAAACAGTGCCACCTTCCACCATTGGGAATTCATTCACACACCAATGAACGCAGCATGTAGGCTGCTATGGTCAGGGATCGAACCACCAACCTTCCGATTAGTGGTCGACCGATCTACCAACTGAGCCATAGCTGCCCATATAAGTGTAAATTGAATATCTTTAGGTTTGCGACTGTTGGAGGAACAAGTGAAACTTTATTTTATTTGGTAATGTGCTTTTTTTTTATTCTATGAAATCATGTAGTCAAAAACAACAATTCAAATCAAAATCAAATCAAATCAAAATTACTTTATTCATCCCCAAGGGGAAATTCAGTCAATTCAACAATTGATAATAAAAATAATATTTTTCAGCACATTTCTTATTCTCATAATTAAAAAACAAAAGCAAACAATCAAAACTTTCTACAAACATGTAAAGTGTTTCTAAAGTTATTCTGCTAATTAGATGTCTGTTCAGGTTGAACGTGGGCGGCGCTCAACTGGGAATTATGTGAGGTCACCGGACATGCCGCACTTATCACACTGCCCATACACACCCACACAGTCCTGAAAAGAGGTTTAGTTAGTTAATTAAATTAAAATCACCGGCTTGGGTTTTCCAGTACACAAAAAGTATTTATGTTGGCCTCATACAGTATATCATTACTCTCATGACAGGCCTTGCTGTATGCACTTGAATGACCTCAGCATAGAATGAAAGATAATATTAACTAAATGGTCTTGTGGTGGGGCTGCCTGCTGTCATGAGGTATACTACATAAACAATTGCACCCAGCTGTACATTTCCTAATCAGTCAGCTGCTCCTTTTTAGCTCATATAAGTCTCCATGTAGAAATAGACCTGACCTCATGCAACCTGAACATTACAAAGTCCTGGGCTTTCACATTCAGTGATAAAACCCAATTGAAAACCACAAGACTACTAGAGAGGGTTGCACTGAAACAAAAAGGGAAACATTGAATAAAATAATTTGTTACATGCAAAATAATTTCATAGTGTCCTTTGAGCCTGCGGGTCGTAACGACGAAACAAAGAGAGTGTTTGATATGCCTCTTAACCATGGACCATGAGCTAATTGGAATGTAGCAATGTCAATTTAGGTGATGCCAGTTTCTGAAGTGGAGTGGACAAGTTTGAACCTGACTTTAATTCTCATTTAATCCATCAAATAATCAACACCTATCCATCATGAAAGGGCTGAGAAGTACAGGGATTTAACTGGATGTCACCAGCTGCAATATTTGTAATATAATCCGATTTTTGATTCTGATGGCAGATTTTTTTTAAATGTCATCAGCTGATTGATTTTCATTGTATTGTATGCATAGACTGTATGCTTTTCCTCTATTTATCTCGCTTTTTGTTAGCAGTTCCTTACATACCTCCAAGCAAAAGGATGGTGCATGTCAAAGATGTGTGTGAGTTTTGGCTGACACATTTCAGCTGAAAATGTCAGGAATGATGTCATGACTGATGAGCGTCAGAATGACAGCCACTGTGACCTTACACTTAGTGACCTCTCAAATTTGACCTGTCATACCAGGTCAACCATCCTCAGGCAACACAGAGTGGTGCTTATTATTTGGACAACAATCAATTATTTTTATTATCTATCAATATATTGATCAAAAATACCCATCATGTGTTCCCAGGACCTATGGTGATGTCTTAAAATAGGAGGAGGAGAAGAGGGCTAAGGGTTGGACTAAGTTAACTCCTTTTTTGTCTATCACTACCCAGAATGTTCCTTACCAATATACATTCTTTCATCTCATTAAAAGAGACTTGATAAAATTTGGTAGCTTCAGGGGGCCACCTAAATGGGGGTATTTGATGGCCACAGATTAACTTTGTGTGGTCACAAGCCTTCAAGCCACAGTCATCAATAATGACCTAAATGCAAAGAAATCTAAATAAATGATCTAAAATATAATATGATCAACACAGTTAAATTAGTCTACCTCTACTGTGGACAGTATTATTCATCACAGTTTTAGTGTGATTGTTCAAGTTGCAACATATGCCAGGTAAGCTTTACCTGGTTTTTCCTTCACATACTGCACTCTTCTCAGTTTGTTCCAATTACGACACCTACAATGTGACCTCCTTCCAGTTTCCTTGTAACCAGTGAGTGCAATGATGCCAGTCCCACAGAATGACTATAGAATCACTCAAATTAACACTAGTATTCCTCTTGTTGTTGTATGAATGTTTACTCCTGTCTTCAAAAAGCAAAAAAGCAAAACAAGGAGAACCCAGTCCTGATCATTGCTCAGAAGCTTTCATCACCAAAACAGCACAAAAATAGCAGCTGCTGGTGCCTTATGGTCCTGTTTATTTTGTGCCATGTTTATGATTAAGGAGGCAAGCTGGTAAACATGACGATTGTTCTTGTTTTCCCTGTTTCTTATGCATGATATTCATATCAGACCAGGACACATGCAAGAAAAACATTTTTCTATGGCTTTACTCAGCATAAGATTTAGATTTACAGTGTTTGGCATGCTTTGTAACCATGACTTAACCTCCTGTGAGGTCTTATTCATAACCTGTTATGTTCCTGTTCAAGCATCTCATGCATTTGTTTGAATTCGTCAGACCTTTTTAAAAAAAATAATAAATTCAGCTTGCTTACGAACTACTGGTACCTGAAGACACAAAGGAAAGACTCTTACAGTACACTTACAAAAGCTTAGCTCTCGCCATTGTTTGGATCAGTTGTGAAAACACTGTACTCAACAAAGTAATGGCTGAGATCTCAGAATCACTAAAAATAGGTCCAACAGTGCAAACAAGCAGTGAGAGAACAAACTCTCAGGTTAGTCCAAGACATTTGGAAAACCACATTTATTATCCAAACTCTGCACTTATTTTTGGCACTAACAGTTTTTCTGTGCAATGATATATAATTGGTAGCATTTAAGTGTATTCACCTTTTAGTTTTACCCCTAAATAAAGTGGCACAGACAACCTTTCACTTACACTTTTGCTCTTTGGCTCAACAAACAAACAGCCACAGAAAGGCAGGGTGGCATGCCTGAGTCAAAGCTCATTTTGCCCCAAAGTTATTCTGCTCAGGCTTTGTGTCTAGACTCTCTGTTGAGTCAACAGTATTTTTAGACTGTCTAACTGTAGGTTCGCCACCTTGGTCAGACAGCTTATGGTTTGATTGAAAAAAATACAGTCTGGTACAACATGGAGCTTTCCTTTGTTCTTTGGCAAATATGGGCCAGTACTTTAGTAGCTCAGTTTTGTAAAGCTGTTATGAGCGTGCTGGATATGTTTTGTAGGTCAGTGTGTAGCACGTCTATCAGGACAGCTATCTTAACAGTACACCAAACCTGTTTTATTTCATAGAACTCTGTACCTATTCCATTGAATAGTATCAATATAATCAAAGTTGGGATATTGTAATTAAATCTAAACCTGGCATCATGCAGCGGCAAGCCACCTGTGAGGCTAGCCTTTTGCAGCCAGCTTCAGGTGGCCAGTGGAGAAACTGTCGTTTTTGGCACCTGTGTATTGGCTGAAATCATTTTTGTGATGCAATGACTAGACCCTGAGTTTCAGTCGAATTGCAGAAATTCATCTTTCCTGAATGCGCTTCATGGAGGAGCAGCATAGTTTGGTAGCTCTCTGATTTTGCTCAAATTTGCTGAGTTTTTGTGTATTTTTATAACATTTTTGATGGATAATTTGTGGAGAGAATAGTTTATTCAAGAGAGGAGCTGTTTTCATTGAAACAGAGCAAGACTGGAGGACACCATCACCCTATTCCAGCTGAGTTGAAGAGGTGTTTTCGTGGTTGCCATGCTAGTGCAAAAGTTAAGGCTCGGAAATGGAGATATAAGCCTTTTCTGCCGTCAGTCATCATTGGGAATGTTAAGTCTCTGCCCAACAAGACTGATGAACTGGAGTTATTGGTGAAGACTCAGAAAGAATTCCGTGAGTGTAGTCTCTTGTGTTTTCCGGAAAAGTGGTTGAATCAAAACATCTCAGACTCCAACGTGGATCTACCTGGCTTCACTCTCATAAGATCAGACAGAGATGCTAAAGCTAGTGGCAAGAAGAAAGGTGGGGGCTTGGCTTTATTTGTGAACCAGAGATGGTGCAGTCCTGCACATGTTACTGTCAAGGAGAAGATGTGCTGTCCAGTCATTTAATTATTTGCAGTTAGTATGAGACCATATTATGTACCAAGAGAGTTGTCATATCATAACAATACTTGTGTATGTTACACCCAAGGCAACTGCTGAAGTTCCATGTGAAGATCTACATGACTTTGTTGTTAGGATTCAGACTAAACACCCAGAAGCATTCTTGATAATATCAGGAGACTTCAATCATGTTTCCCTCTCCTCCCACCTTACTGGATTTACACAGTTTGTTAATTGTCCCACCAGAGAAAATAAAACCCATGATCTGCTGTATGCTAATGTCAAGACCAGTAGCCCTCACTTCTCACATCATGAAGACCTTGGAGCAGCTGATTCTACGCCTGCTGAGAGTTGAGGTCAAAGTCAAACTCGACCCACTGCAGTTTGCATACAAACAACACATCAGAGTGAATGATGCTGTCCTCTACATGCTTCACCGTGCCCTTGCTCATCTGGAGGTAACTGGTGCTTATGTTAGAATCATCTTCTTTGATTTTTTAAGTGCATTCAACACCATAAAACCCAACATACTCAAAAACAAGTTCACAGAGATGGGAGTGGATCTTTCCTTTATCTCCTGGATCACAGATTACCTGACAGGAAGACCACAGTATGTCAGGTTGGGGAACTGTGTTTCTGGGACATTAATGAGCAGCACAGGGGCTCCACAAGGGACTGTTCTGGCTCCATTCCTGTTCACACTGTACACAGCGGACTTCAAATACAACTCTGAGTCCTGCCACATCCAGAAGTACTCGGACGACACTGCAATTGTGGCATGTATCAGGAATGGACAGGAATCTGAATATAGGGATCTGATAAAAGCCTTCAGTGACTGGAGTCACAAGAACTATCTCCTACTGAACACCTCAATGACTAAGGAAATTATCATAGATATCGCACGTTCAAGCCCCCACTTCAGCCAGTGAATACTTGTGGGGTGGACATCGAGGTGGTGCCAAGGTATAAGTATCTTGGTGTATACCTGGATAATAAGTTGGACTGGTTTAACACAGATGCCTTCTACAAATGCAGATGTTTTATCAGTATGTGGTGGCAAGCGTGTTGTTTTATGCTGCAGTCTGCTGGGGAGGCAGCATCAGACACAGAGATGCAAGGCAGTTGGACAGACTGGTCTAAAGAGCTGGTTCTGTGGTTGGAGCCAGGTTGGACACACTGGAGGAGGTGGTGGAGAGATGCACTGTCAAGATGTTCGAGGCCATCTTGAAATACCCAGATCATCCGCTACACAACACCTATATGGACAAAAAATAAGGCAGTGGACGGCTCCTCTCTCTCTGTTGCAGGACGGAGAGATACAAAAGATCCTTCGCTCCTACAGCCATCAGGCTGTCTCATTCTAAATGAGTTACCAGACTTACTGAATTTCCCCTCTGGGGATAAATAAAGTATTTTGGATTTGATTTGAAAACTTCACCCAGTTGTGCACAATGAGTCCAGCCAGGAGCTTAGGAGTCCTATGTCATCCACTTTGGGTCGCTACCCAAAGCTCATTACTTTGATTGGTGGCTCAACTTTCTCTTCACCACCAAAGTCTGATACACTGGTTGTGAGATAAAAGGTACAGGTGTGTGCCAATGCTTTAAAAAACAGATGGAATACATCTCATTACTTTTGTAGCCAATTTAAGGCTTAATCTGATATCCAGTTCTACCGTTACTGTACAGAAGACTTCATTATGTTCTGGAACAGAACAGTGACACGGACAATCTGTTCACTCTCCCACATGCTCTCCTGAACTCTCCCACATACTATGAATGACAAATTGTTTGCATTCACATCAGTGTTAGTAAGTTAAAGACGGCTATGCACCTTGTAGGAATGTACGGTAAGAGCTCAGATCTGCCATAAACAGTGAATTGTTTGAATTTGCCCTCCAAAGGAATATCTTGTACCTAGGTTCAATTTAAACACTTGAGTGAAGAGATTGTCAGTCTAATGTTCCTAATTTAGCTTTGGGAATAGAGCAGCTTTCCCTAGGTAATTGTACTCTGACTTCTCCTAGATAACATTGCTTAGAGACTGCCTTTGTCCCATTTTTTATACCAGACTGCATAGCTCTTTGCATCACACATCACAATACAAACACTGACTCTTTGCCTCGTATTTCTCAACATTGTAGTTTTCCACCTTAAAGATTTAGACATTCAGACACACACACACACACACACACACAGAAATTCAACCTGGTGGTGGAATGTGCTCCTTGGGTATTTGTTGTGTACACATGTTTGAGCCTGGGTAGCCTGGGTCATGAGATTGCTGCTGGGGACACGTTGCACTTCTTGCACGCTACACAGTCATTCCGCTACAGAAATGCATGTTGCACTGACAGGGTCAGTATCTGACAGTGGTGTGGACTCGGATCACAGATTTGATTACTTCAGACTTGACAAAATCAAAGAAGACTTGCAAATCAACTTGGACTTTAACACCAGTGACTGGTGACTTCACTTGGACTTGAGCATTTACATTTGAAAGTACTGGATACTTTCCCCCAAGCCCAAAGATGAAAATGTAGGTTATTTAAAAAGTGTGCTGAAAATCAATTAATCCCCATCACTGCCTAAATGAATTTATGGGCGCTATTTATTCCCAAGATCTATTTTGTTTCAGCATCAATCAAGTTGGAGGAGAGAATAACAAAAAACTTACAAAATAAATACATATTTTAAAAAGCACATTGATTTTTGTAAATTAAATATGTTTTTACCCTGTTTCTAACTGGCATTACATTTAGTGAAAAGCATGTTACCATTTGTTTAGGGCTTGAAACCATTTTTCTTGTTTGTTTTAAATTGGGACTTGACATGGAACTTGAGTGCACAGACTTGAGACCTACTTCTGATAGCTGATGATTTAAGAAATAATAAAGGGCAGACTTCTATGAAAAGATAGCACGGCTAGCACACTGCTTTTCATAATTTTCCCTGTGTGGTATTTTGGTGACCCTGAACTAGACCGCATGTGAGTGGGAGGTGAAGCACAGCACATTCTGTTGTCTTTCTTATTAATCAGCTCCCTCAGCTAGAAAACGTCTCTTTAAAATGGCTAAAAAGCCCAGTTTTAAACCTTCTGTTATCAGACCTTCAACAACTACAATGCCACACCTAATATTTCCTCAAAGATTCTAATTTGGACTATCCAAAATGTTGAAATATATCTCCCATGTACTAAAACCAGATGTAACAGCACATTACCAAGTGATTTTTGCTCATTCAACTTCTATCACACTGTTGTGAATCACCTGACCATAGTCACTGAATTCATAAATACTGACGTAACTTCCGAATCTAGCAATCAACAAGATGTATTTAGAGAAAGAGAGATGAGTTTGTTCTAGGTCTGAGAGGAACACCCTTTTTTAAATGCAACAAGTCTATCATTACTCCTTATTACTCATTATTGGATAAACCATTGGAAAATACTTGGAAGCTTGTTTTGTACAGTATATATTTTTTTAAATCTTAATGTATTAAATGAAAATCAGTTCCTCTGAGATTTACAGAGCATTTTGGCGTCTTTCTGCACATTGTTTTTTTGTTTTTTTGCCTATTTAAGTTCTATCTGAAAAATAAATCTATGTATAAACATGATTAATCTATCTTCTAACATCAAACTAAACCTTTAAATCAGGTTTGTAGAATCAACTAGCAACAAACCGCAGTCAGGCTAGCTAGCGACTAGGTGGTGAACATAGTAGAACATTCAGTTGCTGAAGAGCCAGAGAATTTTCTCGAGAGAAAGTGGAATCTAGTCAGTGGAGATTAATTGAGAATGAATACTGGACTTACATTCACCAGATGGCAGAAAAGAACTCCAAAATAATGCTGGTGTTGCTCTGTAACTGCTGGATGTGTAAATTAGTAACTAGGCTAACAGCTTTGTCATATTAACTAAAAACTTACTATGTGAATTTTTGTTTCTTGTTTTCTTCCCACTTTCCTGTGCCAACTGTTGTAGAGTATTAAACTGATGACTGTGTAAGCCTTACTTAACATTAATTACAGTAGTCCTTTTTTGTCTCTTTTGACAAGATAGCAACAATATATATACTTTTTTTAATAAGGATGAGCAAAAATGTAAAAACAACAACTTTAAAATCTTAAAATATTCTCAAAAATACTGACTTATTATTACCAAATAATGTGAAACCTTCTCAAGTAATGACTTAGTATCTTAAAATAATGAATGAGTTGCTCAAAATAATGACTTTATATCTCAAAATAATAATTTGATACCTCAAAAAATAACTAAGTATCACAAAATAAAGACTTATTATCACCAAACAATGAGAAACTTTCTCAAAGTAATAATTTGGTATAAAAACATAATGTGAAACCTCTTCAAAATTAGTATGGGATGTAAAAAAAATCTAAGAAAAACAGAATGCAATGACTTGCAAATCCTTTTGGACCTACAGTCATTTGAATGCAGTACAAATTAAAGATAATTAATGTTCAGACTGATAAACTTTTTGTTTTTGTAAAAATGCTCTCATTCTGGATTTCATTAATTCTGTTTTTATTCTCACTCTTTTTGGAATTGGGGTTGTAGTAAATAAGTCATTATTTTGAGATCCTAAGTGATAATTTTAGAAAAGAAAGTCATTATTTTGAGATACTGAGTCATTATCCTATTTTATTATTATTATTATTTTTTACTGGCGGAAATGGGCTTCCATTGTGCAAATGTCATCATTTAGATTGACAAACTGCCTATACTTGGTTTTTATCTAGAATCAAAGCAGGCATCTTATTGTGATAGAGTGAAACTCTCATTCCTTGTGCTGCTGGTGAATCACCGGAACCTCATTTAAAGACCTTTTTTGAGACTGCAGAATCTCATTTTAGAGCCTTTGTATAGGATTGTCAGATTAATGCCATTCATGTAACTATCATCCTGCTGGTGCATTGAGAGTATATATAGTGGAATTTAATCAAGGCCGAATTTTCTGTCATGATGCTTATGGAGATGAGTAGTCTCCTTGGACCTCAGCGTTAGTCCTTCAGGTTGTTACAGCAGCGTGGAGAAGGACGGACTCTGACGTAGACAGCACGGCTGGAGGCGGTCGCTGACGTTTGTTGTAGGCCGACTTTTAACCGAGCCAAAGGGGCGGACCTCCCGTCCTGTAAAACGGAATGGGAACACGATATGCATTTATTGCCATTTACAGACCTACTGCACACGCGAGTAGCTCACAGCTGCGTAGACTGGTACAGCCGTCAGTAGCTCCTTTATCATCATTAAGTATCTTATCAGTGGGTTATCGCTCTAGGGTTATTATACTGTGAGTAGAATAATTAAAAGGGAAAGCCACAGCTCCTCTATTCGCCGTGATTTGTGGTGTCCTTATATGAATGGATGACAACAGACAGGGAGCGTATAAGAAACGGAGTGAATCGTCTAATTTGCCTTCCTGCGATAGAAAACGGCTCAACACAACAACCAAAGAGCAGGAGCTCCCTCACAAAACCTTCGCCGTCGCCTGAATCACTCGCACCGGTCTTCGACTTCGTTCCGCCGCCAGCATGCCGAGCATGCGACAGTCATACACTGTGACCGTACCTGAGGAGCCGCCGGCCGCCGCTTTCCCCTTTCTGAAGCAGGAGATGCGGAGGAAAGGCAGCATGTCCGGCTCAATGCTGGTGTCAACTTTCGTAGGGCTCCTTATAAACCAAGCCAAGGTAAGAGATAATGCTCGCTGCGTTCCGTTATCTCTGCTCCGAGGAGAACGTCACACCAAACTCCTTTCAAGAATCAGGCAATTTAATGTTTTTAGCGTATTATTTCTATTAATGAACTAATCAGTATGCTCTTTTAATTGTCTGGCATTAAATATAAAATTCAGCATATATAATATACCTATTAGCAGTTATTCAGAAATTGGTCCGTGTGTGTGGTTCCCCCACTGTCTTATTTCAGCTGAATGCTCGCCGTGGGTGGTAATAAACAGTGTAAATGTAGGCTACTGTAAAAAAAGATATATATAGATATAGATTTTTATATATATATATATATATATATATATATATATATATATATATAATATTATATATATTTAAGTTAAGTACTTTACACTGTATGAAATGTTATATTTTCAAATTCTACAAGTTTATGTCTGTAAATGTGAGGGACAGTTATAGTAGGAGAGTTATGGTCCCTTGTGTGTGTGTGTGGGGGGGGGGGGGGGGGGGGGTTGTCATTATAAAAAGAACACAGATGGTATTTCTGATAATGTTATATATCTTGTGAGTGATGATGTCAGTTTAACGCTGAAGTGAGTCATTTGCAGAGGTATAAGCCGCTCTTTTAAGCCGCTGTACTCCGCTGTGCCAGGATCAGTAGGCCTGCACTGGCAGGTCACTGGTTATATAACCACTGTTTAATCCCCCTCATACACCATAGCTGCTCTTACTATACTGCTCTTATGTATCTCACTGTAGGGCTATAATGGAAGTAAATAAAGAAATAACCCATTATGAAAGGGCTGTCTTTATGCACTGGAGTATCTAGTATTTGTATGTTGCCTCTGGCTCTTTCCATATGGACGAGGCCACATATATAGGCAAATGTAGGTCTGTGTGCACAATGTACTGAAAACCACTGTTGTGTAATCAAGTTCAGCCTCAAAACAAAGGAATAATGGCAATATGTTTGGTTGAAAGCTACTGTTGCTGTTTTGCTGTGCTGATTCAATTTTGTGTGTGTGTGTGTGTGTGTGTCTTTTGTGGATATAAAATGACTTTCCCTACATTTATTATTATCATGGTGGAAAAGTCGCTTTAAAAGTATTTGATAATTGCAGGACATTAAAGTTCCTGCCACACTGGAATAATATCTGTTATTAAAAGTCAGAGATAAACAAATGATAATTATTAAAATGATTTCAGAAATGTTTTACAGGGATTTGCCAATAATAAATTACTGTGGAAGTAAACCAATATACTAGCCTCAAATTTGTACTGATGGGATTGAAAATGTGGTTACTGACAATTCTTCTATTATTCTTTGACTGCCCACTCCTTATGAAGATATATGGAGGTTAAAATTACTGATTCACCGTTGGGTAGGGTAAAAGCCTACTCATCAGCTATATTTGTTCTAATATGAGAAGAAGAAGAAGAAGAAGAAGAACCATTTTTAATTTGTGATCAGCAGAGCCTTGCTGCTGCAGTTGTGTATGTGTGTGTATGTTTGTATATGTGTGTATATTGTCAAGCTACAGCATGGAGTGGACCTGCTGTGTGTGCCAGCTTCTGTTATGTAATGAGAAATCACATTAGAATACACTTTAGCGCTGGCCAGGCCTGGCAGCTTGGCCATGCTTTCTGTTTTGTTGTCGCTGTCCACCTGCTCCTCCTGTCCTGTCCTTCTCCTTCATCTCTTACTCATCATCATCAAGGAAAATGGTTTCTCTATCTCCTTGTGTGTGCATACTGTATCTGAATGTGTACACTTGTGTTAGCATGAGCTTACATTAGGGTTTGTGTGGTTTTCTCTGATCACCCAAATGTTTCTGCACAGCAGGCTCACAGCACACCAGCACTGACAGCTGTAAGGTTAAAGGATGTTTTCTGCAGCAGCCATCTAACTGTCTGTAGTATAAAAGCTAATGCTGAAATGATGAATCGATCAGACGATTGACAGGAAATCGGTTGCCAACTATTATAATAATTGATTAATAACTTTAATCATTTATATAGCATAACGTCTCTGTTTGCTTCATAAATCTGACGATGTGATTGGAATCAGCATCAAAATATTAAGAATTTTTTTGACTATTGTAATAAATGTTCTGATTTGGCAGATATATGCTAAATTACATTAAAAAGATTCACAAATTAATTTATGATGACAATAATAGGTATGGAGATTGATTGATGAGTGAATGTTATTATATTGTTGTTTGAAATTGGTAAGTACCGTACTAGCTTAAATACTGTAAGCACACATATTTTGTTTTGCAAGTATGACTGATATAAAAATACACAGAAATAGATTTTATTGTAATGTTCATGACATATGTTGCTAAATATGTGCTAAACAGGGTAGCTATTTAAAAGGTTTGAAAATATTTTTAAATGTTATTTAGACTTTAATAGTACAAAAATTATACATTTTTCTAATAAATATGTTTGAGTGCTAATTGGAGCCCGACCAATACGATTTTTGAGACCGATACTGATTTTTGAGGGGAAAAATTCACAGATATGACCTTTCTATGTGGATTGTGCACAAATCTGCACCGCTTTCTTAAACATTGAAGAATATTTACCATTATTATACATTATACATACAATATATTACATTGTCAACCAACTCTATAAAAAGAAAGCTGAGAAAAAAACAAAAATAAAATAAATATCAGTACTGTATGTTTAGTATCAGCAAATTGCTGACCATTTAAATAAAGAATAAATACAATTAAAATAAATAGCTAAGACCATTTCTAAATCACCCAAGCACTGTTTTTTATGTTATATGTTAAAATGACAACATATAAGCCCATACCGATATTCCTTGGATAGGCCAATATTTGCAGATAATATCAATATAAAAATCAATCAATATATTGATCAAAAATCAATATATTGGTTGGTCTTTTATGTTAATTAATTTTTAGACTTGATTTAGAATGTTCCTCATTCACTCATGTGCTCATCCTTGTTTGTGAAATCATTATAACCAACCTACTCAAGTATCAGGGATTTAGGCTTATTGATTTTTTTATACTAAAGACAAATTTTAGTGTTGCTCATTAACTTATAGAGAGGAGATCACATGAGGATATCACGTGTGGTATTTATACACTGTACAATTCTGAGGTGTTGGCACTTTATACATTAGTATTTGGTTATTTTCAGTCTACTTGTCAAGGCGTAATATGTTGTGATCTTTCAGTGCAGTGTGCTGTGATGAGACACAGGCCTTGAGGCCCAGGCTTCAGTGTAATATAAACACAAGCCTGTCAGCTAGTAGTTAACTTTGCTACTATTGAGGATGAATTATTTCCTTGGTATAGACATGCATACCCATGGAGATATGTGAAGAAGAACAGAGCTGTTATATAAGAAGCCAATGCATTGCTTTATGGCCACATGCTCTGTAGCTGTTGTCTAAACAATGTTGGATTTAAGTGTAGTACTCCCAGTGAATGAAGATGGCATGTGAAAAGCTCACAATCTTTGATCTAATGAAACACAACCAAGGGGCCAGTTCATAGGATCATAGGCTGCATTTATTTGTATTTCTCAGAAAGATTTCATCTCAGTAAGAAGATCTCACTGTTTACTTGTTTGCATGTAAGTGTGGTGCGAGCCTGTGTGAAAGAGATAAGCTGGGGCTCCACGTCACCGGACACTGGCTCAACAAGCTCTGATGACTGATTTTGTTCCCTTGTGTGCTTTTTGGAAGGCTGAAATAAATAGATTGTCTCTCTTTACCTATCAAGTGCCAAAGCTGAGGGTGTGTGTCTGCGCGCACACATGAATCCGCATGTGAGCAAAAGTGTCACTTCTGCTCACATGGGAGAAACTCGACAGTAGCAGGAAAGGTAGAGAGTGAGAGAGAGAGAGATTGTTTATGATGGTCTGCCAAATAGAGAGACAGGTCAGAACAGGCCGTTCTGCTGCGCTCTCTCACGCTGGTATGGCAGCCAATCAGCGGTTGGCATTCGGAACTGCCAGGTGGACCCAGGCATCCTGCTGCTGGTAGTGTGAAGTTAAGTTTACAGCACAGAGACACAAGCAGAGCAGAGAGGGGGGAAAGTGACACTTGTTATTGCTATGGTGTTCGAGGCTTATTATTAGAGCATAGCCAGTGCTGCAATAGCCGGTAGATATTAGTCATCCACTTTGATTTTGAATAAGCTTTTTCAGTTCCCATTGGTATGCCTGCATATTGTGTTGTTTCACTGAGGAGCTTTCGTGTCTCAAACTTCATGAAGGGTTAGAGCAGATTTTTGTTGTGGGGTTGCATGAGGTACATGAGGCCGTCAGACAGCCAGTATACATGGATTGAACTGAATCACACTCCTTTGAAAAAACAGTAATTTTACCTCACAGAATACTGGAGTTGCTGGTCTACTGCTGCTTACATTGGTTAGGAAATTTGTGTTATTGTAGGCAGTAAAAAATTACTGTTTTTGTCAAAGGAATCTGGTGTCTGTCTCACAGCAAAGTTAAGCGGTGAAAATATTCTAAATATAGTGTACACTGAATCTGCTCTTAATTTTTTAGGTGGCTGAAATTAATTTAGCTGCTGCCCCTGTTGACAGCAATACATTGTTTAGCTTCTTTGTTCTGCCTGCTTGTCCATAGTGCCTTAGTTCCTTTAAGGACTAAATTGTTGTAATTCTGAGAATATAATGATGTGATTGAGAGTCGAATAAGTATACACTGTGAGAGAATACAAATATGCCAATGGACAGAGATGTCTTAGCTATCCCTTAAAAATCTGGGTCTTTTAGGGCCTTGGTGGGCAATGTTATAAATTAACGAGCAGGACTGCTTTCGAGCAATAACAACACTTTGCTGCTTGACATTATTTGACCTTTTATTCATAAGCACTTTCCAATTGATCACAATGTATGAATTGTGACATAAAATTCCATACACCATGATAGAGAATGCTATCCATATTAATTACTTGTAATGTCACACTGTTGGTACTGGAAAAAAAATATGCAAAGACTTGATCTAAAATATATCAGTATTGCTGTCCACACATTACTCAAGCCCTATTAATGAGCAGCAAATGCACTGATATAAAGCATTTTCTTTACTCATACACATAAAGAGCAATTTAATAGCAAAGACCATCACAATGTTTTGCAGTCGTTTATAGTTTGGAATCAGCTCCCTTCTGGAATTTCATCAAGCTATATATCTTGTGCTCTGAGCATGTTATTTTCCCACACCAGCAACAAAAGGAAGTAATTCTCTAAAAGGTTAGGTCTAATGTTCACTTTAGTTCAGTTCAAACAAGGGATGCACATTATATATATCAGTACAGATAAATAATCGGAGGATAACAGGAAATCTCGATTTATGCATTAGTCCAATAATTAAATTACAGTCAATAAATTATTGGTCGATAATATCAGCCAAATTGCTGTCATTGAAATAATAAGTGCAACAATTACACATTCAGTGGCAGCTAGTCAGTGCCATTGAGCATTTATTAGGTGTGCATAAACCGCATTATAAACTTGAAATAGAATAAAATATTGGTTATTGTATCAGTATCTGCTATGAGGTAATTATAAGTTATTGGTATCAACTGAAAAAAAAAATCCATATTGTTCTTCCCTAGTTCAAACAGGAAGACTTTATCCATCTGCACTTGTAACTTATTGATTAAGATTCAAAATATATTTGATTTCATCAGACATAATTTTTTTAGGATAGGATTTTGGCTTCAAAGTCATACAGACACACCTGCTGAAACATTTCTGGTCTCGTAGCAATTAGAGGGAAACAAACAAAAGTGTGTGTGGGTGTGTGTGTGTGTGTGCTTGCGTGTGTGCAGTGGAGCTTCTCATTTCACTTTTCTGAATGCCGATGTCACTATTAGGGCCATAAATGTGTAAAAAAATTGTTTTTTATTTCAGATCAGACAGTGAAGAGCAAATGAGTCTCTCAAACTATCAATCAAGCGCATGGGTGTCAAGTAGAAAAATCACTTTAGTCACAGTGTTGTGATTGCTTCAACAAACGCTTAAGTGTAAATGCACATTGATTTTTTTACATTCCCACACAGTTATTTACTTATGACAAGAATGTAGCCTCCAAAACCGTTCAGTCAGTTGAGCCCATCCTTTCTGTTGTCTTCTTTTGATCAATATCAGCTGATGTCTGACACTAAAGGGAAGCGTATCAGGCATTTATTACATTGGATTCCTTAGATTATGCCTGAGTGTGTGCTGGACAGTTTAGTCTCCCTGCTATGGGCCAAAGTTCATTGAGTGTAAGTCGCTTTGGATAAAAGCGTCTGCTAAATGACTAAATGAAATGAAATGAGTGGAACAGAAAAGCGTTATTTCTTTCTTATAGTTTGTGGTTGTTGTCTTCTCCTGTTTTCCTAATAAGACCCGTGGAAAGAAAGGCCATAATCAGGGATTATTTATTTCTTCCAGCCTCCTCACCTTGCTTTTACCCATTTCCTCCACTCTGACACCAGCCTCCATCCTTCAGGCCAGCAATCTTTGAGTTAATTACAGACAGGGGATGAACGGATTCCACTTCCCCGAAACTGGGTACAAGCCAAGGGGACATTTCCGCTATCTCTTATTCCCAGCTTTAGGAAGCAGTTCAACCTGGCCTCCGGAAAGCTTTTTAATGTGGCCTCTGTGTTCACCATGCTTTTTAGCCTCAGAGGAGTAGGGTTTCAAAAGTAGCTTGCGAGTTGCCAGCGCTGCTTCTGACATTTATGAATAGAGCATTTATGCAAAGTTATCCCCCTGGGCTGCCTCTTTTGTGTACAGTATGTATCAGTCCGCTCACGTGGAACAACTGGGAATATGAACAGAAGATGGTTGGTTTTATGTTCATCTCTTCCTCTACAAAGCAAAAATCTTCTTCCACAAGATGCTTCTTTGTTTATTCTTCTCTCTGCTTTAGTTTAATTTATTGCCAACAGCAAGATTAGACTGATAAACGGATTTATGAGTATGTTATGTAAGGTAGTGAGGTAGTTAATCATTAAACCATCTTATTGCATTGTTAAATACCCCCCAGAGGGAATATGAATAACAGATTATGCATTATTATGATACATTTATAAGTAAAAAGAATTATTATAATCAAAATCTTCATCCTTGTCTTAATTGACTTTAGTTACTATCACTCTATTCCTCGATAGATATGTATGTATACTACACACACACACACACACACACACACACACACACATTTATATATATATATATATATATATATATATATATATATATATACACATATATATATATATATGCATACTATATACAGTGGCTTGCAAAGTATTCATCCCCCTTGGATGTTTCACCCTTTTCTTGCTTTTACACATGAAATCATGGTCAATATAATTTGGCCTTTTTAAAAGGAATTTGCAAAAGAAAACCTCTTTAATAGCCAAGTGAAAACAGATTTTTACAAAATAATGTCAATTTATTAAAAATATATAAGGTAAAATAAATGATTTCAGAAGTATTCACCCCCTTTAAAGTAACTGTCCTAATTCAACAAAGCTCCAGCAAGTTGATGCAGCAGTGTTACAGTTAGTGAAATGGAGATCACTTGAGTGCAGTTTATGTGTGTCAAGTGATCGTAGTATAAAAAAACATGTGTCTGGGAGGTCCAGTCTCTGGTTCATCACTATTTCTGCTACAATTGCAACATGAAGACAAAGAATAATCCAAGCAACTCAGAGAAAAGATCATTGAAAAGTATAAGTCAAAAGATGGCTATAAAGAAATGTCCAGCTCACTGGACATCCCACAGAGTTCAGTTAAACCATTAAGAAACGGAAGCAGTATGGACCTTGTTTAAATCTGCCTAGAGCTGGCCGCCCTCACAAACTGAGTGACTGGACAAGAATAAGACTGGAGAGGAAGTTTCATGGTGATATATACGTTAAAAAATTCCCTATTCACATGTAGTGTCTCCCCTTAAACAAGAGTAAATTATTGTGTGCTTAAATGCTGAATATCAGGAAAAAATATTTGGCTGTTTTCAGCTTCAGTCTGTAAATGATTCTGATCTAAAAGTCACATCTGCTCCAAGTCATTCACTTCCTCACACTCTAAACTCTCGAACACTGAGTCTCACACACACACACACACACACACACACTCAGCTTTGTCACAGTGATGTCACCATGTCCTCTAGCTTTCCATCCCGCAAAAAAAAAACAAGAATAGCGTTGCTACAGAGACTGAACGGGGATGTTGTTTCATCATTGTGACGTCTGCCAGGTTGGACGAAGGATCAGCCAATTGCGAGTGGACAAGCAGGCGTTATTAAAAGGAGGCTGCTATTTTTGGGACTGGCCGTGGCATTACTCAGCAGAGTGCAGCAAAGTCAGACTTACACATTCCAACGGTGGGGAGATGTGTGTGTGTGTGTGTCTGTTATGAAATCGAATTGTAGGTGACCAGAGAGGATCAGTCGTGTGTGTGTGTGTGTGTGTGTGTGTGTGTGTGTGCGTGTGTGTGTGTGTGTGTGGTGTGTGTGTGTGTGTGTGTGTGTTATATGGAAGTGGCTCGTGAAGTGCTCCATTCACTACAGTGGAATTTAGAAAGAAAGGGTTTAGATAAGCCGTAGTTAATTAAGCTGTAGATTTTCCCCTCCACATGCTGTCCTCACTCTTTTCTCCTGAATAAGAGACAGATGGCAGAGGTTATTTATATAATACTAAAAAGCCAATCCTGTAACAGTACTACTCATAACTGCATAAGCTGAGGGCTCACGCCACTGATGAACAGACAAACATGTTCCCAATCATGTGAAGAGATCTCTTGACGACTCACTTTGATTTCTGCTGTCAGATTCAACGTCCTTTATCTAAACCTGCAATGCAACCAAAGCTTCTCTCTGCAGAGCTGAAATGACTGAATGAAAATGACCCAACAATTTCTGTATTTTGATTATCTACTATCAATATCTTAAACATTTCTTTATGACATCACAACGTAAAAACTTCAGCAGTGTGTTTCCCTGCTGTCAGCTTCAGTATAAAAAAATAGAACTGGATGTTCTCCTCGTTTTACCTCTTATATGTTATATTTGTAAGAAGCATTTGAAATTCTTCATTAAGCATGATTGTGTTTTAAAAGTTAAAAAATCAAAACATAATTTTCAAAATTAGATTTTATGTTTCTTTTGGGTTCAAAATGTTGATCCAGTAAGTTAAAGTGAAAAAATATTTATCAGGTCATATAGATATGGGTTAGGTTGTGCCACAAAACATGGTAAACATTTTTTAATGGCAGAATAAAAAGTATTAAAAAACAAATACACAAAATTGCCCAAAACACCAAAGAATTAACAGTGGATCAAATGTTCAGTTTGTTCATAGCCAGCCACAGACAATTGTCTCTCTAAGGCCTTTTAGTATTAATGTGTGTGATTAATTCCTATGTCAGTATATTTATATGTCAAAACAGTTGTTTTTGTTGTGAGTGTTTTCCCTCGGAACACAAATATTACTCTGAAAAGAACAACATAATTTAATTCACAGCGTGGTTGATTTCCTGAAAACAGGCATTCATGAATAAAAGCATCAACCAATCACTATGTGCAGGATGGACATCTTGTTTTGATGTAACACGGGGTTATGAATTGCATTTATACAAGCCTCTGTAGTCCAAACCAAGACAGAAAACTTTATTACTCCTTTCAACCTCGACAAAGGCAGTGACTGAGCAGAACCACTACTCCTGTTATTACCTTTCACAATAAAAGGCCCAGACACAGCTACCAGCTGCCCTGTGTAACCTTTTACCAGGGGCTCCAATTTAGTAAGAGCATTTTGCTAGATGGACATTAATGCAGCTTTAAAGAACAAAAAACTCTGGGCTACTTACAACTTTAAAAACATCAGCATAAGCTCTGGGAAATTGCAGTTTCTTTTTTCATAGCTCTGATGTTTGCTTTCCTAGTTGACAAAAAAAAAAATCAAATCAAAATTACTTTATTTTATCCCCAGAGGGGAAATTCAGTTAGTCTGTTAGCTCTGTTAGAATGAGACAGCCTGATGGCTGTAGGAGAGAAGGATCTTTTGTATCTCTCCGTCCTGCAACAGAGAGAGAGGAGCCGTCCACTGCTGTTTTTTGGTCCATAAAGGTTTTTTGTAGCGGATGATCCAGGTATTTCAAGATGGCCTCAAACATCTTGACAGAACTCTCTTGGTACATAATATGGTCTCATACTTACTGCCAATAATTGGACAGCACATCTTCTCCTTGACAGTAACATGTGCAGGATGGCACCATCTCTGGTTCATAAATAAAGCCAAGCCCCCACCTTTTTTCTTGCCATTAGCTTTAGCATCTCTGTCTGATTGTATGAGAGTGAAACCAGGTAGATCCACGTTGGAGTCTGAGATGTTTTGATTCAACCACATTTCCATAAAGCACATAAGATTTCACCAGTATCTCCAGTTCATCAGTCTTGTTGGGCAGAGAGTTGACATTTCCTATGAGGACTGTTGGCAGAAAGGGCTTATATCTGTATCTATTTCCAAGCCTTCACTTTAGCGCCAGCCCGACCACCACAAAAACACCTCTTCAACTCAGCTGGAATAGGGTGATGGTGTGCTGAAAACTCTTCTCTCCACAGAGGTATCCATCAATGATATGATTAAAAAAAATACATTAAAATTGCAAAATCAGAGAGCTATCAAACTACAGGAACATAAATGGGAAAGGTAATTTGCATATCAGTCAGTAATGAAAAATCATTAGGTGCAAGCCTACTACTTTATATTGATCCATTTGCTATTTGTACCAGTATAATCAGTACAGACCTGTATCAGTCCCACTCCTACAACCTCTCAGAAAACATACATTTTAAATCCAATAGCAGGTTTAAAACTCATTCTTTGAAAACTGTCTTCCCTTCATCTCTACATGCTCTGTTTGATTTAGAGAGCGAACAGTTAGATTGCGGGGACATTTTTCACGGTGGTCTCGATACACAGTACTCTCAGTGAATGTGCTCCAGCTTCACCACAGGTGAGGGTAACGGGGCATGTGGATGAGATAGATTTCAGCTGCCAGAGCGATCAGGTGACTGGTGTTAGGCTGCCGGCCCTGCAGAGTTGCTCTCTCCCTAGAAAATAAAAGCTCAAGTTTCTGCACTGTTAGTTTCTCTGCTTGGCTTCTGCTCAGCTTGTTTTGAGACATAAAATCAAAGCTGGTAAAATCATCTGTTTGTTGCTCTTAACTGTATTATGACAGCTATTCTTTTATATTCAGAAATGATTGTTATCCAACTCAAGATATAAACCTGACCTTTCCTTTGATGGGACATGATCAGTGATGCAGCTGGATAGAATTGATGTGTGAAAAATGAATTACATTTTTCATAGCTCATGTTTTCTGGAGCATTTTTGTCTGCTGCCTCAGCTTCTCAGTCGAGTCGAAGTGCAATCCTTATCCACCCCCGTGATCTTTGTCAGTTCCTTCTCGAGCTACTCAATTATATAACCACTCAACTTATGTAATGAAATGTAACTGCAGTGAGTGATGACATAAGTTCTGCAAAGCATTTGGTATCATTTTAAGATCATGATGATATGATTTGCCATCTGCTGAGCTAAAATGTGTGTGTTTCACGGTTTGCTGCCCAGAGAGTTAGAAACAATAAAAGCTACAGTGTAGAAAATCCTTAGAGTCCTCTGATTACATGTTATCTACTGTTGTTGATGAGATCTCTGCCTTCTGGGAGTGATTACCAAGAGAGGAACTGACTGTGAGATAACAAACAAGTTCCTCTCTCAAGATTATGCTCACCAAGAAAAGTCTCCTGTCTGTCACTCCTAAACGGGCACAATACACATTCATGTGTAGATAGATCACATCTTGGTCACATGTCCAAGTTTTGCTGATTCTCCAGCTTCCTGGGGACATCGTTAAAGTACAAATCCACCCTGAGACACTTAATATGCATCTCAGTTCAGTCTATAGAGTTCCTCTGTGTTTTTTAATTGGTTTGAGTAATTTTTTGAGAAAAAAACAGTGTCTCCTTTCAGCTTCTTAAATTTGCAGATTTTCTGGTTTCTTTCTTCTTTCATGAAAGTAAGCTGAATATCTTGGAGTTGTTGCTGAAACTAAACATTTGAGGGTGGTATCTAAACACTGATCACCATTTTTCACAATTTCCTGACATTTTATAGACCAAACCAGATTAAGTGACATTGAAAATAATATTTACTTGCAGTCCTACAAGATATTAAGTGGAGAAATGCATCGCCAAATTTGTCAATGTGGCAGTTTAATAGAGAGAGTTGTATAAAATGTCAAAATATTAAAAAATATCCATCCCTGTTTCCTAAAGCCCAAATGAATGTCTTTAAATCTCTTCTTTGTAAATCCAAAAACCAAAGATTATTCAGTTTAATCCAATATGAAACTGGGAAAGCAGGAACTTTTCATTTTATAATGTCGATTTGACTTCAGAATCTAATCTAAATATTATGTGTTTTGTCTTTCAGAATTCAAAGAGTGCCCAAGGACTGGTGGGACTAAAGAACCTGGGAAACACTGTAAGTACAGCAGCTACATATAAGTCTGATTACATTCACCTTAGAGCCAAACGTCTTGCCATAGTTCTTATTATCTTATCTTATTCTTCACACACTGAATTCCCATCATTCAGTTGGTGATAGCAGTTTGTTGACGTCCAAACAAGAGTGGTGGTCCAGCAGAGTTACTATCTACCAGGCAACAGTCAGGAGGAAGGCTCCTAAAATAAACTGTGTGTGTGTGTGTGTGTGTGTGTGTGTGTGTGTGTGTGTGTGTGTGTGTGTGTGTGTGTGTGTGTGTGTGTGTGTAACCTAATCAGAGAGCTGCCATGAACTATGGACCAGGGAGTACTGGTCCCTCTCTCTCCGACTGGTTTGATCTTACCAAATTGCACGTGTCTCATCTGGACACGTGATGGGAGCAGGTTAAACACAGAGCTGTCTTTGACAACATGTCTACATATGTGTGTGTGTGTGTGTGTATGGGGGGTTACATTACACATTTATTTATAAAGAAACAATATGGATAGCTGAAAGGCAGACATTATGACACATTATCTCTAGGCTGATTGTAGACATTGTCAGGAGTAATCCTCAGTTTGAGAAGTATAACAGAAATGTTATACTCTAAGGTCTGTTAACATGTATCACATGACTGCAGACCACAATGTTTGGAACAGAAGCGCATTAGTTCTGAGTTAACCCTCTGGAGCCCACGAAAAGGCCATAGGCATAACGAAAAGGCATAACGTCTCGACGTAAAAACAGAGCAGCGTGTTTTCTGCTGTCAGCTTCCCTCTAAAGGACTGACTTGAAACTCCATGCCAGTTTTTCTTTGAAGTTGATAGGCCAAGTAAAACTGGAGACAAGGTCAAATATATTCAGTATAAAAAGAACAAAAGTCTGGATATATGCAGGAATTTTGTAACCAGATTGTGAGTGAATAAATCAATACCCCCCAATTTACATTTCACACATCTGTCCATCTAATTACCACCCCAACAGTGCTCAGAGACGGGTATTTCATCACAAGTCTCAGTTTGTCTTAAAAGAACTTCCACAGAAGTTAGACATTGATAATGTAATTTCAGAAAATTACTCCTCTAACTTGTTGCTGTAAGTTTGATGAGAAGATAAATGTCACTGTCATATCTGTACGGTAAAATAGGATATCAATCTTTTCAACTAATTCTCAGTAATAAAGTGGTTAAGTATATTTCCCTTAGCCAACTGTTCATTGTTAGTGTTACAAGTTTTCCAGCAAATACCAATCCTCAGTGAATGGAGCTTGATGTTGTTTTATCTGCAAATGAATCAAAGTGTTTGTGATGTTTCCCCTTGCAGTGTTTCATGAACAGTATCCTGCAGTGTCTCAGCAACACACACAGCCTGCGAGACTACTGCCTGCACAACTCGCACCGCAGAGACCTTAACAACAACAGCCGCACCAACACAGCCCTCATGGAAGGTAAGAGACGAGTCACATAGGCCCCCTAGAGTCCAAACCGCTGCTCTTAACCTCTGGATTAGATTTGCATCTTTCAGAGCACGTGTTTGAACACTGACAGTGTTTTTCTAGTTTTTTTGGGTGGTTGAGATTGCATGAATATCTGACACAGATACAGTACCTTTAGTTCAACCTGAATACATTGTTTTTAGAATTATTAAGAATGTTTCTGTTCTGGTAGAATTTGCCAAGCTGATACAGACCGTGTGGACGTCGTCCAGCAGTGAGGCGGTCAGCCCATCTGAATTCAAAACTCAGATCCAGAGATACGCTCCCAGATTTGTGGGATACAAGTAAGCTTTTTACACTCTTCACTCTCACTTTTAAAAGCTTTCTATATGTTTGAGAAGCACTTTGTATTGACTTTGTCTGATAGTAAGTGACTTGAAGAATAAAAGTCTAAGTGCGCTTTCACAACCCAAGTTTGGTTCATCTGAATCAGAGTTAAATTGATTTTGGTTCATTTTGTATTTTGCGGAGGGGCATGTACGAAGGCATAGGGCTGTAAATATACTAGCAATATTATTTTTTATTTGTTGGAATGTTGGCGGTGGAAAATGTAAACATGGAAATAAACAAAGAAACGTGGAGCCAAACGCACCATGAAATACTGCTGTAGTTTTTTACCTTGGCTCTGCACTGATTTATCATGTCGACGAATCCTTTCTCCTCCAGTTGATCTTGAATTTTATAAATGTCATTCATTGTTTTTGTGGACTTTATTCAGCATCTCCTGTACATGTTCTTTGGCCCAGATGTCAAGCAAACATCAGACTTCAGCAGAAGTCGAAGTCAGCCCTCTCCCAGTCATGTTGTATCTGACACTCTAGGGTTCGTTTTGAAACGGACCGAGACCTCCTCTCACAAGTGGTCTCAGACCGGACTGTACGACTGGAATGTTCACAAGCGACCAAACGAACAGTAACAAGGATTTGCACCACACCCGAGTTGGATTGAAATGGACTAAACTTTGGGTTGTGAAGGCGTCCTTAGAGATGTGTCTGAATCATAGACTGTATATATATAATGGACGTAGTCAATGACTGAGAGAAGTCGCTGCTAATTCATGTCAACATTAACTTGAGCATTGGAACATGTTCATTTTGGCTAGCAAAAAACAAAAACAAAATATATGTTACTGACCTCAGAAAAATGAACAGCGACTCCTTGGAGTGTCTGTTAGTCCAACCAAACGCTGAACAAGACATTTTTAATGAACAAAATGTTCAAATAAACTGTCATTAAGTGAAAATACAGTGAAAGGGTCAAAGTTATGGGACCAAACAGCTAAACATCATTTTTTATATCTATATAACGTTATATATATATAACTTTATTGACATGTTGCCGTGGATACGCATTCTGCTTCTCTCCTGATGACGGCTGGTCTTGTTAGCGACCTGTCAATCAAAGGTAGCCACGCCCCAAATCATACGATTATTTATCTTCTAATTTTCTTCTAAATGGGGCCATTATTTGCACTAATAACATCAAATTGTCTTGAAGAAGATTTTTTACTAGTGATTGAGACCATAGTATTGTCCTATTGTCTTGCTGGAATTTTTGGTAGAATGCAGCTTAAGGCACTTCCTGGTTTGCCTCCCTGGTCAGACCTGGAGGTTGCCGCCTGGTCCGAATACAGTCACATCGGTTGATACCATTCTGTTGTTTCTGTGTTTTGTAGCCAACAGGATGCTCAGGAGTTTCTGCGTTTCCTCCTGGACGGCCTGCACAATGAGGTCAACAGGGTCACTGTCAGGCCAAGAGGCACTGTAGAGGACTTCGACCACCTGCCGTAAGTAATCTTCCTGACAGACACTGTGTGAAGTAAGCACATAAAAAAGAGCGCCATAGAAATATAATCACCGGCCACTTTATTAGGTACACCTGTTCATCTGCTCGTTAATACAAATATCTAATTAGTCAGTCACATGACAGCAACTCTAGGCATTTAGTCATGTAGAATTGGTAAAGACGAGCATATATATATATATATATATATATATATACATATATATATATATAACATACAGTATGTAAACAGGGCCTAAGCTGCTGCAACATGAATCATTAAGGCCTCATCATTAAGCTTTAATTTAAAGCTTCATGCGACGGTTTCACCTCCTGTGTTGAGTCGTTGCCTCTCTGGGGCCCAGATCAGCTTAATGCTCCAATTCTTCTTGGATATAATTATCAGTTATCTAACCGTGGTTTGTTTAAGGGTCACTGTTAATCTCTGCAACTTTCAGTATTACCCTCAGAACAGGTCCACTCTGTCTAAATACTAAAAACAATGCAGATAAATATCCATTCCCAGCTTTTAAATGTGTGTCAGGGTGGAAAGTGTTTGTGAAAAAATCCTTTATTCTAATGTTCTGCCACCTATAATAAAGTAGGTCAGGTCCTTAAATAGTGGCCGTTTTCTGCCGTGACCCATTACATTATCAAACATTTCACCGAATCAGAACAGCAAAACAGCGAGTGTTGCCATCAGTATGTATGCATAACAGTCTCATGTCTCCGTGTTCAGGGATGAGGAAAAAGGGAAGAAGATGTGGACTAAATATCTAGAGAGAGAAGACAGTAAGATAGTCGGTAAGTAGAAGTGCATCCAGATTAATTTGTTGGGTTTTTTTCTTGAAATTGATGCATTGAATCTTGTAACAACATTTAATTTTATTTGTTTAAATGTTAATAAGGTTATTAAGGTTGCATAAGGAAATCTGAATCAGAAATACTTAATTGATCTTCGGGGGAAATTACTTTGTTACAGTTGCTGTTGTATAAGAAACAGAAATAGAAAAAAGTAAGTTTGTAGATAAAATAAAGAAAAAAGCGTGCTATACTAAATATACAACAATATAAAAAAATACAAATGCAACAAGTCTTAAGTAAATAGAGATATGTACAAGTGGTAATAAAATAGAAATATGGAAATATAGAAATACATTTGAAGTAAATAGAGATATGTACAAATATGTATATGTGTTACATATGGGTGTAACAATATATCGATTTATCTGTGAAAAATGCAACTGCATAAATGTATATTACCGTCTTTAATATACACTTTTATTTTGACACTCTCCCTGTTGTGAATCGAGAAGTAAACTGAGCACACTGATAGAAGCTATCTTGAGAATGTTCATAAATAAAAGATCATCACGGGCTCTTTAAGTTAACCCTTAAAAAACATTTGCACTTAAAAAGCAATGTGGCACCTTATAGTGAACCGATGGTCTATCTTTATTATTTGTTTTAAGAAGGAATGGATTGTTTTAATTTAAATGTCGGGAAGAGCTCAAAAATGTAAAATAGTAAAATCATATTTTAGTTGTTTTTTGTGATTCGATATACAGGTTGTGTTAAATGGACATATGATATGATATGCTCATATATTATTGTTCAATTAATCGATCTAATATCATATAGTGATGATACCCATGATTTACACCCCTAATGTTACAACCATGTAAGTGACAAATACTATAACAAGCCGCATGCACGGTCACATATGCACACAAGAAAACAATACTATAACAACAATTTTTTTTCATAATATTTTTCATGTTGAATGTGTCTCTCCAGTGATCAGCATCTTGTTTATTTTCATGTAATCTTTCCCACTCCTCCAGACCTGTTTGTAGGGCAGCTGAAGAGCTCTCTCACCTGCAGCCACTGTGGTTTCTGCTCCACTGTCTTTGACCCCTTCTGGGATCTCTCTCTACCCATTGCCAAGGTTAGAAAACACACACACACACACAGATGTAGCATAGACAGGTGGATGTGGTCATCCTTGCATAACAAGTCCCAGAAGGCCAGCACACACACATGTCAGCACAATCATAAGGGCAGAGGTGATTTTCTCTCTGTGATTTTGTTTCTTCTCATAATGATTTGAAGCTTTCAGAAATGTCTTCAGCTCCTAACATGAGCTTTTTGGTTTCCTCCCTGTGTCTCTTTGTGCTTTGCTTTGTGTGTGTATGTATGTGTGTGCATGCTAATGTGAATGTGTCTATGTTTTGGCTCAGAAGGGCTACGGTGAGGTGAGTCTAATGGACTGTATGCGGCTCTTCACCAAAGAAGATGTCCTTGATGGGGACGAGAAGCCGGTAAGTGTGCAAGATCCTTTCTCAGTGGTACATTTACTCAAATATTGTACTTAAGTTCTATTTTAGTAGTAAAGTAGTTAAAAAGAGCCCCACCTTTACCAGCTGTTACTTTGGCATCAAAATCATTTTGGAGATTTCTGTGTTTTCGACGATTGGATGATGAGCACTTCTAAACTGCTGAGAAACCCCCTTATTGTCAATATGCATAGTAAAGCTATACATACCCTGAATGCTCTATGTCTCTGGCTTGTGGCTGCTAATGCTTAATGAGGCTGTGATTAACCTAGAAGTCACAACAGCTCATTTTATACAGAGAGGGCAAGTTTCAAAAAATGCTCTCATGGTATCCTATGGAGACTAACATCAACACACTTAAATAAAACTGGGCTCATAGAATCCACAAGAGTCTCAGCTTTCCAGTCATACCCATTTTATGTAATTCAAAGCTAGTATAGGGACCACAGTATGCAGAAATATTCAAATACAGTTGGCGAAAATAGCACATTTTAATGCATGAGAAACAAGAGGTGGTTTTTACCTTAAACTGCATGTTATCAGTGTAAAGTAGGTATGTATGTAAAGAGGAGACTTGTGGGAACTCATAGATCCCATCTTTATTCAGATATCATGACATTGAGGTCACGTGACCACTTTGAAATATTGCCTAACAAAAAAAAAATAATAATAAAAAATAGCCAAACCTACCAACATGATATCCTGGCATGCCAATATCCTCTCTGTATCCTCAGAATTGAGGGGAAAAATGTTTTTGAAAAAAAACATGATAACAGCAAAACAGGCCGTTTACAAGTAGCTATGTCCACATGGCTGTAGCATTGTGATGATATCCCAGTGATGTCAGTAGATAAAGGTGTGTGTGCTTCATATTAAACCATGTTAGTAAACAAACTGTTTCTTCTCCACAGACATGTTACAGGTGTAAAGCCAGGAGGAGATGCACCAAGAAGTTCACAATACAGAAGTTCCCCAAGATTTTAGTGCTGCGTATCCTTTCTTCTGGACCGCCAGCTAGCACCAATGGTTCCCAACTTTTTTTCCTTGGAGCCCCCCTTAAACAGGGAACATTCCTTGGTTACTTGTGCTACTGGTTGTGGCAATTTCCAGCCATTTTATCTATTCTGTCTTTGACTGTGTTTGACTGGATTTTTTTTCACGAGGGTTTTTATTTTACAGAATAAGCTTGCAAACAAAATATGACTGAAAAAGATTCCTGAATTATTTCTCAAACAAAAAACAAAATTATCTGAGGTAGGGTGTAATTGCAAAGCACAAACTATGCAATGAGTGCATGTTTAACTGTAACTGTGCAGAACAATGCATATGTCCTCCTAAAATTGCAACAGAAATGATATTTTATGTAAAATAACAAAAAATATATAAAAATTAGATTTTTAAAACAAAATAATATCTCTTCAAATAACAAACTCAGACTTGCATTTGTTCCTAGTTTGGAATTTACTTTTTTTCCAGGGAGATCAGCATATCATCATTCTTAGGCAGAAGCTGAGATCTTTGCACATTCACAATATCCCCTGTTGGTGTAAAAGCACTCCCATCAGTAAAAGACAGATCTGATTTACAGATCCACATCCACCAGTGATCAAATAATGATTGTTTGAATGTTGATTGTGCAGCGTGACAAGTGAAGGGGTTTGGTGAAACTTGTATTCAGCTTTCCAAAGTGTTTGAAACGTACAGTGTTCCTTGACTCCCTCTCCTGTCCAGACCTGAAACGCTTCTCTGAGGCACGCAGAACCAGCAAACTGTCCACCTTTGTTAACTTCCCCATGAAGGATCTGGACCTGCGGGAGTTTGCCTCTGAAAACAGCAGTAAGTCCTGATTCTAATATCCACTTTCGGATAAAAAAAAATCTAGACAACAATGGAAAATATTGTAGTTTGGCTATATTTCAGTGGAGATGTAGTAATTTAAAAGCTGTTCCAGGGTCTGTGTCTACCCCGGAAATATTACAATTCTGGATATTAAATCAGATATTTGATTTTCTTTTGTAGCTAGTATCAAACCCATAATCTAATACACTGTGCGAGTGATACTGACCAATAATACTCTGCAGAGAATAAGTAACTTGCAGGATTTAACATTGTCTTTGCTTGTGTTCTATTTCAGTAAATGCAGTGTACAACCTGTACGCAGTGTCCAACCACTCAGGCACCACAATGGGCGGTCACTACACAGCCTACTGTCGCAATCCCAACTCGGGAGAATGGTATACGTTCAATGACTCCAGGTAGGTTTGAACACCATCATCATCAGATTATTAATCCTTTGGAGTTTTGGGCCATTTTGTCCGTTTTTGAAGACTTAAAAAATGTTTACCATGTCATATTGGTATCATTTTTTTCAGCACAACCTTACCTAAAGGACCTGATAGTTATTTTTTCACTTTGACTTACTGGATCAACATATGGAACCCAAAAGAAACAACGAAACAATATGAAATCTGGAGCAGGCTTCATATCCTGAGTTTGTTGAGTTTCATGAACAGCTGCCATATAAGTGATATAGGTACTACATTTTTTTATTGCTTTTAGAACATGACTGTAATAAATCACACTACTGCTGTATCATTTGATCACAATATAAACATTTAAAAAGGGTGTGTGTGTGTTTCCTGTGGGAGCATTTTATACAATCAATTATTATCAGGAAACTTGGGATCAAGCTGTTTTATTACCAACATAACTCCAATAAAAGCTCCTCACAATATTTGGAAAAAGGTATTAGGTTTTTATGAATAAGAGAAGTAGGAGTATTGTGCCAGTTGTATTGAATTGCCAGATTTCACTTTAGTTTTTAATGGTTATCCTTGCCCTTACATGTCTTATATAAATAATGAAATTATATATATTTGGTGTTTGGGTTTGTTTTTATCATGATGTAAACTGAATAAACCCTCCAAAGTCCACAAAAGCACTGGCGCATTACTTATTCATGACGTAACGACGTTAAAAGGTAGCAGTGTGTTTCCTGCCGTCAGCTTCCCTTTAAAATTCTGGCTTGAAACTCCATGCCACTTTTTGTTTGATGATAATAGGCCAAGAAAAATCAGGTTAAAAATGTTGATCTGGTAAGTCAAAGTGAAAAACTAATTACCAGGTCATATAGGTGAGATTGTGCTGAAAAGAAAGATTACCAACATGGCATTGAAAACAATTTTTTAACTATTCAAAAACGGACAAAATAGCCCAAAACTCAAGAGGGTTGAATATGCCTGGCAGCTCATTCCAACATGAGCATCAGTTGCAGAAATCACATTTTAAAAAATAAGTTTTGTGGGCAGTGACAGTCCAGGGTTGCAGGCTGATAGATATCTAACAATTACTACAAATTGCACCTTTAAGTATGTACTCTGGTTTCTCACCACGAGACCTCTGTCCTGTCTCTCTCCCCGTCCAGAGTAACGCCAATGTCCTCCAGCCAAGTGCGCAGCAGCGACGCCTACGTCTTGTTCTACGAGCTGGCATCCTCCTCGCGGATGTGAAGCGCCTTGGAGGACGGCGGGCCACAGCTCCACTCTGACTTAAGAGTGTTGGTGGCCTGTTTCAGACTTGTATTTGGACATATATCACACACACACACACACACACACACATGAAGGCACACACTCCCACCAGTCTGGAGGCTGCTTCTCTCCACAGAGAGAGCTGGAGAGGGGGACACTCTGGAAACTACAGGAACCTGATCAACCAGCCCGCTTTCTCTCTCTCTCTGTCTTTACTCTCGTGTCTTGCTCATTCTGGGTGCAGGTGTGTGTTTACTGCGTGTGTTTGTGTGTGTGTGTGTGTGTGTGTGTTTGTGTGAGGCTGACACAGGGCAATAATCCCATCTGACCGACCAACCGGTGAATCTGTCCCTCTCTATGCACTGCAAACCTCATCCTGACCGCGCCTTCGCTTCTTTTTCTTGATCTTGTTTGCCTCGAACCATTAAAACTCACTTGTTGCAATTTTGACCTTTTTTTTGTTGTTGTTGTTTTTTTTGCTTTGAATTTTTATTGTTTTTATGTTTTTTTTTTGGTGCACCACGAGCAGCATCATCATCATCAGCACCACTTTGGACTGTGGATAAATTGTGCTTATAGTGTGACTGTAACAGAACTGGTCACGGTTTCGAGGAGCTAACAGCCCACCGGCCTGCTGGCCAAAACGGCTCTCCCTCCCACTCCAACACTCCCACGTCTACATTAGTGTCTTCTTTTCTCCTTACGGTGGTTGGGAGGCCGGTGGCACTGTGAGCGTTACACGTCTCAGAGGACAACCCTCTATAACTTGTGTTTTTATTTAATTTGTTTCTCCCACGTGTGGCTGCTACTGATGTTTTAAAAGTGCTGTGAACGGATGAATGGACAGTCCAGTGCGGATCTGCTAAGGACTAATAATATAGACGATAATAATGGTAACAATCCTCATCGTCAGCGTGAGGTCTTTTCTTCCTCTCTTGTTTCATGCCATTGAACAACAAGGAAAGAATGTTTTAAAGAAGAAAAAAAACACTATATCTGTATATTTTTATATCCTGATGCAATATAGAGAATGTACTATTCAATGGTGCTGAAAATGACCCATAACTTTTTTCAGTTGGTTTATTTCCCAGGTTTCAAGAGAGAAAAAAAAGTTATTATTTATGCTTACAGGTGATAATGTGATGAGTCACACTTTTTAACAGTGGCAGTCAAACACATGAGTATATAAATATATATATATATATGAATAAAAGTTAACAAAACAGTGGTTTTACTTTGAGTGTTTGTCTCTTTCCAGCTGTCATGATCGAGAAGCTGCAGGTTTTGCTCAGACATTTGTGCATTTCAACCGGTGGTGGAATGTAACATTCATACATTGACTCAAGTACTGTTCTTACTTAAGTATTTCCATTTTCTGTAACTTTATACTTCCACTCTACTACATTTTGAGGCAAATATTGTACTTTTTACAGCTTTAGTTACTTTTCAGGTTGAGATTTATCATGAAAAACATGATAAAAGTCTTAAGACTTTAAAAAAAAAAAAACATATAACAGTATATTAAGTAGTTGAGCCATATCTCTACAAAATTAAAGTACATCTTACATAAATGCATCAATAATAATCTAATAATATATTTAGAATATATAACACAATCTGAGTGGGGGCATTCTGCATAACAAGTACTTTTACTTTTGATACTTACATTTTGACACTGATACTTTTGTACTTTTACTTCAGTAAGCTTTGAATGCAGGCATTTTACTTGTGGGGAAGAGTCACAGTGTTATAAGTACTTTTACTTGAGTAAATTATCTTGTACTGCTGCCAGAAAAAGACGCAGTATGTACCAATACGCAGTATGTTAAAGGAACACTCCACCGTTTTTTCATATTAAAACATGTTATTCGGTCAAGTAAGACGAGCTGATACAGACCTCTTGCGTCTCAATGCGTGCACTCAATCGCCCTGGCGTGCGGCGCCACTTGGCTAGCACTTAGCTTAGCCCCGTTCATTCATTAGGATCCAAACAGATGGACAGTTAGAAGCGACCAAACTCCTCCACGTTTTCCCTATTTAAATACAGCTACACGAGTAGTTAAACGACCAAGTATGGCGACACAAAATAAAACGTGGCGCTTTTCTAAGCGGATAAAAAGGAGAACTATAATGTATGGCGGAATAGCACTTGGGAGCACTTCGACTCGGCGCAGTAATATCATCACTCCTGAGGGGAGAAGATTTTTCAGGAGGGATGATATTACTGCGCAAGAGCAAGAGGTCTGTATCAACTCGTCTTACTTGACCGAATAACATGTTTTAATATGAAAAAACGGTGGAGTGTTCCTTTAAGTATGCAGTATACAAAAAAACCACCAGGACGTCCGACTACATTTGGTCACATTTTGAAGTATATGAGTCAGCTTGCTTTCCCAGCTGTCCGGACTCACAATCCCCTGCACAGCATATATGAACCAGAGGGTCAAAGCTCAAAGCGTTACGTTTTGATGAGGTATATGCATACTGCATGCACATACATGTTTGTAAGGGCAGCTGCAGTATATACTAAAGAGTAACAACATAATGTGATTTAGAAAGCCTACATGTTGACTGTAACAGATGAATACCTGCAGAAGAAGGTGGAGAAACTGGTGGCTCTGACTCTGTTATCATTTTTCTGAAAAATGATCAGGGGTCATGACACTTAATTTCCCCATTATGGGACTAATAAAGGAATAGCGGCGTGCTTCCCTCTAAAGTTCAGACTTGAAACTTCATGTCAGTTTTTGTTTGATGATGATAGTCCAAGTAAAACCGGAGATAAGGTCAAATATATTTAGTATAAAAATGTAGAACTAGATGTTATCATATTACCTCTTATATGTTATAGCATGATATATCAGATTTTATGTTGATGGTTTTTTTTGTTTCTTTCTAAGTAATAAAAATAATGATCAGGTGATATAGGTGAGGTTGTACTGAAAAAAATTATACCAACATGGCATGATAAACATTTTTTTAAGTGGTAGAATGAAAAGTATTCAAAAACGGACAAAATAGCCCAAAATTCCAAAGGGTCCCCCAGGATAACAGTATAACTTAAGTGTTTTCAGCCTTTAAAAATCGATTCAATTTTCATGTATCATGTGGCTGCAGTTTTTAGTGCAGAATTACACTTACACGTAATATAATTCATCTTGGTTTAGAGACAGCTCATCCACCTCTCTTATCAGCTTAAAATCGCAGACACACACCGTTTTCTTTTGATGGATCGCTCAGTAATCATTATGGAAGTGCCACGGCCTGGCCTACTTCCTGCTGCTCCATTATCCGTACGTGGCCTATTTCTGTGGTCCGAGCTTTGGGGCCTCATAGAGTGATCTGATGCCATGAAGAGGTCCTGTGGGGCAGGAATAGGTCTATATGTGAGGCTCCCACATCAGCACAAGGACTCAAAAAAAAAAAAAAAACCTGCGGGGAAACGTTAACTCACCATAAATAAATAGATGTTGAGGGAGAAACATCCATCATATCATCAGAATGATGTAATGGTGTCACTTAGTGACACACAATCTGCAGGATTTTGGACATAACCGTGCTTAACTTTGCAGAATAATGAAGCTCTCAGTTACAGTTTTAAATTCTGTGTCTTTATTTGTTCACTTTGATATATTCCACTGTCAGTACTCAGCTGGGAGGGAGTTCAGTGTGACACACAGAGGAATTCATGCAGAGGTTCAGGTGTGCATCTTTTCTTTGTCCTCACATCTGAACAAACAAGAGCTGAACACTTTATCCCTCTGGATTCTATGAGAGCACCGGGGCATTACTTCTTCATGACATAAAAAGCTAAGCAGGATGTTTCCTGCTGTCAGCTTCCCTTTAAAGTTCTGGCTTTAAACTCCATGCCAGATTTTGTATGATGATGATAGTCCAAGACATCAGTGCACATGCCATTTCTGCATCACCTTATAATATCTTGAATAAATAAACAAGCTCCTTTTTTGCATGTTATTGAAAACATAAACACCTGCAAAATACTTTATAAATGAGACCAAATAGGCAGTTAACAGCCTCGACTTTTTTCCTCTCATAATTTAACGGAAAAGGATAAGGGCCAGGCAGGAGGGAAAAAATGTCATGCATTTCGAGAAATAAAAATCAAAATGACAAAAATCAACTTTTTGAGTTCAATAAAGTTGGAAAGATATTCACAGATTTCTTGTTCCCATGTCTATAAGTCATCAGAGGAGTATACATCTAATACATGTCTAAAAAATTGACATAAATGACATAAAAGCAGATTTTCCAACAACCAGATGGCACTATAGATCGTGTGTGTTATCTAATGTTTTACAGCCTCAGCATATGTGTGTGTGGTGTGAGTCATTTTATCAACTGAGGCAAATTCTCAGGAACTTCCCTGATGTGAACTTTGAAACTAACAATGAAGTGAGCCCAACCTTAAGAACCGTGCGGCCAACGCGGCCAATGTGGATTTATTAAATTCCTCAGAACAAAACTGGTATAGACAGATTTCAGACTGAAGCTGTGTGCCAACAGAAACAGAAACCTGGACATGGCAGCTTCTTATGGTGAGGTTGTTGTTGTTTTTTATGCCGTTTAACAAAACTGTGTATTTAAGTGTGTATAAATGAGATTGTGAATGTTTCTAGAGCCAGGCCTTTCCCAGGTGCTGGTTGTGCTGCTACTGGGAGAGAAACAAAGTGGGAAAAGCTCAGCAGGAAACACCATCCTGCAGAAACCGGCTTTTCATAAAAAAACTACTTGCAGCTGCAGAAAGAGTGGCACCACCTGTGGAGTACAGGTGAATATACCTGTATATTGGATTTACTCATTTAGACTTTAAAGGGATAGTTGGGTTGTTTTGAAGTAGGTTGTATGAGGAAAACCAGACGCTCCAGGCAGGGGCAGACTGCAACAAACATATTTTAACCACCTAAACAAGGCCCACCCTAAAAATGTTATGCCTGTTAATGTGTATGCTATATTTACGATATGTCCACTGATTTTTGTTGCTATCCACAGCAGTTTCATTTGGCACTACTTTTTCTCAAACAGAACTTCCACGTTTTCTGCCGGTTCCTACGCAACAGCAGATCAGCTGTTTTGGTCAGAATCCAGTCCCTAGTGTTTGTAAGAGACAACAAATACAAGAAAACAAAAATGAGTTATTATGACAGCGAGGATGAAATGCGGTTCAATATGGAGACAAAAGGAAAACCTTTATGAATTGGAATATACCAAAGAAAAACTAAAAAATGGAGACTGAATGGGCAACCCCAAGATGAAGAAGAAAGAGCCCAAGCTACCTGGTGGCTCCGCTGTGTGAACTGTAAACCCACAGACCAGACCAGGAGAGCTGCTACTGCCATGAGTGGCACTTTCTGAAAAGAGTCGTTCTTTTCTCAATGTCAGATGAGCTCTCCTGTCCTGTGCCTCACTCTCTAGACTGTAAGTGTCCGTTGGCCTGCTCTTTTTCTCCTTTTGTGTTTTACCAGCAGTGGGCCACCTTCTGCTCCCTCTCACCCTCTCGAATGAACAGCCATTACCTGTAGGCATAATCAGTCAGTGTTTCGGTTGTGTACTGATGTACTAGTAAAGTGAACGTGCAAAACGCTCGAAAAATGTGCTTAACTGTGTTAAGCTAGCATTGCTTTATTTCAACCTAGCAATACAAATGAAACGTCTTCACCAAAAAAGGCATTTAAAAAGATATATCAAAACATAACCTGTCTGTCAATTGACGTGACCTGACCTCTGTGACAGCGATCTGACCGTCTAAGGGGGGCAAGGCAATGACCACACGTCACATGACTCAGCACCACGAGTGGCAAAATGTCATTGTTTATCTGCTTCTTTATTTTGTTAATATTTATTATTTTCAAGACAGAACACGAACGGAGGGCGACAATGGGCATCGAAAAAAAAAAAGTTCTCCCTCGAGTGTGACTGGCAGCGCCCCTCAAGCAGATGGCGCTCTAGGCGACCGCCTATGTCACCTATGCCTAGAGCCGGCCCTGTGTAGGAACGTTCTACGGTTGAGAAAAAGTAGTGCCAAATGACATACACAGCGTACACATAAACAGGTATAACATTTTTAGAGTGGGCCTTTGTGTAGATGGTTTTGTGTCAGGCCCCGTCTGCAGTCTGTTTCCTGCCTAGAGCATCTGGTTCTCCAAACTGGGAATACACAGACCATGATCTACTGCAGGTAACAAATTGACCCCATACAACCTCATTCCAAAAAATCTGAACTATCTGTTTAAATGTTTGCTGATTTTGACCATGTTTGCTCCACCAGGTGACAGTGGTGGACACCCCTGGGTGGCTGTCCCACTCCTCCACTCCCCACAGAGTGTCTCAGGAGCTTCGCAGAGGTCTAACCCTCTGCCACCCAGAGCCCCACGTCATCCTGCTGGTGCTGCCCACCACTTCCACCTTCGGCCCGGAAGAGTGGAGCGCCATGGAGGCCCAGCTCAGACTGCTGCAGACTCCCATCTGGCAGCGAGCTATGGTCCTCTTCACTCATGGGGACAAGTTAGGTAAACTAAAGTTCATTATCAATGGTGGAATGTAAGTAAGTACATTTACTCAAGAACTGTATTGAAGTACTCTTTTGAGGGTCTTGTACTTTAAATTTTCCCACATATCGTCACACTGTTAAAATAATTGTCATAAAAAGTCATTTTTGTCAAAATTGTTTTTTTTTGCCTAAATCATCTCCTCATGACGCCGGCCACCTGTGGTAAAATCACCTACATCCTCAGTTGATCAGATCATGTGATTTTACCCCTTTAAGATAATGGCCTATGTCAAGTGTGTGACTTAAGCGGATTTATTATGCCTAAGTCAAAATAAAATGTGACTTAGGCAATTTTTTTAACATGCCTTTGTGACTTAAGCGAGATATGGTAACACTTTATTTTGAAGGTGTCTACATGACATGAGCGTGTCATAAACATGACATGGGATGTGTCATGAACATTAAAGACACTTTGAAGTAACATTAATGGTCATGATACTTGTCATGTCATGTTTCTGACAGGCTTGTGTCACCCTTATGTAGACACCTTCAAAATAAATTGTTACCTTATCTTGCTTAAGCCACAAAGGCATGTTCAAAAAATTGTCGAAGTCATTTATTTCTCTTAAGTTACATAATTTACACACAGTGTTATCACTATGCCAATAGCCATCCTTTGTTACATCCTTTTTGAGTGAAATTATCAATAAATGTCATATGTTACACTTTTGGTGAAGTTTTTTGTGTTTCCTGCAAAACTTGAAAAAATGAGTTAGGCGATTATTTTAACAGGGTGACGATATGTAACTTTACCTTTTAAGGCCAGATATTGTACTTTTTACTCCACTATATTTCACTGACAGCTGTAGTTACTTTTCAGGTCGAGATTTAACATAAAAACACTCAACCAACGAGGTTATTTCTGCTGCAGGAGGTCTGCCGATCCAGGAACACATAAAGCGTCAGGGTCGGACGCTCCACTGGCTGCTGGAGCGATGCGGGAACAGGTACCAGGTTATGACCAACCAGTCCATGGCCTCAGAGGCGCAGGTCACAGAGCTCTTTGAGAAGATACAGAAGTTGATAGAGACTAACAAGCGCCCCAGGGACATCCGGGACAGGATGTACAACCAGCTGAGACGAGACGTGAGCCTGAGGGAGGACAGCAGGTCGCAGGGGAGACAAGAGAAGATAGAAATGAGAGTGATTCATGATGTGCATGATGGGAGGCCAGGACAGAGGCCGCAGGATGCCTCAGGAGGACTAAATGTGCCCAGAGGTAGGTCTGAATTTTGATCAGATATTTTTAATGTTGGCGGAAGAAGTATTCAGATACCACACTGTGAAATTACTCCACTACAAGTAAAAGTTCTACATTTGAAACTTACTGAAGTAAAAGTACAAAAGTATCAGCATCAAAATGTACTTAAAGTATCAAAAGTAAAAGTAGCCTACTCGTTATGCATTATGGACTCACTCAGATTGTTTTATATATTCTATATATAGTATTAGATTTTTATTATTATTATTATTATTATTGATGCATTTATGTAAACAGCATTTAAATTTTGTAAAGATATAACTACTTAATATACTGTTATGTGGTTTAATACTTTTTTTAAGTAATCATTTTAAATTGATCATGTTTTTTATGTAAAATGTCCACCTCAAAAGTAACTAAAACTGTTAGCTAGGAATACATATGATATGTATGCATTTTTATTTATATGTTTTTTTATTTACTTATTTTATTGTATTTAATTTTGTATTAATTCTATTGATCTTATTATTATTATTATTATTATTATTATTATTATTATTATTATTTTATTTTTATTTTTTTATTCATTTGTTTATTTGCTTTTTGGCTGTACTGTACTCAACCAGATTATGATATGTTATTTATGGTATTTATCTTGATGTATGTTTTGATATTTTATGTTTATTAAGAAAAAAAGGAAAAACATCATCCTGTTTGGATACATCTGTGAATAATGCTTTATAATAGATATATATTTGAAAAATAAAACTGGCAGCTAAATGTAGTGGAGTAAAAAGTACAATATTTGCCTCAAAATGGAGTTTAACCTTAAACTTGTAAAGTTACATAAATTGGAAATACTCAAGTAAAAATTCAAAATTGTACTTGAGTAAATGTACCACCACTAAATTGTGTCAATAATAGCCAAGAAATTGAATGAAAATGTGTAATATGTGTGATTGCAGGATTCCCAGCTGTCTCAGGTGCTTTTAAGCCTGCTCTTGGGCTCGTCCTGCTGGGGAGGAGGAGGTCAGGGAAGAGCTCAATAGGCAACATGATCCTGGACACTGAAGAGTTTCAGATCGACATAAAGACCTCCAAGTGCTCTGCAGGTCACGGGGAAGTATCAGGGAGGCCTGTCACGGTGGTGGACACCCCCGGGTGGAGTCTGTTTGGTCTGGCCAATCCAAAGCAGGTCAGGAGGGAGATCAGCCGGAGCCCTTCCCTCTGCCCAGCGAGGAGCAGAGTGACCTTCCTGCTGGCTGTGCCGGTGGGCTCGTTCACAGAGAAAGACAGGAGAGCTGTGGAAACGAACCTCAACGTTTTGGGGAGTGACGTCTGGAGAAGAAGCGTGGTGTTGTTCACCTACGGAGAGGAGCTGAGAGGGACGACCGTGCAGAAACACATCGAGCGGAGGGGGGAGCCTCTGCAGTGGCTGCTGGACAGATGTGGCCATAGGCATCAAGTGTTAGATACAAATACAGGAGACAGGACGCAAATACATCAGCTGCTGGAGATGGTGGAGAAACTATAGGCATGATGGAAATTGGAGCCAGACAGATAAATCAGTTGACAGATATTAGATATAGTGTCTGACTGTGCAGGGTTGAGCATGGTGGAGGGGGCAGATATGATGTAATGATGTTAATTTTGTGACTATTTATTTTTTATTTTCTCAGTTATCATTTGATAGATTTGGCTGACTATGTAAACTATTGTTTTGTATAATGTATAAATAATGTATAATTAGTTTTATGTTTGAGAAAGTAGCCCTCTGGGTACAATTGAGTGGTGAAAAATCTTTGCAGTTTTTGTGTTGATACTATTTATTCCATGAAACAACATGCTGAAATAGGCTTCTTTTTTTTAAATTCGAGAATGGATAAAAATGGTCAAGAACACAATATTAAATCAATACACCAAGACAGGAAAACAGAATAAATAATCTGTAACTGTATAAATAATGTATAAATAATCATTAGTTATCTACTTGGTGTAACGGTAATATATTCTGATATTATATGAAACTAGAATATTATATAGGTTATAGGTTATTATAATGGTTCTATTATACTCTGTTGATCATAATTGTTGATTTTTGTCAAAAATGGTCAAATTTCAAAATGCCTAAAAATGCTAAAAAAAAAATTAAAAAATCACTCAATTCTAGTCTGTTGATACATATTAGAGTAAAATGTGTCCAGAAATGACAAATGAAAAAGTCATACTAAAGTACAGTATGTTGATTTTTGTCATTAAAAAGTGTTATTCTTTAAAATGCCTAAAAATGCTTGAAATGGCCCAAATATACAATGTTGATTAATATGAATGTATAATATTTCCAAAAATGATAGAAAATCATCAGATAATAGGATGAAAATATTTAAAAAAGTCATAATATAGTAGCCTATTTCAAAAAGGTAAAATTTTCAAAATGCCTAAAAATGCTTTTTTTTAAATGGTCCTATTATACTATGTTGATACTTATTAAAGCATAATCAATTCAAAAACATAGAACAACACCATGTTATGGGATGTCCGAAAACGAAAAATTCTATACTATAGTATGTACATTTTTGTCAAAAATTGTTAAATTCTTAAATGCCTAAAAATGCTAAAATGGCCCAATTATAGTCCATTGATACATATTGATGATAATGATGATAATCTGTCCAAAAAAACAGAAAAACACGATATTATAGGATGTCCAAAAATGTATATAAAAAAAGTCATACCAAAGTATGTTGAAAAAGGTCAAATTTACAAATACCCCAAAATGCTTAAAATGGTCCTGTTAAACTCTGTTGATACATATTACAACATAATCTGTCCAGAAATTACAGGGGAAATACATATTCTAAGATGTTCAAACATTTAAAAAAAGTCATATATAGCATGTTGATTTTAGATGATATAGATTATAATCAAATCTTGATCCTCTGAATGCTCGAGGTCTCTAGTTTGTGGTTGTAAAGAGTCTGTGATTATCCTCAAGGTCACAGCAGCTCATTCTATACAGTGAGCTCAAGTTTTAAGAAATGCTCATTTCCTTAAAATTGAGAGAAAAATGATACATACTAATGGGTTGATTTAATTCCACAAACAGATTCTTTTATTCTTTAGTAATAATAATGTTAAAAAAACAACAACCAAACCTTTACCAAATACATACAAATATGCCATTTATGTCACTTCATTCCATCAGCTAGGCATAAATCATTCAACTATGAGGTTATTTTTTCACATTTGTGTTAAAAAAAATTATTTCTTAGGGACACCAGTACAATGTCAAACCATGTAGTCTTTATGTCTTGATCAGCTGTCTGTGTGACATTATCTCACCACGTTTATTGAAAATATTTACAAAACATATATACATATTTGGTCTTTTTCATCACAAGGGTGGTATTGCTGAGTCAACTAGTTTTGTACGACTTTGAGTAGAAACAGAGACGGTTCAAACAGCATTTTATTTCTTCATTACACATACAGACATACACCAGCCGGCCACTTTATTAGTTACACCAGTACAATGTAATGCAATAGCTTTGCCATCTATTCTACAATTCTACTTGAACTTTACTAAAGTATTTCCATTTAATGTAACTTTATACTTCTACTTCACCAAATTTAGATAAATATCAATAAATATGAAGAAAATAATAAATATTGTGCTTTCTACTCCACTACATTTACCTGACAGTTTGATGTTTTAAATATATTTATTATGAAGCATCATTCACAGAAGTCTCTCAACAGTATCTAAACAAACATAAAATATAAAAGCATACATCAAGATAAATAATGTATCAGAAAAACAAAAATCAGAATAATCTGATTGAGCAAATAAAAATACAGTAAGATCCAAAAATGTATCATTATTATTATTATTATTATTAATAATAATAATAATCATAATCATAATCATAATCATAATAATATCAAACAACATAATTAAGAATAAGAATAATAACAATGTCAAACAACAGAATTAAGAAAAAATAAAAATAAAATAAATTAATTAAAAAAAGAATAAAAATGTATAAATATCATACCATCACCTATTTTCATTCCTAGCTGACAGGTTTTTTGTTTTGTTTTACTTTTCAAGAGATTTATCATAAAAACAGGATCTTTTTAAAGTGATTAGACATTGTAATTAATTAAACCTCATAACAGTATATTAAGTAGTTAAAATGAGCCGTACCTTGAGAAAATTAAAATGACATATACATAAATGCATCAATAATAATATCATAAGGCCAAAAATAAGAGCAAAAATAAACAACACCAACAACAACAATAACAACAACAACAACAACAATGTCAAACAACAGAATCAACAAAAAATAAAATAAGTAAACACATAAAAAATAAAATAAATGAATGAAATTAATACCACCATTAATACCACCGCCGATAGTGATTCCGAGCCGACGGTTTAAGTTTCTTTTCAGGTTGAGTAATTAAGTAATTTTAACTACTTAATATGATGTTATGAGGTTTAATTAAAAAAAGGTCTAATAACTTTAAATGTATCATGTCTTTTATGTTAAATCTCAACCTTAAAAGTAAGCTGTCAGCTAAATGTAGTAAATAGGAAATGTAGTGGAATAGAAGTGTAAAGTTACATAAAATGGAAATATTCAAGTAAGTACTTCTTGGTAAATATACTAAGTTGCAGAGCCGGCCCAAAGCATAAGCAAACTAAGCGACTGCTTAGGGCCCCATGGCCACTAGGGGGCCCCAGAGAGCAATTAACAAAAAAATATGTATATATTTTGTTTAATATTTTGCATGTATGAGTGATGCTTTCTATATGATCAAAGATATATTATTGTACAAAAACACAATTTTATGTCAACAGATTGCTGCTGATGATGTCGGCCTAATGATTCTTATTGCCTCTATTTAATGTCAAAGCTTCGCTGCAGCGGTAACGTGTGCCTCCTGCCGTGCAGTGCGCACTGCTCATCCAAAACGCAGGTCGTTGGAGGCAAAACAATGTCGCAAAAAAGGACATATCCTTCAGTAGCAGAGGAAAAAAGAGGAAGAGGAGAAAAAACGGCAAGATAAAGGTATGTTTGCACGTTTCTTCAAGTCAAAAATAATATACCAGATGACACTTTTACAGTAAATACAATGCTTTACCATTTGGATTGATGTCTAATTCAACCCCAAGTCACTCTTGTAGTTTAATGTACTACATTTTGAGATTAAACACCATATGTGACACCCTGTACATCATTCATTCATTGGTATTATTTGTATTATTATTGCATTGGTATTTATGTAATTAACTGGGGCACCCCCCTAAATGTGTAAAGACATATCAGGCTGACAATAGGATAATGTAAACAACACTACCAGAGCCACAATGAGTTTATAGTAGGTGTGTGAATGATCAAGAATCAATATTATTGGCAGAAATAGAAGGCCCCAAAATTTTATTTTGCTTAGGGCCCCATGGAGGCTTGGGTCGGCTCTGCTAAGTTGCACCACTGAAACAAACAAACAAGGTGAATGCTTCCTATTGGTTCAAAGCGAACCAATCACAGGCCTCTGATGTAAAAGGAAACTTATCCGGATCATATACTGGGAAGTGCAGCACTAGCAGCAGCCGAAATAAAACCACGGTTGAACTTCAAGAGTTCAACCAAGTTCAACTCTTTGGGGTTGTTCGCCACATTACGGTCTATATAACTGGAGCTGGTTATAACGCTATAACACGTGTTAACCTGTAATTGACCATTGTTTGATTATCAGCTGCAGGAAGAGGAAGAAGTGTTCGGCTGAGCATGTTGACTTATTTGCTGTGTGGAGGAGTGGTGTTCCCAGGGCTTTTCTACAGCTTCAGGAAAGTACTAAAACACACTTTGACGCACTGGAGTGACGCCGACGTGGTTTTAGTCAGCGAGAGGTCAGCAACACCCAACATGGGCTGTCTCATTTCACCGGACTCCTTTAAGAAATGCGTCTATTTAACGTAGTCTTGTTTCTGTTTAAACACGTTGTGGAGATTTGCTTACTATGTTAATAGTTTTAAATATACACAGCTGGTAAATTCGGCATCCCTATAATTAAGTGTCTTTAAGAAATAAAGAGTCCTAATATGTTAAATACATATTGTGGGCGGTGCTTTTCTGCCGTGTGTAAAGTTGGAATTTTACTAAATGATTCGCTCGTGTGTGTAATATGTCTCCCGAAGACACCACATTCAACATCTGAGAGGGTTTGGTGCTGATAAGGAAGACACCACAAAAATTCGCATATATTTCAATGGAGTTCCGTGCAATTGACTATAAGCGATGTGCAGCCTGTTTCCAGTGCTGTGTAGGACATGACAGACTAAGACAATGCTGTTTATTTTTGCTGACTCTTCAGGCTGGTGTCTGCCATCCATGCATCTTTAGCTACTGCAGCTGGAGTCACAATTGTAACGTCCTGCAGGGATGTGATGACTGACAGGTAGGAGAGCCCCCTTTGAATATATGGGTTAGTGACAAATAAGGGTTGGCAAGATGTCAAATGGTGTAACCACAAAATAATGACATATATTAAGTAGCCTACTTTATCCACCTACAGTTTATTTAATTTAAATGGACTTATACATATAACTTTATTTTAAAAAACATCAGATGGCTTTTTTTTTGTATTTCTACATTCACACATTTCGTCAATATTGAGCAGAACATTTTTTTTAAACATTTTTTTCTAAAGTTTTGACAAATTATGTTAAATTTGTTATATACCATAGTGTTGCAGTGTACACATGGATTGTATTTTTTTTCTCATTTTAGTTCATACTTATTTTCCTGTAAATAATCCGATTTTTATGGGGGGAAAGTACCTGGTTACACCAACTGACACTGCGCTAGATCACGTCATTGACCCGTATATAAATATACTCTGTCCAAGAAATAAAGTCTTTTTACATCAGATTTATCATTCACATATAAATGCTTGATGTCTCACTTTACAGTCACTGGCTGGTCAATGGGTTTGTTGTATTTGGAGCTCCCTATATGGCCCATGACCTCTTCGCCATGTATTTGAGCCACTACCACACTCAGAGGGTCAGAGGTCATTCACACAGTGACCACTCTCTTCAAACCGTGAAGGCTTTCCTCTTTAGAGACTGGATGCTGGTCCTCCATCACCTGACACTGCTTGTTATCTTCCTGCCCATCACTCTGGTGAGTGTAGAGAGTATTCACCTTCATAGTGTGTTTAGTATGAATATACACCGACTGACCACTTTATTAGGTACACATGTATAACCTAATGTGATCTGATACAACATCTCCATCCATAACTTCTGCCTTTAAATTAATAATAATGTTCAGTTTTGATTGCCTCTGTCAGAGTTATTATTCCACTGTATCATCATTAAAGAGGTTGCAGTTTGCATTATGTGTTTTAGTACAATTTTGAGGTACTTAACTTGAGTATTTCCATATATGTAACTTTTTACTTCTACTTCACTACATTTAAGAGGAAAATATTGCACTTTTTACTTTTTAGCTGACAGCTTTAGTTTCTTTACAGGTTGAGATTTAACATGAAAAACATGATCAATTTAAAGTGATTACTCATGTTATGTAGTTAAATCAGCCCTACCACGACGACATTAATAAAAGCATCAATATTAAAATTTTAATCATATATTTAGAATATATAAAACAATGTGAGTGGGTCCATTTAGCATAAAAAGTACTTTAACTTTTGATTACATTTTAATGCTGATACTTTGGTATTTAATTTAAGTTTTTAATGCAGGATTTTACTTGTAGTGGAGTAATTTCTCAGTGTGGTATTACATTATGTTATATATTTTGGACACCAGATTTACATACATGGTAGTGCCAGAATATTAGATTGTGCAATTTGATGCATAAAGTAGAATCATTACCTTTCTGACAGTCAACAAAATATTTGTAACTAGCATTAATGGCAGATCTGTTGCATTACATTGTACTGGTGTACCTAATTAAGTGACCGGTCAGTGTACTGTGTCTGATTGGCAGTTCTTCAGAAGAGGACTGGGTGATTTCTTCATCGGCTGCCTGTTCACTGCAGAGTTCAGCACGCCTTTCGTCTCTGTAGGAAAGATTCTCATCCAGGTAAACTGTACAAACATCGTAAAAATCGAGTTTTCACTGACAATAACATTTATAACCATAAAGCGTGAATGTTTGAAGGTCTGAATAAAATCTTCTTCCAGTGCCCACTCTGTCTCAGCGACAGTATTTCACACTGTCATACTGATGTCTCATCTCCCATCTGTGAGTCAACACTCGCTGAATCTTTTGAAAAATTGGCAGTTGTGGGAGGTAGAAGAGGAGGAGGTAGGTGTAGTGGGCAAGACCCTGAACCCCACTGCCATGTGTGAATAAAAGGCTAACTGTAAAGTCTACTGAATACAAGCACAATTTTTATTCAGCCATCCAGAAGGCAGCAATTCAGAGTCCAAACTAACCATTTAAAACACTAAAGTCACAAAGTAAAAGATTTCAGTTTTGTGACTGAGAGCAAGTTGTTGCATTATGCCCCGTCTTGTATCCACAGCTTTCTCTTCTGTTTCTCCCTGACTTGTCCTGTTAATCCAGCTGGGCCTCGATGACACTAGGCTGCACAGAATAAATGGCATCATCGTCCTCGTGAGTTTCTTCACGTGTCGGATCCTGGTCTTCCCCTTCATGTACTGGATGTACGGCCGGCAGTTTGGGATTCCGCTACACAAAGTGGCTTTTCATCTGCCTCTGCACTGCAACGTGGGAAACCTGGTGATCCTGGCCCCGCAGATCTACTGGTTCACCCTGCTGCTGAGGAAAGCTCAGAGACTCTACCTGAGACAGAGGAGAGGGACCGGAGACGGGTCCAAGACAGACTGAGGAGTCCACCAGGAGCCTGTTCCACAAAGTCAACTGAAAATCAGTCAGACGAATCAAAATAAGTCAATCCAAGTGGTGTATTCAGTAAATTCACTCTATGGAACAGGCTCCTGGTTTTACACCGACACTGAAGTTACAGCTTTACAGACTATTAGGGCCGCTTTTTGGGGAGAATAGGTAATATTATGGGGCAACAATCCTAATATTCTATATATATATATATATATATTATTATTTTTATTTTTTTTTAGAAATAAATTGAGATTTCTGAGATATTATAGATTTATAAAAATATTGAGAATAAACTTGGAATAGTTGCAATAGTCACAAGTAATATAAAACATTTTCTCAAAATATTGTCTAAATAATTTGAATTTATTCTCCTTGAAATATTGATTTTTTTTTCTCTGAAGTTTAAGAAAAAATTCTTGAAATATTAAATTTTTTAATTTTCCCCTCTAAATACTTTTGATTTTTTTTCAACATTACAATTTTCCCCTCAATATTAAATTATATTAATCTTATTTTTCTTCTCAAATTTTTTTATTTGAACTTTTTTAAATTTTCAAAATTTTGTGACTTTTTCATATATTCAGAGATTTTTTCTTTCATTTCCAAGTTTATTCTCATATTTCTCCCTTGACTGTGGCCCTAACATCACACAGAGAACAGCTTGTTGTGCACAACGTCAATATGTAGCCTTTCAACTGTGATTTATATTTTTTGACTATGTGACAAAACTGCCTAAAATATGTTTGTTGTGTTAAAGCTTTACTATATATTTTTTGTATGAATAAAAATTACTCTTGTTACTTGTTAAAATGACCTGTGTTGATGGTAATTCTGTCTCTAAGGGTTACACAGTCCCAAAAACATGAGAAGTCCCAGGATAGTAGTTGATGCATTTGTAATAGAACTTACTATCTGAGCCACAAGATCATGTCTTCCTCTAACAGTTCAATTTCAAAGAAAAAAAAGATATCAATTGCTGTGAAATATCTGCTTTTTATTACCTCAGATTCCCTCCCCATCACTTTATAAACACTCATTAATTAGATAAGTGCAATGTTTGACATTAACAGAACCTACAGAGAGAATGTGAGCATTTGAAAGTGAAATACAAAAGAAAATCTGTGTGCGTGTGTGTTAAGCTGCCGATGACACCAGCTGAGCAATCTTCTGCTGCAGGACGGCCTTCATCTCCAGGTTCTGCAGGTTGTCTGTGATGGTGGAGAAGAAGTGGCGGGTGTTGTCGCTCTCCAGTGGGCTGCTGCTGTGTGGGAAGGCGGCCATGATGGACTCATAGTGGCTCAGGATCTCCAGACTGGACAGAAACAACGGTTCACACTGACCTCCTGGCATCATCACCTGGAAGGACATTTAATCACTGAGGTTTTCATCCAGATTCAGGACGGTTACGAAGCATTGTGTTTCCTGCCGTCAGGTTCCCTCTAAAGTACTGTCTTTAAACCCCATGCCAGTGTTTGTTTGATGATGATAGGCCAAGTAAAACCAGAGATAAGATCAAATCTATGTAGCACAAAATATAGAACTAGATGTTGTCCTGTAAGTCAAAGTGCATATAGGTCATATAGGTGATGTTGTGCGGTACATGATAAACATTTTTTAAGTTGCAGAATGAAAAGTATTCAAAAACGGACAAAATAGCCCAAAACTCCAATGGGTTATTAACTTTTACCTGGATGTGCTGAACATGGCAGAAGAGCTGGCTGAGCACAAAAAGGACTTCTTGGCTGGGAATCTTCTCCACTTCTTCTTCCATCTGAGACACGTTGGATTTCAGAGCAGAGTCTTCTGCCTGCTGGAGGTCTTTGGACAATTTAGGATTGGAGTCTCTGGACGCTGGTGTTCTAAGAGATGCTGAAGCACCAGATGAAGGCAGGGGCAGTTTGGCTCTGACAGAGTTCATCACCTCCCTCACAGTGTGGGCGTATAACCTGCCGACATGCGCCCAGCCATCCGCAGACAGCCAGTGGGAGCAGCTGGACCCGCAAAGCAGTTGGAGGGCGCGCAGCAGGAGGACGGACAGGCGGAGCTCACATGAGAACCTCCTCAGGTCCAGGAGGGGCAGGTAGTCCACATACTCGAGCGAGAAGGGGACGTGGAGGCGACCCGAGGTGATCAGTTCCCTCAGGACTCTCAACAATCTGGTCCACTGGGAGACGGAGCACCAGGGCAGGGTCTGCGTCAGAGCCACCAGCAGGCCTTTGCTGAACATGCCCACATGGTCCGGCAGGCGCTGGTCCAGAGAGAGATGGGTCAGCATGGTGGACAGCAGGGAGTCTGACGCAGAGCAGCACTCCATCCAGGCCAAAAGACCTGTACCAGGGCCATACTGAGGCAGGTCCAACCCAGACCAGTCCTAATTAACAAAAACATATAGTTTGGTACAGAAGGAAACAAAATCTTGATGCCGTCTTTCTTTGGACCATTCAGCAATTATTGTCACATTTCAGCTGTGAACAGCAGTTATTATTAATAATTTTTAATGCTGCCTGGTCCATCAGCAAAAAAGAACAAAATTGCACAAAATTGTGAATAAAAGCAATTGATTAAACATTCACTAACTACCTCCCTGTACATAATGTATGTGCATAACTATAATATATGTGTTGTACTGTGTTGTCCTATTTAGGTCTTATATATTGATTCTATATTGTATACACTTTTATTGTATTGTACTTGTATAGTATAATGACAATAAAGATTCTGAGTCTTCAGTTCATCATGAACTACAGAAAGATTATTGTATTACGTTTCTGCAGTAAACATGAAACAGAAGATCTTGTCTGGGCCCAAAAGCATAATGTTGTGGCAAGCCACCAGCATATGTTAATTATTTGTGCAGCTCTCTAATAAAAAATTCCAAGAAATGATGCATCCATATTTTATCATGACTATTTTGTTTATTATTATCAATATCATTATCAGTAATTAATCAACATTAATATTAATAATACAGCTGACATATTATTGTGAGTATTCTCTCATCATCATTATATTTTATTTTAGGCTTTTTATTTATTTGATCTAGATTTTAGTAAAGCTTTTTTAACTTTTTTTTTCTTTGATTAGGCACATTTTATCATGACTTTTATTTGTTATTAAAATTAAATGACTGTTATATTATTTTCTTATTTATTTTAAGTAGTTTTTAGTCAAGCCTTTATTCTTTTATTAAACACATCCTTTTTAATTTTTTTATTATTATTAATATTATATAACATTTAAATCCATTTTATTATAATACTTTTTTAATCCATTTTTAGATTTTTTTCTATTATATTTTTAGGGCCCGAGCAGGCAACGACCTGCGAGGTCCCTATTGTATTTCGAATGTTTATTGTTAATTATCTTTGTTCCATCTTGTTATCATCTTGTCCGTCATCTGAGAAGAACTTTGAACTGCAAAGCGATGCATAAACACTCGACACTGATGACATCACTGTGGCATCATCATAGTTATTTTAGCATTATATTATTGGTTTGTGGTGACCTCTGTCTTATTGCCCTTGAAATAAACTTAGACAACCCCAGGTGAAACGTTACCTGCTCAGGTAGATCACACACAGCCAGCAGAGACGAGGGAACCTCGTTTTTAAAGTGTTCCCCCCAAACGGGCTTCAGCAGGAACCTAACGGTCCAGTCCAGTTTCTCCATTTTGTTGTAGAGCCAGAACAGAGCTCTGGACCAGCTGCTTGGGGCCGCCACCACCTCTGCACCCACCAGCTGCCCCAGTGTGGTAATCACCGACACCAGCAGCTCCCTGGTGTCTATGGACCAGTGGAGGACTGCGCCCTCTGGTGGCTGCTCCCAACACCTAGCACAGATTTACATAAATATGTGTTTAAAATAAAAGAAGGTATGGGAATCTGGATAGAAGGCTTCAAGAACATGCATCTTACAAACCGGAGAGTCTGGTTGTGCAGCTGGGTCAGGACATAGAGAAGGGGAAAGGGAGAGCAGTCCATCACCCAGTGAGGAAACGAGGCTGGCTCCTGGACGTCCACAGACAGAGCAGTGTGCAGAAGTTGCAGACTCAGTTCTACATCAAAGGAGTGCTGACCTGGAAGGAATACACACAAGAACATTGGAGCAGATAGACTCAAAATGTTTTGACTTTTATATAAACACATAATGTAAGCAAACATTTTGGCATTGATTCCTCAACCCTCGGGAGGACCCATCATTACCACTTGATGATGTCACGACTAAAAAAAGACGTCAAGGGCTGTAGAGTTTTGGGCTATTTTGTCTTTTTGCTTTTGAATACTTTTCATTCAGCCACTTTAAAAAGTGTTTACCATGCTATGTTGGTATCATTTTTTTCAGCACTGGCTCACCTATATGACCTGATTTTACTGGATCAACATTTTGAACCCAAAAGATACAAAAAAAAATGTTTTTAAAAAAAATATTTTTTAAACTTTCAAATGACAATCATGCTCAATGAATAATTTTAAATGTTGGTTACAAATATAACATAAGAGGTAAAATAAGGAGAACATCTAGTTCTATATTTTTACACTAAATATATTTGACATTATCTCTGGTTTTACTTGGCCTATCATCATCAAATCAACTGGCATGGAGTTGAAAGTCAGTACTTTAGAGGGAAGCTGACAGCAGAAATCACGCTGCTTCGTTTTTACATTGTAACATCATGAAACAGTATGCGCCGGCGCTTTTGTTTACATTTGTATAAGTGCACTCAGAGAGTTTTTCTATAAGATTGCGAAACAAACATTTAATCTTGAGAGAAACACATTAGTTTCAAATCATGAATGACAGGAGACATACCCGCAGCAGACAGGTGTGGCAGGACGAAGATGTTCACAACCTCCTGAGGTGTAAGAAAGCTTTGCTTCTGTTCTTCATCTCCCTCAGCCGTCATGACAGGCACCATCAGCAGACCCAGAAACTTAAGAAACTGCTCTTTCTCATTTGCTGTCAATGATTTTGTCTTGATTATCTCCTGTAGACACCTGCAGAGCAGAGTGCTACTGCTCCGATCGTCCTTCCCTTCATCTGTTCTTTCCTCTGCCTCATCCCGTCTTTTCGTCTGTCCTCTGAGTCCAGGCAGCTGCTGCAGGATCTTAGCCATGAGAGAGAATGCACCTTTATTGAAAACAGCTGAATGACAACAAGACCTCAAAGCTGCTTCTGGGTTCTGAAATGCAACTCTAGCTACTAAAGAGACTGCTGTGTTCAGATTGCCTTGCGCCGCCGCTGCTCCACCCCCTCCTTGAATGATGCAGTTGAAGGCCATGTTGAGCTCCTGTTCAAACCCGTCAGTCACAGCAGAGGGGACAGAGTGCCCAAAGAACCCTCTGCTGGATAGTCTCAACATGGCAACCAGCGCTTTGTTCTTATCTTTTAAGGAAAGTGCAGAGAAAATGTCTGCAATAACTTTCATCAGCTTCCTGCACTGGCCCACATTTGTGTCATCGCCGCTGAGTTTACTCATGAGGGTGGAGGATAGTTTGATCAGCGTGTCATGCTGCTGGAATGCTACTGGGTTCTTTTCCAAGCAATTAATCCAGAGCTCATCGCAGGCACCCCAATTCTTCTTGCTGGCAAATAACACCGCAAAGTCCCGATAATCCTCCAGGTGGTGATTGATGATGATCATGGCGACCCTGGCGTTCACATCAGGAGTGCTCTCTGTGGCAGGGAAAGCCAGCGACTCCAGCAAACCTGTCAGTATTTTCTTCATAGTCTCCATTTCAGGCGTTTTCTGCAGAGCTTTCAGGACTCTCTGAACACTTTGTTCCAGTCTAAATGCAGAGTAGCTGGGCTTAGAGCTGCCACACACTTCCAGCAGCCCTCTGGTTTGCCAAAACTGAACAAGTTCTGTTATAATCTTCAAAGCTTCACCGAGCTTCATTCTGCTGGGTCGGAACTGCGATGGTGTGTGAGACGCTCTTAGGTCTCTCTGAGCCTCCTGAATGAGTTCAGGGCCCTCATCATTCTTTTCTCTGATGCTGACAACTGTAGACAGGAAGTGCATCTTCTCTTTTGTGGGAAGTATGGCTGCTTGGTCGATCAGGAAGGCTGTGTAAAGAGCATCAAGAGCAATGGAGAGTGCCTGGAGGCAAAGGTTGGGTGTGGATATGTGATCTTTTACGTCTTTAAGTGCATGGAGGAGAATGTGCAGGACGTCAGAGGTTGGCAATGATGCTGTGAGATCTGATGCGTCAAGCTTTAACCTCTTTGCAGCCTGTGGGGACAGACTCGAAGACGAGAGACGAGCAAATTGTCTGGCGAACATCATCTCTATGCTGGCCTCTCCTTCTGCTTTCTGCTCATCTCTGCCTCTCCACAGTTCCCACCACACGTTCAGAAAAAGACGAACATCTTCCTCTCTAGTAGGGCTGCTCCTCACGTGCTGCACCAGCCTTTCAAGCTCAGTGCAGATCTGCATTTGAGGAAGAGACAAGAGGAAATGGGAAAATATCCGAGCAGCTGCCGTGGATATCACCACTTCCAGTAGGACAACATGGTTGACCTCAGGGAGGCTGTTCTGGAGAGGGAAGAAAGGGTTCTCCCTCCAGGACACCTCTACGTCCTCTCCTGTCTCCTTGCACAACACCTTCAGCCACATGGCACAAACTATTTTCTTTATCCAGCTGACGGCCATTGTGGTGGGATGACCACTGAAGTCATCCTGTCCACAGATTTCTCTGACTGCCTCCAGGATTGGATGTCCCACCCTGCACCAGTCAGCTTTCTGAAGGCAGGACAGGGATGAGGGGAGACATAGTTTATCAGCCAGCAGAAAACCTCCCTGAAGAACAGCCGAATCTGAAAGCACAAAAGGGAGCAGGCATCAGGAAAAGACCAACATTTAATTCCTAATTTAATACTCTAATTATGAAACTGTGTTAACTTCTACAGATGGAATAAAAGGACAGCTGTGTTAACACAAGTCTAATTATTGACATTATTGATTAATCTGCAGATCATAGTTTCAATTAAGCATTTTGTCAGAAAATAAGAAAAAATTTGCTATTATGTTGTTATAGCCCAAGGTGGTAATAAATGACTGATAATACGTCAACCAATATATCTGTCTGGCTCTAATTACAACTACTTAATATACTGTTATAAGGTTTATTTTAAGAAAAAAGTCAAATCATTTTGTCATGTTTTTCATGTTAAACCTCAAACCTGAAAAGTCGTCACAGTACTCGTTATGCAGAGTGTCCCCTCTCAGATTGTTTGTTTGTTGCTGAAAAGTAACTAAAGCTGGCAGCTAAATGTAGTGGAGTAAAAAGTGCAATATTTGCCCCAAAATGTAGTGGAGTAGAAGTATAAAGTTACATAAAATGTAAATACTCAAGTAAACTGGTACTTGTACTTGAGTTAATGTCCTGAGTTACCTAAATTCAGGCTTATTTTTGGGACATAAAACTATTTTTCTGAAATTGTAGTTTTAAAAAAAATCATTAAATGTAGCGCCATATCTTCTATATCGTCACACATGTTTCTGAAAGGCTTGTGTGGCTCTTATGTAGACACCTTCAAAATAAAGTGTTACCATATCTTGCTTAAGTCACAAAGGCATGTTCAAAAAATTGCCTAAGTCATTTATTTCTCTTAAGTTACATAATTTACACACAATGTTATCACTATGCCAATAGCCATCCTTTGTTACATCCTTTTTGAGTGGAATCATCAATAAATGTCATATGTTACACTTTTGGTGAAGTTTTTTGTGTTTCCTGCAAAACTTGGAAAAATGAATTAGGCGATTATTTTAAATGGGTGAACATACAAGAATGGGAGGCGTGTTTTAGGGCTAAAGTGTATTAAAAAAAAGTGAAAATTACCTTTGTTCATGATCAGCTGCAGAATGAAGCTTAAAGCATATCAGTTAAGCAGGTTTATAGACGTCACCACAGCGTGTCGCTCTCCAGTCGATCTAGTTCACTAAACCACTAATACTATACAGTATATCACAATGTAGGCTGTCAAACAGATGAAGTCTGTCTGAAATATTTCGCTTTCCTCACGTTTACAGCAGCATGTCCACAGGTTTTCTATAAAGCGCTTCCGCTATTCCGCATCAGCGTATTAGAAGAAGAGAGGAGCCGCTGCTCAGGTGTCCGCATGTCCTCACAGCGCCACTACAGGACAGAGTCAGTCTTCTTCTTCTTCTTCTTCTTCTTCTTCTTCTTCTACTTCTTCGGTGTTTATTGGCAGTTGGTATCCTTTTCGTTGTATTTACCGCCATCTGCTGGACTTAACTTCTTTCATATTTCATAAAAAACAGAATGTTTACAATGAATCAGTGGTGGAAGAAGTCTTCAGATCCCTTACTTAAGTCAAAAAATACCACACACAGCAGAATTTCTCCCCTGCAAGCAAAAGTCCTATATTAATAACTTACTTAAGTATAACAAAAGTATCAGCATCAAAAAAGTATTTCTTATGCAGAATGGCCCCACTCCAATTGTTTTATATATTCTTAATATGTAATTGTATTATTACACCCATCCACCCACAAACCAAGTAATGAATGACTTGATAATTAATAGGAATGGCAATAAATATTGATACAGATAATAAATAATAATAATAATAATAATAATAATAATAATAATAATAATAATAACTATTATTATTATTATTTGTATGTAATAATAATAATAATAATTGTTATTATTATTAATAATAATACTTTTATTATTATTATTATTATTACTATCAAACCTATTTAGAGACTACAATAAAAAAGTAAAATACAGTACATAATTAGACAGATATACAAATTAAAAAAGCTCTGTTAAAAGCCAGACTAAAACAATAAAAGAGTATAAATAATTTAACAGATACAATATTAAATAAATAAATAGTCAGATAAAATCAGTTAAAAGCTAAAGAAGTAGCTCTTGAGTGTATTACAAAAATATCATCACTTTCTGCTGCACTCAGGTCTTCATGAAGTGTGTTGCAGAGGTGTGGACCATCGTGATAAAGTTCCAAAAACTATTAATTTTATAAATTTAACAATATCTACTACACATATACTTAATGTAAATTTAAATATCTCAAATTCATAACATATATTATATTGCATACTTTTTAAATATGTTTTGTCAACAGCATTTTATCTGCTAACCACATGTGATGCAAATTGTACAGACAGAGCAAGTTTTTCTTCCTGTAAAGTGAAAGAGAATGTTTCCCTTCAACTGTGAACCACTCCCTGCGCTCGAACACTATAAGGTGACATTTCTACTAATGAAGAATCATGAGTCTGATTTCGAAGAGACTTAGTTACTTGTTTCTTTGTGCAGGTAAGTTTTTGTCTTTAAATTTGTTAGAAATTTTGTGACACTTTTGGAACTTTTGTTTTAGAAACTTTGTGTTTCTATAATGGAATGTACTATATAACACCATACTATACTAATGCTAATATTATTATATTCTGTAGGGCTATACTGTAGTCATTGGTGGAATGCACATGTACATTTACTCAACTACTGTAATTGAATACAATTTTGAGGTACTACTTACTTTTCAGTTCGAGATTTTACATAAACAACATGCTATATAATAACTTTAAGTACTTTTTAATGCTGTGCTTTTTCTTCAGTAAGTTTCGAATGCAGGACTTTTACTTGAAATGGCGTAATTTCACAGTATGGTATTAGTACTTTACTGCAGTAAAGGATCTGAATACTTCTTCCACCACTGATAGTATATACTATACTATTCTATTGTACACTATACTATAGTAATACTATACACCGTCAAAATGTCTGTTTACTGACAAAATATCTCCAGAAACGCAGTAAGCAGCAGGAAAACTACTTTTTCCTCCGGATCAATATCTATCTATCTGAACTACACTGCACTAAACTATACTTTACTGGACTGTTATATATACTGTACAATAAGATACTATATCATAGTATACTACTTTATTGCACTGTACTATATTATTAAATACAACATTGATTTTGTCTCTTTCAGGTGTGCAGTGTGTCCACTAGGTGTCATGGCTGCCCTGTGTGTTCACTGATGAACATGCGATCGAGGCTCATGCACAGAGAGGCTACGCTGCAGTTTGGTCAAACAGGAGACTCTCCTGTTAATCCACATGCCATCACTTTCCTGATCACTGGTAAGACATGCAGTTTATAGAGTGACAGACTGAGAACAACTGTATTCTAATGTATGCTCTTCTGTCACGTCTAGGATCTATGGTGGACCTGTGGCGGTACATAGAGGGAGAAGAAGCAGAGCAGTTGAAGTGTGAACTGTTTAGGTACAGCACAGAGGGCATCCATGTCCGCTGGCTAGTTCTGGGGGTGCAGGACTATAAGTGCTGGTTCACACCAAGAGCCTGTTCACGGTCTCCAGCTTCCTCAGACATCCCTCTGACCAGCCCGCTCTACGAGAGCAGTCTTGGTCAGCATGGATATAAATCTGCAGTTTGAAGGTGAGGAAGAGTCAAAGAGACTATACACATCAGTCAGATATTTAGGGCTATTAATTGTCTCATTTTAACAAGAAAAAAAAGTAATGGATTCTTTTTTTGCATGTAGAAGTCTGAAAGGCTCAGTGTTAGCACCTGTCTCTTTAGGGCCCTCCCTCAAAAAAGCTCAGTCTGCTCTGATTGGTCAGTGTTTTTCTTTACTAAGGCTCATACATATGCCTGGTGAGGTGATATGTGGGAAGAGAAGGATGTGAGAAAATATGGGGTCAACCACTCATTTCACCTCATGTTATTGTAGGCAGTTGTCTAAAAGTGCTGAGTCAGGGTTGAGGAGAACTGGTGATATAATACAACAGTAGTATGTAGAGACAGAGGTCCCCAAAACAGCAATGTACCAATCAGAGATAGAGAAATGATGGAGATCTATTGATGAGAAGTGATGAGTAATGTTTGACTAACATGTTGATACAGAAAAAATATTTTAAATAGACACAAATTTAAAAAAAGAAAGAACGAAGAATAATCTTGGGCTTCTGCAAAATCAGTAAGGAACCTGTGTTTTTGTCAAGGCGGCAGGCTTGCCAGTTAAATTTCACCACAGTTGAACTCCAGGTGATGAAAGATGGAAATCATAAACCTCAAGAATTCTGTTTACATATTATGCTCCCCTGTCCTCAGAGCCTCCCAGTGTCTCTCCCAGCACTGGATCCACGTTGACACAGCTGGAGGGTAAGAAGCAGAGGGTTTTCTGTGAAAAAATTACTACCCTCGAGATGTGAATATTGATTGGTACGTGCAGGACCCATCAGTGTCGGGCCAGAGGGTGGGAGCCACTCTTCCCAAGCCGCTGGAGAATGCTTGGCTGTACACCCACAAACACAACAAGGACAACACCTACTCGCTGACGGCTTTCTTCAACTCCAGGCTTCGCTCAAGGACTCAGGGAAACAGTTCACATGCAGTGTCTCCCACCAGTCCCTGAGTGCCCATCAAAAAGAGCTTCATCCTGAGCTTTAGTGGAAGTTGAATGTTAAATGACAATGTGATGTTATGACATAAGTGTGCTCAGTAATGTAACAAATGATGTTTTAGTCCTGTTTTTGCAAACAATATTGTCTGTCTCCACCTCACCTGTCAAACAGTGACCACTTATCCTGTTTTCCTTTGGTTGCAGAGATTTTTTTGTGTTTTCCTGTTTCGATGGCCAAAACAAACCATAACCAAGGATGCAGGTCTAATTCTCTCTCTCTCTCTCTCGCTCTCTCTCTCTCTCTCTCTCTCTCTCTCTCTCTGAGTGAATGGAGGACTGAGTGCTGCGAACGTGTGTTACACTGTTCTTTACACCTTTTTTTAAAAAAAAGTTCTTCTTTAAGTTTATGTGTATGTGTTTTTCTCTTAAATTATTAGTTTGTTTCGGGGTTTGGTTTGTTTGGTAGGTGAAGGGAATTGGTGGCCAATAAAATCGTCCCAGCAGTGCAGTGCTCTGTGGAGGAAGCAGGTTTGGCAGTGGGAAAGGTGGTGGGTTACGGCAGCTTGAAATCCGCCTCCTATATGAATAGAGCTTTCGTTATCTTCCTGGATAACACGGGCAAAGTTGGTCAAGTTGTGGAGAATGGAGTGGTGATTAATCTTTTTCACTCCCGTTCTCCCGTTAGTGAGCCCGATGTGATCGTACATGATCATCAAAGACACAACAGATGATCTCAACCTCAAGTCTTTCTCCTTCAAAGTGGAAAGTTTTAATTACATGGTCTTCGCTACATCGGAGACCATGAAATGTTTTGGATGTGGAGCAGAGGGACACCTGATGTGTTCCTGCCGCAGCGAGCATCCGAGCTTATGAGTAGCGAAATCATCACAGATGAAGATGATTTGTAACCATAAGTTATTGTGCTTTTATTTACTGACATTACTTTTTTTTACTGCTGTCTTTGTTTTTAGTTTCACTCCACCAATGTGTGATTTTAACCTCAGTATTTTAAACTTGAACGGAGCCATGGCTGACTCTAAATGAGCTGCCCTTTTTAAACTGATTGAAATTAAAAAGAGAGACGTTGTTAGAGATTAATAAAATTAGCAATAATCTGCATTATGACCTTTAGTAAAATGCTGCTTAGAAATGTATTTAGCAAAGCATAAAACACACATTTTATATGCCAGGCACAGCACACAGAAGTAAGGAGAATCAACAGAAAGGACATACTGATAACACTTTGAGCATAACCATATATTTTAGGGCAAGCAGATGAAACACTGAAGCACTCTTGGTGCTACAGTTCAAGGTCATGGGCCCAGGTGGAGACACTGATGAACAAGACAAGATAGACAAGATACAGAAGTGTGCTGTTAGCTTTTTTTTTCTTCTACAGGGCGGTGTCCGGAAGCTGAAGCACCAAGAGGCTAGGACTAGCCTGTGTGCCAACGAAATGGGCAGGTCAAAGTTTAAACCATGGTGCTGCCCCAACAGTTTTTGACCAATCAGACAGTAACACATTCACACTATAAAAATCTGTGTAAAAGTAAGTTAGGCATCCTTTTCTGGGAGGTGGTTACAGCTAACTGCTTAGCAGCCTGTGATCATCTGTTCTGCAAAAAAACGAACTCTAACAAACTCAACAATGAGATAAAAACAATTCAGTGTGCACCTTTAAATGGGAAATGTAGATTATTAGAGTTAGGGTTAGGATGAGGGGAACTAACCTGCCCCCCAGTATGGCAGGCAGGAGGTGCACTGTCTATCTCCCTCTCTCTCGGATCTGCGGACCTCCTCAGGACAGTAACGGGGGCGACCACCTCTCCTCCCGTTCCACACCTGGGTCCATCCATCATCAGTCATCATGAAATTGTCCGGTAACTTTTTAATATATTAAATTGTCTGTTAAGTATGAAATAAAAATGTCCTTTTTCAGGTAAATATTCTAATAAGTATAAAATAAAAATGTCCTTCTTCAGGTAAGAATTTATAGTAAATATGCACTAATGTTTTCTTATTAAAATAAAATTGTCCAGTAAGTATAAAAATAAAAATGTCCTTTATCGGGTGGTGTATAAAACAAATAAATTGTCCGTCCGGTAAGTGAAATTATTTTTCCTATCATATAAAGAACAAAGCCTTTGTTATTTCTATATTATAATAAAAAAAATGTGGGAAAAAATGTATAACACAAAATGAAATTAAGTAAGTTATTCTAAAACAAAGAAATAACTCCCCAAAATGTATTGTGTGCCTTTGCAGCGTTTCGACCCCTTTAGGTCTTCTTCAGGCCAGGCACAGTATTAAATAAAACAAATGTAAAATAATTCAACAGCTTTTTCAGACACCAAGAGCTTGAGAAACTGAGCAAGAGTCTACCCTGCTGCTTATATAGGCTCCGCCCTACAGCCTTTAAAGATTAAAGCCCAAGAAACACAGCCCACAAGGGTGTTAACCCTATAAATGCTGAATGTTTTAACTACCCCTGTTCAATGCTGTTTTAAGATATCCAATGTGTTTGTCATATGAATTTTAATGTGTTGCACATCCAATTAAATTAAATGTTTAACTTATCCATAATTAACCCCGTAAATGCCAAATGTTTATAAATCCCCTCATCAATTCCTTTTAATTATATCCCAAATGCATTTTTCTGTGTAATATGAATATATTTTAACATGTTGACTTTTTATGAAATTATCAATTATTAACCCAGGGTTGGGGGTGGGGTTAGATGCTGGCTGATTGATTGACAGTGGAAGGGGCCAAGGGGGAGGGGCCTTATCCTTCAGCCCTCCCTCTACCTGTTTTATTGGCCATTGGCTAATGACTCAACTGAAAAAGAAATTTAAATAAAAGTTGTTTTGTTTTTTAAGTCGTTCAAACCAAAAGACCTGCCAGCCCACCGGGAAGTTGCCCAGTATGCCAGATGGCCAGTCCAGCCCCGGTTCTACCTGCTGCAGCTACACAGTGTCTGATAACAGAAGGATTCATATTGACATGCACAAGTCTGACTGGTCAACAGACCAACAGACCCCAACAGACTAACAGACCCCAACAGACCAACAGACTGAACAGACTAACAGACCAACAGACCCTAACAGACCCCAACAGACTAACAGACCCCAACAGACCAACAGACCCTAACAGACCCCAACAGACTAACAGACCAACAGACCTTAACAGACCCCAACAAACTAACAGACCCCAACAGACCAAATCAGATCCCAACAGACTCAACAGACTAACAGACCCCAACAGACTAACAGATCCCAACAGACTAACAGACCCCAAAAGACCAATAGACTCAACAGACCCCAACAGACTGACACACCCCAACAGACCCCAACCTGAGCTGAGAAGAGAAGAAATAACGTTTTGTTTAGGAGACATGGACTTCATGTTTCTCTGTATAGAACACAAAGAATTTACAGTGACCGCCCTGCAGGGGGCATATGAAACAGACAGAGGCAGTGTAAAGTATCAGGATTATTGCATAAATTATCCATAAATACACAGGATGGATCCGAAACTTTATCTGGTTAAACAGCAGATGACGACCTCCCTGTTCACAGTGCCCTCAAGCAAGGCATCGCTCACTTAACTGCTGCTAACACTGTTGCTGCTCACGCTGCTGCTGCTCACGCTGCTGCTGCTAACGACAGTTTCTCTGTCAAAGACCTGCAGGATCTGACGTCTCGTCACCTTTCAGGACCTAAAATCAACATTGTGAAGTCTTAGAGTTTTAGATCCCTGATTAATAGCTGATCGATATCTGATTGATATTTAAGGCATTTTTTTATGAAGTTTAGTGTTTCTGAACACTGAACTGGTAGATGATCGATAATCAGTCGCAGGTGATCAGCTTCGTGTCCTGCAGGATTTATCACATTAAATATAGAGGACTGAATGCCAAAATAATAAAACAATGATTTGAAATGAACCAAAACAAAATGTAAATGAAATCTATTTATTAACGGGACAAACTGATATTTATTATTCATTTAAAAATGTGTAAATGAGAGAAAATTAAAGGGTAATTAATACAAAGGTAAATAAATATTCATTCATATTTATTTTTGGCAGCTTCTGTAATTAAACAAATATTTAACCTTTAATGAAATGTTTACTGTCTTACTGTCTAAATAAAACCTGAAAACAAAGACAGTAGATGTGATATGAAATAGTTTATTGAAATGATTCTTCAGTTTAAGGCTTCAGAGCATTTGGTCCCTTACAGGCGTCCAACCTGTCTCAGAGTGGGACAGACGGACAGGACACGTCTCCTCAGAACACCTGATTGCTTCAGGACCGTCGCAGCGTCTCTCAGTGTCTCTCAGCGTCTCTCAGCTTCTCTCAGCTTCTCTCAGTGTCCCCTCATCACGTTTGAAAGACAACTCGAAATATAAACTGCAGTTTATACAAGAAATAAATATGTTTTAGTGTCCGCCTCCCTCAGTCAGGTGTCCCCCTCAGTCAGGTGGTCCTGTAGAACCTGATAATGTAATAAATTCCCGATAATGTAATAAAAATCTGCACTTGAGTCCATTGAAAATGTAATAAAAACCTGATAATGTAATAACTTCCTGATAATGTAATAAAGTGCATTTCCCAATAATGGAATACACTTTTTACCAATATTGTAATAAAGTATAACATTAATGGGAAGTTATTACATTATCAGGTTTTATTACATTTTCAATGGACTCAAGTGCAGATTTTTATTACATTATCGGGGTTATTACATTATCTGGAATTTATTACATTATCAGGTTCTACAGGTCCCCCTACCTCAATCAGGTGTCCCCCCCTCAGTCAGGCGTCCTACTCCCTCAGTCAGGCGTCCCCCCTCAGTCAGGTGTCCTCCCTCAGTCAGGTGTCCTCCTTCCTCAGTCAGGTGTCCTACTCCCTCAGTCAGGCGTCCCCCCTCAGTCAGGTGTCCTCCCTTAGTCAGGTGTCCTCCTTCCTCAGTCAGGTGTCCTACTCCCTCAGTCAGGCGTCCCTCCTCAGTCAGGTGTCCTACTCCCTCAGTCAGGTGTCCCCCCCTAGGTCAGGCGTCCTACTCCCTCTGTCAGGCGTCCCCCCTCAGTCAGGTGTCCTCCCTCAGTCAGGTGTCCTCCTTCCTCAGTCAGGTGTCCTACTCCCTCAGTCAGGCGTCCCTCCTCAGTCAGGCGTCCTACTCCCTCAGTCAGGTGTCCCCCTCAGTCAGGTGTCCCCCCTCAGTCAGGTGTCCCCCCTCACAGTGTCCCTGTTGGCAGACTGAGGACATGAATGGTTATAAAAGGTTTAAAGGGTTCTGCTGAGTCCTGGTCCAACGTGTCCAGAACCAGAGGCGGATCTGGCTCTACTTGATTCAGAACCGAGCCGAGACTCTGCTGGAGACCCGGTCCAGGATGGGTCCAGGATCGGTCTGTAAACGTCTTCTGTCCTGATAATAAAGTCGTTCACGAGGATTACTGTAAATAAAGTTTGTGATTGGCTCTGCCCCCCGACCTCCTGTATGGTGATTGGTCACTGTGAGATGACAAGGCACTGGTGGATCATCTGATTTGTCACGAGCGTTCAATCACTGATCAGATGTGATGTCACAGACTGGTTGGTTCAGGGTCAGAGGTCAGAGGTTGATGGCAGCAGAGGTAGGGGGAGAGCAGACGGCCGTCTCTACGGCAACAACAATGACAACAACAACATCATTACTTATTATTATTACATCACATTGAAATCATTCTATCTTGATGAGCCTGTTGGGTTAGGTCACCTGCAGCTGTCAGGCCTCGCTGCTCCGGTTCAGCTCCCTGATGCCCTGAAGGATCCGCTTCATGTGGCCCACCTTAGTCACCCCCAGGTCCTACACACACACACACACACACACACATCAAGAACTGAAGGCAACATAGCAGAGAAAAATTGTCTCCATGCAGCCAAGCAACGACTCCTAGCAGTTAGCCGTTAGAAATTAGCAGTTAGCCATTAGCAGTCAGCCATTAGAGAACAGAGCTACCTTCAGGTCCCTCCTCTCCAGGTGGATAAGCTCAGCTCCGCGGACATCATGTCCAATAAAGATGTCCTTATACTCAGTGAGACACAGAAAGTCCAGCCACGCCCCCACCTCCTCAGTCCCCCACTGGTGGACTGAGAGACAGACAGGTAGTGGTTCAGACAGACAGGTAGAGAAACAGACAGACAGGAAACAACACGAGCAGTGTCAAAGAAAAAAATATGATTTCACCAGAATACAGACAGACAGGTAGAGAGACAGACAGGTAGAGGGATGAACAGGTACCTGGCAGAGACAGCGTGGTGCAGGTCTCCTTGTTCTTGTTGTTTTTGTCTTTTTTGAACTTCGGGACAAGACGAAACTTTGCACTCCGACTTCGTTTTGAGAAATCTGTCAGAGGACCCTGAAGACACACAGACAGGTTTACACAGACAGCCAAAGAGACAGACAGGTTGTAGAACCGGTCCCGGTGTAGGTTTACCTCCTGGTCCGACGGGTCGATGACGGGACACAACCAGGGAACCTCTGCCAGCCGCCGGAGCTGCTGAGCCACCGAGCCCAGAGCCGCATTCAGCTGCTCCTGCTGAGGAGGATCCAGCTGCTGCAGGGACACAACACAACATCAGGACCAGCACCAGGAGCAGGACCGGCACCAGCACCAGCACCAGCACCAGTACCAGGGCAAGCACCAGGACCAGGAGCGCATGTAACCTTGTTATAAGTCAGAAACGCTCTGAACTTGTTTGTTTCTTTGTCGAGTATCTGAAATTCTGAGAACTCAGAAATGTCTTGAATGATAAAAGTTATATCGGAGACATGCAGAGAGTACAGATGGACAGGTGGACAGATGGAAAGATGGACAGATGGAGAGGTGAACAGATGGACGGACAGAGAGAAAGAAACATGTTGAGACCGAAGGAAACAGTTACCATGGACATCTTTCCAGCCAGCAGCAGTTCAGTCTCACTGAGTAAAGCCTTGACGTTACTGACCATCTGAAGGACCACACTGCAGCTCAGAGCCTGGGGACAGAGATAGAGAGACGGGGACAGAGAGGCAGACAGATAGGCAGACAGACAGGTCCAGTATTTAAATTTACTCAATAAATGACACTGGTCATAATAAAATAAAGACAGTCACTTAAACATTATCAACATGTTGTTGAGGACACGTGTCGGCAGGTCCCACTGTGAGGACAGACGGGACACGTCGATAATATTAGGACATTATCGACGTGTCCCTTGTGAGGACAGACAGGACCCACCGCTCCAGTCATTGGCAGACACATCCAGCTGGTTTCACAAGCAGAAGAAAAAATGAGAACAAACGTTTTTTTTATAGAGCGGTTGTGCGAGGAGATCCCCCTCACCTCCTTTTAGGTTTTTAATAAAACTCTTTAAGACAAAGACAGCCAGGGAGACATTTTCTGTCCTTATTTAGTGTTTCCAAACAACTTCATGGTGCATTATGCCATCAGCTGGAGGGGGGGGAAGTCTGCCGACATATGTTAAGACTCAAGCTGTGTTTCATACCCCGGAGCTCTTGGAGTCGGCGTAGACCACGTCCATGGCCTTGGAGCTTGCGTTGACAGCATGAGCCAGTTCCTGTTCCAGACTGTGGTGAGACTGAGCCACCTCACGAATACTGAAACACAAAGAAACAGTCAGCCGTCTAATCTCAGGATAACAACAACACGACTCCGTCAGGAACAGCTGGTACCTATGGATAAGAGCTCCGGCTGCCTGACCGAACTCGCTGACGAGGGACGCCTCGTCTTCAGAGACGATCTCTGGCTGGGAGGACAGGGGGGGCTGCGGGGGCTGAGGAGGGGGGGTCCGGAGGAACTCACACCTCTGTTTGTCCTCCCATGACTTCAGGGTGCTCTCAAACGCCTGAAACACACGCACACACACACAAGTTCAGGATCTGGTTCAGTACTCACTCCGTCCCTGGTCAGAATCTGGTTCAGTACTCACTCTGTCCCTGGTCAGAGTCTGATTCAGTACTCACCCTGTCCCTGGTCCGAGTCTGATTCAGTTCTCACCCTGTCCCTGGTCAGAGTCTAATTCAGTACTCACCCTGTCCCTGGTCCGAATCGGATTCAGTTCTCACCCTGTCCCTGGTCAGAGTCTGATTCAGTTCTCACCCTGTCCATGGTCAGAGTCTGGTTCAGTACTCACTCTGTCCCTGGTCAGGGTCTGATTCAGTGCTCACTCTGTCCCTGGTCAGGGTCTGGTTCAGTACTCACTCTGTACCCGGTCAGGGTCTTGTTCAGGGTCTGATTCACTACTCACTCTGTCCCTAGTCAGGGTCTGGTTCAGTACTCACTCTGTCCCTGGTCAGGGTCTGATTCAGTGCTCACTCTGTCCCTGGTCAGGGTCTGGTTCAGTACTCACTCTGTACCTGGTCAGGGTCTTGTTCAGGGTCTGATTCAGTGCTCACTCTGTCCCTGGTCAGGGTCTGGTTCAGTACTCACTCTGTCCCTGGTCAGGGTCTGGTTCAATACTCACTCTGTCCCTGGTCAGGGTCTGGGTTCGGTTCTTGTGGATGATCTTGATGTAACCTGGAGGCTGGACCCACGCCTCCCCGTCCACCTGCACCGGGACGCCTTCATCACCCAGGATGGTGATCTTCACTGTCCGACACTTAGAGAGAAAGACAGGTTCAGACAGCTGGTCGGGTCGGCTGGTTGTGTGTTGGTTGTGTTGGTTTGCGTCGGTTGAGTTGGTTTGCGTTGCTTGTGTGTTGGTTGTGTTGGTTGTGTCGGTTGCCTTGGTTGTGTTGGTTGCATTGGTTGTGTTTTGTTGGTTGTGTTGTGTCGGTTAAGTTGGTTGCGTTGGTTGTGTGTTGGTTGTGTTGCGGAAGGACGCACGGACGGACAGGTGTACCTGTGCGATGCGGTGGTGCTGCAGGTTGATGACTCTGGACACGGCCATCTGCATGCTGCCAAACACGGCCACTACCTCGAGGATCTTATCATCAAAGGACGGAGCTGTAAACGTCTGAGACACAGACAGGCAGACAGAGAGACAGGACATGCATAAACAAATAAACAAACAGACAGGTATTGACCAAACTCATGACAGACAGACAGGTTCAGCACTCACGTCGTCTTCTTTGGTTCCTCCCCAGAAATTTGTTCCTCCTGCGTAGCTCGGGATGTTCAACACAGCGATGCCTTGCAGACTGGGCAGAGGGATGGGACGCCCATCACACTGCACACGCACACACACACACGCACACACACACACACACACACACACACACACACACACACACACACACACACAGTGATCAGTGAGGGGGGTGAGGTGACCAGTAGAAACTAGTAGAACCAGCAGCAGTTGGTTGTGTCTCACCTCCAGGAGAACCTTCTGTTCCAAGTTCTTGTAGGTTCTGTGCAGCAGCTCTTTGGTGCCCAGCACGCCGTACCACATCATGTTCTTCGTCCGACTCCTGAACACATTAATAGAAATCTTATTATTTAAAATCAATGCATTTTTTTCATCTTTTAGTTTGCTCGTTGATCTGTTCATCCTTGTTCTGGGTGGACCTAGGGGCCTAGACCTGAGATACCTGAACTCCTCCACCTGGTGCAGTAACTCACTCTGACCCAGAGGGGGCAGCAAACCATGAACTCGCTCTAGTGAGCACTGAAGGTCCAATGAAGCCAACAGAACCACATCTTACAAGTCCCCAAACACATGTAGACTGGATGGTCAAACATCAGCCCTTAGAAAGATCCGGCCCTCTGTTCCAGGACCAGGACAGAATCAAGAGGCATGTCAACCAAGACAACCAACAATGTTCGGAACCTTCAGCACCTCAAGGCAAATCTCATCCAGCCCGGGGAGCTCTGTAATGACCTCAGACACCTCTTCCAGGGATATGGGTCGGTCTTCAGACTGCTTCCTCATTGGTCCTGATCCTGATAATATCCCCAGTCTGGGTCTGCAGGTCTCCAAGCTCTGCCTTCCCTTCCTAACAGTTCACCACATCTGGGCTTCACTGAGCCCCTCCCTGTCCCAACCTCCCCCGGATGCACGAAAAATTCTTTGTAAAGTGGGAACTGAAGACATGGCGGACAGGGGCCTCAGCCAGAGACCGCCAGACCAGCCAGACTTCCTCTCAGAGAACCTCTCAACTTCCTCACAGTTGGATAGATGTGGTCTGGAAGAACTCAGCCCCCGCCACAGAAAAGCCCAGAGTCAGGCCACTTTCCAGGGGTTTGGGTGCTGAAGCTACAGGTATAGGTGAGCCCAGGTTGTTGATCCGGCTTCACCTATCACAGCAGCTCCGGATCCTTCCCCCCCAGGGAAGAGAACAGTCTACCATGCCAGGGTCCAGCACGCCTTGAACCACGTCCTTGCCTGTGGGGGACAAGACCCTGGCAGGTCTGGCTAAAGAAGGGGGACCAGTCTTCCCTGTCTGGGGCAGATACATGTGAACGTTGTACAGTAACAGTACAGTGTGTGTGTGTGTGTGTGTGTGTGTGTGTGTGTGGTGTGGTGTGGTGTGGTGTGGTGTGTGTGTGTGTGTGTGTGTGTCTACCTGCACTTCTCTGGATGTTCGTCTCTTTTGTTGTTGAAGTCCAGAGAGATTTTAGCATCCAGACCGATTCCAAAGTAGTTATTCATCACACACTTCTCAGTGTAGCAGTCCCTGCACACACACACAGATATTATTTGTCTTGGTAGACAGACAGACAAACAGCCAGCCAGCCAGCCAGACAGACAGACAGACAGACAGACAGACAGGTTGTCTCACATGTTGTCAGGGTCACAGCTGAAGGGGTCGGCGTTGACCAGCAGGCGGCTGATCACTGAGCTGCTGGAGAGAGAACCTGAGATCCCTCTGAGACCTGCGCGCGCGCACACACACACACACACACACGGTTAACATCACAGTGATGACATCATAATGACATCACAACCTTCCTGTTGGGGCCCAGTCTCACCTGGATACAGAATCTTTGTGTTGAGCATCGGCATGTTCTCACGACTTCCTGTCTGGACAGGAAGTGATCCGGAGCTGCCCAGTGAAAGGCTGCCCTTACTAATGAGCTTCTCACAGGGCGTCTTACTGACTGCAGAGAGACAGACAGGTAGAGAGACAGACAGACAGAGAGTTTAATAACCTCAGTGGTCCTGAACAAAATCACCTGATCAGGTGATGACGGCATAAATCAGTAAATAAAGCTAATAGTACCAGTAGTACCAGCTACACCAGGAGTACCAGTAATACCAGTAGCACCAGGAGTACCAGTAGTACCAGTAGTACTGACTTCTGCGTGAGCTGCGCTGCTTGGCGCTGTAGGACGACTGCAGAGACATCTTGTCCTCCTCCAGCTCCTCCTCCTCCTCTTCCTCCTCCACCAGACCTTCGTCCTCCTCGGCCCGACTCAGAGAAAACAGCTGCTGCTGCGTCTGAGCGTTCTGCTCGTCCACCGCTGGAGACAAATACTGCCATTATTCTGAGAAATATACCGTTTACTGAGACAAAAACTGTGTTTACTGAGACAAATACTGCCATTACTCTGAGAAAAATACTGTGTTTACTGAGACAAATACTGTGTTTACTGAGACAAAGACTGCGTTTACTCTACCTGTTGTACCTTTCTCGGTGTGCTCAATGATCTGTCTGTCTCTCTACCTGTCGTACCTTTCTCTGTGTGCTCGATGATCTGTCTGATGGCCTTCTTCAGACTGTTGGCTCTCAGCATCAGCTGCTCTCGAGGTTTGAAGATGGTGGCGTTGGAGGCGTTGGTCCGTGGGGAGCAGGGATGGGGGTGAGGGGGTGGGGGAGGATGAGGGGGAGGGGGGGGGTGATGAAGAGGAGGCAGCAGAACAACTCCCTCCACCTCCTCCTGCTCCTCAGTGATGGTGGGGGGAGGAGCTGGCAGGGGCACGGTGGAGGCCTGCGACTCCTCGTTCAGAGTCTTCAGCAGAGAGTCCAGCTTCTCCTTCAACACACCACACTGACACACACACACACACACACACACACACACACACACACACACACACACACACACACACTTTAAGCGGTTTCTGACTCAACAACAGCTGAACTATCCATCCATTTTCTTCTGGGGCAGCAAGCTGAGCAAAGTATTCCAGTCATCCCTCTCCCCTCTAAGGCTGAGCCCAGCCACCCTACAGAGGAAACTCAATTCAGCCGCTTCTAACAGTAATCTCATTGTTTTGGTCACTTCCCAAAGCTCAGGACCAAAGGTGAGGGTTTGAACGTAGATGGACTGGAAAATCAAGAGCTTTGCCTCCCAGCTGAGGTCCTTCTGAACCACAACGGTACAACGCCCGCATCCCTGCTGAGGCCGCACCAAACTGCCTCTGTCTACCTCACTGCTGAACTAGACCCCTTGACACTTGAACTCCTTCACTTGGAGCAGTAACTCTATCCGACCCAGAAGGGGCAGTACACCATCTTCCAGCAGACGACCATCCTCTGAGACTCATCCAAGCCAGCTTCAAACCGCCCAAATGCATGCTAGAGGTCCCAGTCTGTTGAAGCCAAAAGAACCACATCTGCCAAAAGCAGAGACGTAATTCTGATTAACCAAACAGAAACACTACTCCTGCACTGCACCTTGAAATCCTGTCCATGAAGACCACGATCAGGATAACAGCCAAAACACTGGGATGGTGGGCCGGATAGGTCGTAGCGACGAGCCCAGAACCCCGTACTCCTGCAGTCCCCCCACAGGACTCCAGAGGGACCCATACTCCTGCAGACCCGGCCATAAGCCTTCTCTTAGACTGGATGAGCAGACTCCTGTGACCCGTCCAGTGACTGTCCGTCTACATTAGAGGCCTTCAACACGGCCTAGACTCTGATCCACCTGGTCCACCTCACCACCTGATGTACCTCACCACCAGAACCACCTGGTCTACCTCACCACCTGATCTACCTCACCACCTAAACCACCTGATCCACCTGATCCCCCTCACCTCCTGAACCACCTGGTCTACCTCACCACCTAAACCACACGATCCACCTGATCCCCCTCACCTCCTGAACCACCTGATCCCCCTCACCTCCTGAACCACCTGGTCTACCTCACCACCTGAGCCACCTGATCTACCTCACAACCTGAACCACCTGATCCTCCTCCCCACCTGATCCACTACACCAGGGGCAACTGTGGTTCAGTTGGTAGAGCGCTCACCCACTGATCGGATGGTTGGTGGTTCGAACCCTGACCATACCAGCCTACATGTCAAAGTATCCTTGATCAAGATACTGAACCTGAAATGGCTCCCGATGCTGCTTTCATCGGTGTGTGAATAAATTCCCAATGGTGGCAGGTGGCACCGTTTAGGGTAGCCTCTGCCACCTGTGTGAATGTGTGAATGTGTTTGAATAGGTCTGTAGAGTAAAGTGCTTCGAGTGGTCGCAAAGCGACAAGAAAAGTGCTATATAAGTGCAGGTCCATTTACCACCTCACCAACTGATGTACCTCACCAACTGATCACCACCTGATCCACCTGATCCAACTCACTACCAGGTGGTGATCAGCTGACAGCTCTGCTCCTCTCTTCGCAGAGTATCCGAGACATATGGCTGCAGATCTGATGATACGATCACAGAATCAATCATTAACCTTTTCCTCGGGACCTCTCCGGTTCTCCAGGTACCTGCCTCAACCTGCAGCTGGGCTCACAGCAGACCTGCTGAACTACAGGTGTTGGGCTCACAGAGCAACAGATCAACATCTAATGATAATATGATCAATATTAAGACATTAAACAGTATATGCACCTTCTTGGCCATGGCCTCCGACTCCTCCGAACTCTCCGTGTTCTTCTCGTACGCCTTCCCAACACGAGCCACGAAGTCCTTCACCGTCTCACAGAGAACCCTGAACATGAATAAATTAATTATTTACAGATTATATACAGACAGGCAGACAGACAGACAGGCAGAGAGACAGACAGGCAGGCAGACAGACAGGTGTACCTGGCGGAGGAGATGACCACTGAGTGCTGGTCTGAGGTCAGGATCTTGGACAAGTGAGCAGCCACGGAGTCTTCATAGGTCAGAATCTGCTGCACCTGGATCAGAGGTGAGACAGGTGAGACAGGTGCGTGTCCTCAAATCCTCAACACTCAATCCGCAGGAAGTGATGTCATTTCCTATTACCTCAGAGTCGTCACTGCAGTCCTCGGTGACGGTGGAGGCAGAGTGTTGCCGTGGAAACTTGGTCTCATAAACCATGATGCTCCACCTGCAGAGAGAGACAGACAGTTACCTGTCTCACATCCGTTACCTGTCTAACATCAGTTACCTGTCTAACATCCGTTACCTGTCTCACATCCGTTACCTGTCTAACATCAGTTACCTGTCTTACATCTGTTACCTGTCTCACATCTGTTACCTGTCTTACATCAGTTACCTGTCTAACATCAGTTACCTGTCTAACATTCGTTACCTGTCTAACATCAGTTACCTGTCTGACATCAGTTACCTGTCTTACATCCAATACCTGTCTAACATCAGTTACCTGTCTCACATCTGTTACCTGTCTAACATAAGTTACCTGTCTTAACATCTGTTACCTATCTCACATCCGTTACCTGTCTCACATCCATTACCTGTCTAACATCAGTTACCTGTCCAAAGTCAGTTACCTGTCCAAAGTCAGTTACCTGTCTCACAACCGTTACCTGTCTAACATCTTGGTGCTGGCTCTCTCCAGCTTCTCCAGGATCTGAGGCAGCTGCGTGTCATCATCACAGGCTGAGCCCCAACCCAGCACCCGGGCCAGATCGTTTCCTGTCCCAAGAGGAAGAACTCCCAGCTGACACTGCAACAACAAAACATACAATAAATACAACATAAACATGTTCATAGTTTATAAAGATAATCATATTTCCATCTGAATCATTCAGTCATAGGACACACTGAGAGGAAAAGTAATATTTCTTATATCGGTCAGAATTTAAAGGACCAGTAAGCTCAACGGTCCGGTACAACACTGCATCCCTGCTGACGGCAGTACCTCCCTGTGACCAGAGGGGACAGTATCTGACTGTGACCAGAGGGGGCAGTCAACCGTTTTCTGGCAGAGAACCATGGCTCTCTTGAGGTCCTGATTCTCATCCCAACCGCTTCACGCTCACCGCTCCAGTGAGCAAGTCTGATGGGGCCAACAGAACCACATCATCTGCAAAGAGCAGATCTGCAATTTCAAAAGTCTCCAAACTGAAGACCTGATGGACAGGTCTGTCCGGCAGCTGATCCAACTCACCACCAGGTGATTAACTGGCAGCTCGTCTCACCCTCCAGAGGACCCGCCATCCTGCGCACCTCATGGTGTTTGCTATGACCAATCCATGACTTACCTAGGTCCAATAACAAGACACTGCTCAGGTTCAGACCAGGCACGGTACCAGGATAGAGAAACTTACCTGTTTGTGCAGGGTGAGAGCGTCAATGTCAGACAGGACCCAGCCGACGCTGCCGTCTCCTCCGCACACCAGGATCCTGAACGTATCAAACTTCTGGAACAAACGCAGACTGGCGGACAGATTTAAAGCTTACACATCATCCTTTTTAAATAAAACCCTTCATTCATATGACACACACTGTTGTCTCACCCAAGGTGTGGTCCCCCGTTCATCAGGTCGAACACCTGTGCCGGGTTCAGCAGCTGTTTGAAGCGCCTCAGAAACTTGACACCCTGATTGTCTCCACTCTTGGAGTTGACGAACACCAGCAGAGGGCTGGTGCAGGAGGGGGGACAGGACGCCTTCCAGAAACCTGAACACAGAACATCAGACATTCACCATGTGTCTGTAAACACTGCCTGGGGCCGAGAGACGGGCCGAGGAGTCTCACCGTCAGAGTCGATGCTGTTGAGTGCAGTCGGAGGGATGACGGACACTTTACACTGACCCAGCGGACATTTAGAGGACAGTTGTTCCTTACAGCCTGAGTGCACCTGGAGGAAACATATCACCTGTCTGTCTGCAGCAAGTTCAGGTTCACATCACAAACTCTCAAACACTGTAAACACAGTAAGACTTTACTGATAAAGGCCAAGATTGACACGAGGAGAGAGGTGGAATCACCTGAACTGTCTCCTGAACTTTGACCTGAACTGTCACCTGAACTGTCTCCTGAACTTTGACCTGAACTGTCACCTGAACTGTCTCCTGAACCGTCTCCTGAACGTTCAGGTGTCCTCAGTTCCTGGTAACCTGTGTCCTGCTCTCACCATGGCTTTACACCAGAGACACCTCCAGTCCTGCAGACGGAGGACGCTCCCACATGTTTTGTCACAGACGTTACATTTAGCTGAGACCGGCAGGTTCCCCTCTAACCACTGATGAGGCATCGACACCTGGGGACAGAGGTTGGAGAACAGAGGTCAGAGGACAGAGGTCAGAGAACAGAGATCAGAAGTCAGAGGTCAGAGGTCTTCTCACCCCGTCCTCGTCCTCGATGATGTCCTTCCCAATAGAAGCCAGAGTCGTCCACTTGCAGTTGTTGGTGGCTCGGACCGCACAGCGCTTATGAGCCTTAAACTTACACACTGATACACACACACACACACACACACACACACACACACACACACACACACACACACACACACACACACACACACACAGTCAATACACCCCCCTGTGCCTCTCTGTGTGTAGTGTGTGTGTAGTGTGTGTTATAGTGTGTACCTTCACAGCTGAGGCCGTGCGAGGTGACCCCTGACAGAGCCTCCCTGCAGACGTTGCAGTAAGTCGGTCTGGCGTGAGAGCAAGCGTACCAGTTGTGCATCCCACTGAAGTGATCCATGCTGTACTGGGTGGACTGGGACACATACACACACACACACAGTCAAAAGCTGTACTGGGACTCACCTTCAGGTTACACACACACACACACACAGTAACACACCTCATAGTTCTGTCTGTTCTGGACACAGCGCAGCGCCGCCATCCACTCCTCCATCTCCTTCCTGTTGTCAGCACACAGGATGAGACGTCTGCAGGGCGTGATCACCTGACCCCACACACACACACACACACAGACACACTTTATTTATTTACTGTATTTTCTGGTTGTATTGTTGTTAGCGTGTGTGTGTGTGTGTGTGTGTGTGTGTGTGTGTGTGTGTGTGTGTGTAATTTCCAGAAACAGACGTGGACTTCCACTTCCTGGTCCACAATAAAGCATTTGTTCCCACACTGACTGAAATAGACTCTCTCACTCTCTCTCACTCTCTCTCTCTCTCACTCTCTCTCTCTCTCTCTCTCTCTCTCTCACACACACACACACACACACACACAGCTCAGATCGTTCCTGAGTCTTAAACCTCTGCTTGTTTTTCTCTGATTTAACTATAAACAACAAACAGTAATAATCTGATGGATCTAAATAAACAACAAACAATAATAATCTGATGTGTCTAAATAAACAGAATCAATCTACAGCCGATTTGTAATGTTTTACAGATTAAAGAAAATAAATAATCAACAAAGAAAACATTTGTCAGTCGCAGCTTCAAATAAACAAATACATAACTAAATAAATAAAAAGATGAGACGACCTTTGACCTCCTGACTGTCAGCTGCTCGCTGTGACTTCACAGTGTGACCAATCAGCCTCTGAACTTTTCTTCTTCTGCTGTGAAAATGTTTCTGATCAACAGAAGGACTTAGCTCTGCTCTGTCCCCGCCCACTTCCTGTCTGACATCACTGTGTGTGTGTGTGTGTGTGTGTGTGTTTGTGTGTGTGTGTGTGTGTGTGTGTGTTAAATAAATGACTTATGAATTAATTTGCCATTAAATTATTAAATGTAACAAAAATAAAGTAATATAGGAATAAATAAAAGAACACATTTCTTTTATTTATTCCTATATTACTTTATTTTTATAAACATTTTTTAAAGACATTTAGAAATATTTTATTAGCTGAAATTATTTTCTCCTCCTAGAATCGCCACCTTGCTGTGGTGGAGGGGTTTGTGTGCTCCTGGTAGGGTCTCCCAAGGCAAAGTGGTCCCAGGGGAGGAGCCCGACTAAGAGTGATTCAAAGACCCTTATGAAGCGGGAACATAGTCATCAGTGCACCTCGCCCAGCACGGGTAAACTGGCCTACCCAATCTAAACCCGAGCGGCGTTTTATTATTTGACTTCTGTGCTAGTCACGGATTGTCCAAAACAAACACCATGTTCGAACATAGAGTTAGTCATAAGCGTACTTGGTACCAGAGCACTCAAGGCCAAAGACCGATGATCGATTTCATTATTGTATCATCAGATCTGCGGCCACATGTTCTGGACACTTGGGTGAAGAGAGGAGCAGAGCTGTCAACTGATCACCACCTGGTGGTGAGTTGGATCAGGTGGCAGGGGAGGCTGCTGGACAGACCTAGCAAACCCAAACGTGTAGTGAGGGTTAACTGGGAACATCTAGCGGAGGCGCCTGTCTGCAGGGTCTTCAACTCACACCTCCGGAAGAATTTCTCCGGCATCCCGGATGAGGTTTGGGACATGGAGTCCGAATGGGCCATGTTCAAAGCCTCAATTGTTGCTGCGGTTGGTAGGAGCTGTGGTCTGAAGGCCGTCGGTGCCTGTCGTGGCAGCAACCCAAGAACCTGCTAGTGGACACCAGCAGTGAGGGAGGCCGTCAAGCTGAAGAAGGAGGCCTTTTGGGCTTGGCCAGAAGGGCTGCAGCGGTCGCTGAAGCAAAAACTCGGGTATGGGAGGAATTCGGGGAGGCTATGGAGGAGGACTTTCGGTTGGCCTCAAAGAGGTTCTGGAAAACCGTCGGGCAACTCAGGAAGGGAAAGCAGGGCTTGGCTCAAGCTGTGTTCAGCGGAGGAGGAGACCTACTGACCCGACCTGGGGATGTCGTCAGACGGTAGAAAGAGTACTTTGAGAAACTCCTTAATCCTCTGGGGTCTGTGATCCCACCTGCGTGATAAAAGTATGCAAAGTTTTCACGTAGAGCGCTGTTGTCAACTTCACTCCAAATTACAGACTTGAAACTTTCATCAATTTTTTGTTTGATGCTCCTCGGTCATGTAAAACCAAAGATATGATAGTTTAAATCTGAAAAACATTTATTCAAGCGTAAAAGTAGGATGGGACGAGGTAGGCAGTGCATTTTACAAAAAGGAAAAAAGTGGTTGAATCAGCTGACACTATTCCTATAAATATACATGTTTTATGGGAATTTCTTGTATATAGTTGTATTATATTTGAATTTCATCTTGATATGTTCATATTTGCTACCTATGTTTACATTTACAGGTCCAAAACAGTTCATTGAGCATATTTGTGGTTTTTATTGTAATAAATAGTATAATTTTATTTCAGATTTCATGATTTTTGTGTATTTTTGGGCTCAATATGTTAATAAAGTAGGTTAAAGTGGAAAAAAAAGTCAGATCATGGTGAAGTTGTGCTGAAAAAATGGATTCCAAACATTAGTTAACATTTTGTATTTGGTATGTAAAGGGCAAATAGGCTCAGACCCCACAGGGTTAATCCAGCCAACACGTCCTCTGTGGAGGAGGCAGTCTGAAGACTCAGGGGAAGACTTATCAGTATCCCTGGCAGAAGTCGCCAAGGTAGTTAAGAAGCTGCCCGGCGGCAAGGCGCCAGGGTTGGATGAGGATTGCCCTGAGATGCTGAAGGCTCTGGACACTGTTGGACTGTCATGGCTGACACTCTTCAGTGTTGCGTGGAGGTCTGGGACAATGCCAGTGGAGTGGCAGACTGGGGTGGTGGTTCCCATTTTTAAAAAGGGGGACCGGAGGGTGTGTTCCAACAACCGTGGAATCACACTGCTCAGCCTCCCCAGGAAAGTCTACTCCAGGGTGCTGGAAAGGAGGCTCCAGCTGATTGTCGGACCTCAGATTCAGGAGGAACAATGCAGCTTCCGTCCTGGTCATGGAACAACGGACCAGTTCTTTACCCTTGCAAGACTTCTGGAGGGACCATGGGAGTTTGCTCATCCAGTCTCGTGGGGGATCGTTGCTACGAGCTATCCGGTCCCTATTTAACCAAAGTGAGAGCTGTGTCCGCATACTCGGCACAACGTCAAACACGTTCCCAGTGGGTGTTGGCCTCTGCCGGGGCTGTCCCTTGTCTCCGATTCTGTTCGTGGTATTCATGGACAGGATCTCAAGGCACAGCCGGGGGGAGGAAGCGATCCAGTTTGGTGACCTTAGAATTGCATCTCTACTTTTTGCAGATGATGAGGTTCTTTTTGCTTCATCAGACCGGGACCTCCAGCACTCGTTGGGGCGGTTTGCAGCAGAGTGCGAATCGTTGAGAGAAGCATGAGAGTCAGCACCTCCAAGTCTGAGGCCATGGTTCTCTGTCGGAAAACGGTGGACTGCCCCCTCTGGGTGGGGAGAGAGGTACTGCCTCAAGCAAAGGATTTGTGGATGGACAGGTGGTTTGGTGCGGCGTCAGCAGTGTTGCGGGTGTTGTACTGGACCGTCATGGTGAAGAAGAAGCTGAGCCTGAAGGCAAATCTCTCGATTTACCAGTCCATCTATGTTCCAACCCTCACCTATGGTCATGAGCTTTGGGTAGAGACCGTAAGAACAAGATCACAGATACAAGCGGCTGAAATTAGTTTCCTCCGTAGGGTGGCTGGGCTCAGCCTTAGAGATAGGGTGAGAAGCTCAGACATCCGGAGGGAGCTCGGAGTAGAGCCGATGCTCCTTCGCATCGAAACGAGCCAGCTGAGGTGGTTTTGGCATCTGGTAAGGATCCTCCCAGGCACCTCCCGGTAAGTAAGTAAGTAAGTAAGTAAACTTTATTTATATAGCACCTTTTCACAGACAGAAGTGCTTCACATTTTTATGTGAAGCACTTTCTGACTTAACATAAAAATTTACATACAAGTTTTACAACAGCAATTAAACAACCATAGCAGTCCCAAAGAAACTAATCAAAAGCCCGAACAAATAAAAATGTCTTCAGTTGGCTTCTAAAAGAGACAACAGAATCTACTGAGCGCAGTGAGGGAGGGAGACTGTTTCAAAGCATGGGAGCAACAGCCTGGAAAGCTCAATCACCTCTGGTTCGAAAACGGGTGCGCGGAACCATAAGCAGATTCTGATCTGCAGACCTCAGAGCCCGAGTGGGGGTGTAGGGCTGTATCAGGTCACATATGTAGGGTGGAGCTTGGCCATGTAAGGCTCTGATTGTTAAGACCAGAATTTTAAAATTGATTCTAAAAGAGACAGGGAGCCAATGTAAGGCTTTAAGAATTGGGGATATGTGAGTCCACCTATGCGCCTATGCGTGCGGGTCAGAATTCTCGCTGCAGAGTTCTGCACTAATTGCAGACGCGACAGCTCATTTTTGTTAAGACATGAAAAAAACTATTGCAGTAGTCTAGCCGAGAAGACACAAATGCATGTATAATGAGTTCTAGATCATTATGTGACACCATTTTCCTGAGCTTGGAGATTTTTCTCAGTTGAAAGAAGCACTTTCTCAACAGCTGTTTGCAATGTTGCACTAAGGAGATGTCTTTGTCAAAGATAACGCCCAGGTTTCTCAGGGTAGGTTTAGCTAACTGGCTTAAATCACCCAAGTACTGGTTTATTCCTGGAATTAAGTCCTCCGGGGCAATAACCAGGGTTTAATTTTTAACTGTATTTAGCTGTAAAGAATTTTCACACAGCCATTGTTTGACTTCCACTAAGCACTGAACTAAGGAATCAAGCTTCTGGACCTCCATAGGCTTAAAGGAACAGTGAAGCTGTATATCATCGGCAAACAGGTGGAATGAAACATCGCTAAACTTTTGGATGATCTCTCCCAAGGGGATCAAATACAGCAGAAATAACAGGCAGAGGTGTTCCGGGCACGTCCAAATGGTAGGAGGCCCCGGAGAAGACCCAGAACATGTGGAGGGATTATATCTCTCGCCTGGCCAGGGAACGCCTCAGGGTCCCCCAGAAGGAGCTGGACGCTGTGGCTGGGAGAGGGACGTCTGGAATGTCCTGCTTAGCCTGCTGCCCCCACGACCCGGCCCCGGATAAGTGGATGGGTGGATGGATGGATAGATGGATGGATGGATGGATGGATGGATGGATGGATGGATGGATGGATTAAATTATTTTAATGAGACTGAAATAAAATAAAGTTCAGGGGCAGAAGGAGGAGCAGGAGGACAGAAAAGGAGACAAGGAGGAGCAGGGGCAGCAGGAGGAGGAGAAGGAGCAGCAGGAGAAGGAGAGGAGTAGCAGGAGGAGCAGGAGGTTTCAGACTCACAGTGAAGCTGTTGTTGACGTTCTTGGTGCTGCTCTCGGCCACGCTGGCGTCCGTCAGGTCGACCTCGTCAAAGATGATCGACTGCACAGAAAACATGTCAGAGCTGCTGTGATCTGATTATTACTGATTATTGATTATTAATCAGTGATCGTCTCCTCACCTTGCAGGTCTGAGCGTAGTACAGCGTTCTCCCTCTCAGTTTGAAGTATCGTCTCTTCCAGCGCTGGAACGAGTTCGTCTGTTTCATCAGAGTCCCCTCCTTCAGCACGGTCTGACACACACACACACACACACACACATTGTATTTTTCAACTGACTGTGTTTTACTTTGAAAATCCTCTTTTGGACTTTGTGATTTTAAAAAAAAGGAAATAAATTAACTAATTTAAACTTTGCAACATAGTGAAAATGAAGAATCAGAAGTGAAACTTAAATATTGTGTTGTGATGTGGAGCAGCTGATAGTAAATATAAATATAAATATTATAAAGTTATGTGGGGCAGCTGACCGTCTTGACTCGTCTTGTGATGAACTCAAACAACAGCAGCTTTCACTGACAAACAGAAAATGCTTTAACTGCTGCAGGGCCTGTCCATCACCTGACTGCTGTTATTGAGACTAAAAATAATATAAAACTCAACTTTAACAAACACGTGTTCCTGTTTCAACATTAAGTTAATAATTAATTCTTGTTTACAGAAACTTCAGTTTATTATTTATAATTTGAAATGTTTACATCTCATATACTTTATTTTATATGTTATCATTTCAGTTATATTTCATACTTATTTATTTGATTTTTTGATACATCTTTATTAACAGCTAAGTTTTAACGAGACTCGTTCATTACAAACAATCAATCAGCTTATCAAATAATCAAACGATCATTAATCTATAAACAGAATCTAATTTGTACAGTCTATGAACCTAATTCACAACAGGGGGTCTTTAAACGCGCCACAGTGTGATTCTCCTGCAGACCACAAACGCCTCGCTGTTTCCCACACGGATCAGTTTTCATGAAAAATCACAAAAACAGAAAAACTTTAAATAGAAACTCAAACACGTCAGCTGTTGCTGCCTTCAGGGGCCGTCGGACACCTCAGCTCCATGTCACACATCCTTATTTCACTAATTCATTAATTACCCAATTAATCTATGTATGTATGCATTGATTATTTTTCTTTAAACCCCCACAAACGTGTATATACATATAATTAAATAGAAACACTGAAACATTGGTGGCACGACTAGTTTTTAGTTTGGCCTTGGTTGTTTTTTTTTGTTGTATTTTTGACTTTATACTATTGATTTATTCTTTACTCTCTTCCATTTTTATTAATCTATTCTATTTTATTGCCTTAACCTGTTTAATCTCTTTACTCAGGACACTTTACTCATGGGGTTCGCTATATCTTATATACATTTATATATATCATATCTTAAATAGATCATACGTTATTTGAAATAGGAATATTTAATTATTTACATGTGTTTAATTAATTTATCCACACATTTATTTGAATATTGTTTTGACGCATGTAATTTCATATTAGTTTCTTTAAGCCGTTTATTTATTTTAGGTTTTGGCAGCTTTCACTGTTTTATACACATTATTGTGTTTAATTTGACAGTGGTATTTTCGAGCTGTTCGAGCGCACCTGAAGGCAGGTTCAGTCGGTTTAATGACGGTAATAAACGGTAATAAAGTTCCGTTAACGGTAAAGCTCCGGTAACCGGGACGACCGGCGTCTCTGCCGGTTACCGTGACAACGACCGTTATTCTCCATAATAAACCTCAGGAACATGGAACCGTTATGTGTCATCATGCTAACACACCGACCTGATGTCCACCGTCACCCCGGGAGCAGCGCACCTCCCACGGGGGGGCCGCAGTAGGAAACTCCGGGGCTTTTCATCGGGCCTGAGACCCAGGCTAGCCGAAACTACCGGGTTTCTGTCCGTTAACCGGAGTAAATAAACAACACCACACCGGACACCGTGTTGTATTTATAAATATTAACTGTTTCTGGGATAAATTATAATAAATGATTCCTGGGCTGAAGCGGGTTTAGACCGGGTAGGGTCTGGTTCTAGCTCTTTTAGCTAACGGGAGAAGCATTTTACGACTGAAGACGTTTTTAAAAAAAACGGGACTGACGTTAAATAATGTTAATTATTTAATATTAATTCTTTGCGTTTTCACATGAACACTTAACAGAATCAAGTGTTATATCGTCATATCGTTATTTAGCGGGACTGTTAGTGTAGCAGCTGAAGGTCCGTCTGAACCAGACTCCTGTTCAAATAGACACATTTAAAGAGAAAACAGATTCATGGTCCAAGGATCAGCCTGTCCCCCTTACAGACCGGCTCCATCAGAACTGGTTCACTTTAATTTCCGTTCTTTAAATGTGAGCAGTGGAGGACAGGATGTGTAGAAAAAGTGTGAAACTGGTTTTAAATATAAACAAAGTGAACCCAGGTGAGTCTGGTGTGAGCCGGATCAGAGAGCGGACCCGGTTTGTCCGATAAATGTTTTGACTAATGCTAGCCCGGGTCTTTTATCTGTACCTGAAGGAGAGACTGTTAAACTGAGGGTTTTTCTGATAGGGTTCGGTGCTGCGTCCTGTCCCGGAGCGGAGCGGCGCTCCCCGGGCCGAGTGTGGCCCGACCCCGCTGAATGAAAACACTCGGACCGAAGATAAACCCCGTGAAACCCCGGTGTCCCCCCCGGTACCTTGCTGCGGATCTGTCCGGATGTGGACACTTTCCGGATCAGTTTCTGCGGGGTTCCGGGCTCCTGCTCTGGCTCGCTGTCCGACGACTCATCCGGGCACCGGGCCGCGGCAGACTCCGGTCCCCCTGCCTCCGCCATCCTGCCCTCAGACCCCCGGGGAGGACCGGGCGGGCAGCGCCCCCCAGCGGCGGAGCCCGAACAGAGCGTAGAGAGCGCCCCCTGGTGGCCATGTGGTGACGTTACAACAACTCGTTTATTTTCAGAAGAAAACAAAAAATATATCACCTAAAATAAATGTAATAAATCAATTCCCCCATTTATATACATAAATGGGGGAGTGTGTGTGTGTGTGTGTGTGTGTGTGTGTGTGTGTGTGTGTGTGTGTGTGTGTGTGTGTGTGTGTGTTTTGGGGAAATAAATACACAGAAAATGGAAAGGTAAAATAATACATCAATCAATTTAAATAAGAATAAAAACATTTTTAAAAAGTCACATTTATTGAATGACTTCATTTATTTTTGGTACATTTGATGGAATTTTCATTTATGAATTCAGTTTAGTTTAATCCACATTTAGAATAAAATATAATTAAAATATGTATTTTTTTCTGCTGCACTGATGACATCAGAGGTCATCGATCTCCTGGGAGAGTGTGTGTGAAACAGGGTCAGCAGCAGGATGTGCGTGTGTGTGTGTGAGAGAAACAGGGTCAGCAGCAGGGTGTGTGTGCAGGTTTCTGTTTCATGGATCCAGTTTCAGCATCAAACAAACAAAGGAAGACAGTGAAAGTCACACGCACGCACACACACACACACACACACACACTCCCTCGTTGAGATGAAAAGTCGTTTGATCTTTAAAGATGTGAAGAATTGTATATTTTATATCTAATAATCAAAATATTACAGGATGTTTTTATAACCTGATAAATTAACAAATGATTCAGTAAATAAATTAACACATCAGTTAATTTATCAAAAATAATATTACAAATAAACATAGGCATTTAATAATAGATCAAATGAGACAAATTGATCATTTTGTTTTATTTCGCTTCTTTTTTTTAGCCTTTGTATTAATTCCCCTTAATTCCTGTATAATTGTGGCTCCCCGGCTGCAGCTTAGGAGAGGAGCTGGACTCTGGTCTTCACCAGTCCAAACCGTCTGTACAGAGGAGAAGGTCTCTGTCTGTCTGTGTCTCTTTCCAGAGGTGAAGGTCACTGACAGTCTGTCCAGAGGAGAAGGTCTCTGACTGTCTGTGTCTCTGTCTGTCCAGAGGACAAGGTCTCTGACTGTCTGTGTCTCTTTCCAGAGAAGAAGGTCTCTGACTGTCTGTCTGTCCAGAGGAGAAGGTCTCTGGGGGCAGTGGATCAGGTGACGACTGTTCGGGTCAGCTGACACATGAATCAGTGGGAACGAAGTCACAGAAACTTCCAGAGCTCATCAAAGTGGAGCAGCTGTTACGGAGACGGTTGATCAATAAAACCAAAGTTTCAGAATGATTACTGTTAACATTCTCCTCTTTGTGTTTCACTGCAACGAATAATCTATATAATCTCTATAATTTATACATCTATTAATATATATAATATATAAATCTATATAATCTAAATAATATAACAATCTATATAATATAACAATCTATATAATATATAAATCTATATAATATATAAATCCTGCAGCTCTATGGAATCAGCTCAATCAGAACAACTCAAACATGTCCCTGTGCAGAATAACACAGAATGACAGAAATCAGAACGATATTGAAGTATTGTCATGTTTCCAGCCTCTCCTGTCCTCTCCTCTCTGCTCCGTATAAACAGCCTCTCCTGAAGAAATCGTCCAAAAAACTGAAATGAAAGAAGAGAAAGAATTATAATTTATGAAATTATTATTAATAAATGTTTGTTTGTTTGATCCGAGGATTAAAAAGTTGAATCAATAAATTTAATGTCAGAAAGAAATTAATGAAACAGATGATTAATGTATAAATATATGTAAAGGTTAAAGGTCAAACTCCGATTATTTTTTAAAGTCACATTAGTATTAATGAAAAATGTTTCATTAATAAAACAGCTGATTATCTTCTAACTGAAACAGATTTTCTTTTGAAGAAGATGAAGGTCAGAACGTTACCTGAGGGTGTGGGTGTGTGTGTGTGTGTGTGTGTGTGTATAGAGGTCACATAATGCATTAAAGAGACAAACCCCTAACCTACTTTACTGAACAAAACAAAGGGACACACACACAGCCACACACACACACACCTGTGGGCAGGTGGGCGGGGTCCAGGTGTTTATAAGCAGCTGTGAGGGGACAGGGGGGACAGGCTGCAGGCGAATCTCTGCAGACATGGCCAGTTTTCCTCTTCACTTCCTGTCGCTGGTGGTTTTCGTCCCCGTCGTCGTGGTGATGACGACCCCACTGGAGGACCCCCCGGCCCCTGGGGGCCCCGGAGCCCTGCAGGACCACTGCCAGCAGCTGCTGCAGGACGGTGTCCCCCCGGAGGACATCCCCTGGTTCTGCCTCTGCTCACAGTGTCCCAGCAGCCTGGGGCCCAAAGGGGACCCAGGGGCCCGCGGACTCCCAGGTACACCTGCAGTTTATTTATTAATAATAATATCTATAATAATCATTTCATTTGCGTAGTTGTAAAGCTGAAACATTTTAGGTCAAAGATTATAGAGTGTGCTTGTAGGAGCTCACTATATTCTCTCTAAAGGGCTTCGTCCTATTATTTTTCCGTTTCTTCCGTGATTTTTTGGTCAACTATTCCTCCCACAGTTTTGGTCGCACATGCACTAAAAAGGTATCAAATCGACCGGCTCGGCCATGACAAGTGTGCCATGACTTTTCTAAGGGTTTTGGCAAACGGTTTTCAAATTATTCTGCAAAAACATGCCAAAAAATCCCCCCAATGTTACCCAATGGAGAGGCTACAGTGGATGACATCATCGTTAGAGTGCAGAGGGAGAGAAAAATTTGTCAAAAAATGAATTTGGAAACTGTGCTCGAGGCCACAGATACCACTCTACAGAAATAATTTATACATAGAAACATAGGAAAATTGGTCTTCTCCCTCACATTGGTTTGGTAAAGCTGTCATAGTTATAGTTTGGGCATAGGATGCACAAATGATCCATCAACACGCACCCACAGCCTCATAGGAGGTGAAAAGGAGGGAACATTTCTGGAGGAAAGCAGAGGTACCAATTTCTTCTGATTGGTCTAAAAAAAAACAATTTCTTCATTTTGCTTCACAAAACACATATGTAGACGTTCAGGAAGAACTCAGGATGCTCAAAGTGAAGTCGGTTCACTGATAGGAGCTATGGTTTGGACAAAAATGCTTTCTGTTAGGAGAACTTTCAGCTGTTTTCACCTCTCTCAGTGGCGTCAAATGTCACAGGAGACCACCAGCACCTGGTTTATTATCTTACATGACTTCCTCCTCTTTTTCATTTTGAAGCAGTTCAAATTGTAATCTAATAATGTATGGTTGAGAGTCATGGGCTGGAATCAAGCACACTCAAAATTTAGTTAGGTATTTTCTAATTTTCATTTATATTTATAAATATTTAAATCAGATATATAACAAAATATAAACTCACAAACTGTCCGTCTGTCTTCAGGACATCCAGGAAGTCCTGGGCGGAGAGGGACGACCGGCTTCAGGGGACCTCCGGGATTCAGGGGACAACCTGGGGTCAAAGGTCAGTCAGCTGTCTGTCCTCTGACTGTTAATGTCCTCTGTCTGTTAATGTCCTCTAACTGTCCTCTGTGTTAATGTCCTCTCTCTGTTAATGTCCTCTGTCTGTTAATGTCCTCTGTCTGTCCTCCGTGTTAATGTCCTCTCTCTGTTAATGTCCTCTGACTGTTAATGTCCTCTGACTGTTAATGTCCTCTGTCTGTTAATGTCCTCTAACTGTCCTCTGTGTTAATGTCCTCTCTCTGTTAATGTCCTCTGTCTGTTAATGTCCTCTGTCTGTCCTCCGTGTTAATGTCCTCTCTCTGTTAATGTCCTCTGACTGTTAATGTCCTCTGTCTGTTAATGTCCTCTGTCTGGTCATGTCCTCTGTCTGTTAATGTCCTCTGACTGTCCTCTGTCTGTTAATGTCCTCTGTCTGTTACTGTTCTCTGACTGTAAATGTCCTGTCTGCTATTGTCCTCTGTCTGTTAATATCCTCTGTCTGTCCTCTGTGTTAATGTGCTCTCTCTGTTAATGTCCTCTGTCTGTTAATGTCCTCTGTCTGGTCATGTCCTCTGTCTGTTACTGTCCTCTGTCTGTTAATGTCCTCTGTCTGTTACTGTCCTCTGTCTGTTAATGTCCTCTGACTGTGTTACTGTCCCCTGTCTGTTACTGTCCTCTGTCTGTTAATGTCCTCTGTCTGTTACTGTCCTCTGTCTGTTACTGTCCTCTGACTGTGTTACTGTCCCCTGTCTGTTACTGTTCTCTGTCTGTCCTCTCTCCATTAATGTCCTCTGTCTG